>NC_090208.1:2592500-2948500 GCF_033026475.1 Channa argus
TGTAGAGAACTGATCAGTCCAAAGAGCAGGACTTCATGTCCAATAACTGCCATGATATTGACCTGATGATTCAAGAAATCATCAGATGATCAGGAAATATTGATGCTTTCAGACTCTCAGACTGATCTTTGTTCTTCCAGCTGATCTGGATCTGAAATGTTGCTCTCTGAAACAGACAGGACCTGGTCTTCTGTTTGGCCTCTTTAGAACCTGGGGCTGGATGGACTTTGTCTTTGTCTTTGTCAAGAACGGTTTTTCCTCATGGAGGGTGAGCTCAGGAACTTTGACTTCGTTTGAACTTAAACCCATTTCACTATGTTAAATGAGGTCTCTGCTGAAAAGCTTTCTTCTGTTTTTAATAACTACTGTGTGGCCCTGTGATGATGAGAGTCATGTTCATTCCCCACTTGGATCCTTCAACTCAAATTGTTCTGCTGTTCTAGACGACATTGCTCCTTTAAAAAACTGCACTGTTTCCACTGCTATTTCTAATCCTTGGATGAACGAGACTTTCCCAGTTTCAGAAGTAAATGTCGACAGATAGAGCGTCTGTGGAAATCCACTAAGTTCCAGGTCCACTGCATCTATTCTAAAGATCTTTTAA
The DNA here is from genome assembly GCF_033026475.1 of Channa argus. Taxonomy (NCBI): domain Eukaryota; kingdom Metazoa; phylum Chordata; class Actinopteri; order Anabantiformes; family Channidae; genus Channa; species Channa argus. The sequence continues at coordinate 2,593,105 of NC_090208.1, forward strand.
CCGAACTCACCTCCATGGTTAAAGCTGCTGGGGCCTTATTTTGCTGATCTTATTGTCTCTAATAAGCAGAATCCTAAAATTGTTGTTTATGCTATAAACATCCTGGTTTCCTCTCACATATTTATTCCTGTTTTTTCAGTTGATGATTGCAAAGGTTTCTGTCATGTTTCATTGACAGAATTGTTAGTGTTAGGGCAAGAATAACCCCTCATCTCTCACTTCCCCAACTGGTTCTAAACAGCAGCCAATATTAGATTGTTTTGAGCCCATTTCTTTGAACTAACTAACTAAATTGATGAGCAGACTGAAGATCTCTTCCAGCCCACTTGATGTTTTACCCACACTTTTTTTTAAAAAATGTCTTGTATCATCATGTCTTGATTATTGTAATTCTCTTTTCACGTGTCTCAGTAAAACATCAATAGAGTCTCCAGCTGGTGCAGAACACTGCTGACAAAACCACACAAACATTCTCACATCACCCCCATTTTTGCTTCCTCACATTGGCTCCTGTCAGTTTTAGAAATAACTTTAAAGTTCTGGTTGTTACATATAGACCCTTCACGGTCAGACACCTGAGTACCTGTGACTTGCTTCATGCTCCTTGCAGAGATCTCAGCTCTGCAAACCAGAATCTGTTGGTTGGGCCTCACACCAGGCTTAAAACCAAGGGGGACCAGGCTTTTGTTACTGTTGCACCAAGATTGTGGAATGTTCTTCCACAATAGTTAAGATCTGCTGCTTCAGTAGATATTTTTAATAAACTTCTCTCAACATACCTGTATAAACAGGCTTTTCCCAACTCTGACCATAAATTGAACGAGAAACTGTAGATAATCAGCTACTTTGACTGATGTTGTACATTTGTCTTTATTCTCAATATTTGATGTGTTCTATTTTTGTCTGTTCTTATTTTATGTCCTATGGATTTATTGTTTTCATGTGAAGCACTTTGTGAGCTCTTCTCTGTGAAAGGTGCTGTACAAATACATTTTACTTACTTACTAATTAGTCCTTCTAGACATGGACAGATTAGTGACTGGGCCTCTCAGGCTCAGAGCTTCTGGAAGTGTCTGTTAATATCACTCAAGTCTATTCAACGAGCACAAAAAGATGCTAAAGGTGTAAAAATAGACATCAAACAGCCACAAAGGACATAAGGAGTCTGACTAAAACCAAATGACAAGAGAACAAGCACAAAGAGTCTTTGTCCACATACAGTGTGGGTCTGACTCCTATATGAAGAAAGACTCGAGGACCTTGTCCATTGTCTCAGAATCCATCCATGGTCAGTTATCTGATCATTGATCATCATTTGGTGACTGGACTTAGTTTGTTGTGGACTGTGATATGAAATGTGTTTCTGATCCAGGAAAGAACAGAAATAGATGTTGATGTGCAGCTGTTTTTATTTCCTGTATTGTTGCAGTTCAAGCTCCAGTGTGGAACTGGTTTGAATAGATTTGTTAGTAGCAGAAATTGTTACCTGGACCTGATCTACTTCTGGTGGAGCTCAGTTCAAAGTTTCTCTCTGTCACAAATATTCACATTACACTGAAATGATAGTTTGGTTCCAGGAAAATTCATTTCAATTCACTGTTAGAGTCATGAAATAAAGTGAAATACATTCATAGAAACATACTAACAGTAATACTGCAGTTTCTCTTAGTATAAAGATTAACAACAGTTAGCTTAGCATAAAGACTTTAAACTGACCTTTGACCTGGAGCTTCACATCTTTCTTCATCAGGATGTTTCTCTCCCTGCTGTAGACGGTGCAGGTGAAGATGTTTCTGTACATATCTGTGGGGTATTTCAGGGTCAGACTGAGGTCTCCAGTTTTCAGCAGGTTTCTCTTCATCTCTGTTCGATCTCTGTAACATCTGTGCTGTTCTTCAGGCTGATTAGAGCCGTTCTCATACACATGGACCTTATTGGTATATGAACTAAGTCTCCACTCCACTCTGACGTCTTCAGGCAGGTGAACTGTGGTTTTACAGGGCAGCTGGACAGACTCCACCCCTGAATCCACCTCCACCTGTGGGACTGAGAGGGCAACAAAGCTCAACATCATGTGGACAGACAGCAGCAGCAGCTCTGACACATTTTCTTTGAGTGGATGAAGTGAAAACATGTTTGATTGGTTCCAGTCTGAAATGTCTCCATGTCTCCATGTAACAGAGACAGTGTTGTCTTTGTCTTCAGTCCCTCAGTTTGGTTGTAAAACCTTTGTTTCCTGTCTCTGACAGAGAATCACTGTCCCATCATCTGACTTCACTAACACTCAGTAAATGATATGAAGTCAAACACATGTTTGTTTCCTCTCAGTGAAAGTTACAAACTAAATGTTGACAGGATCAGATTTGATGGAGGATCTGGGAGCAGATTGATAGATATGAAATGAAACAAAGCTTTCAGACATTTCTAGGAGAATCTGGATCAATCTGATCACTCTAATCATTTCTAAATCAGCCTGATCTTTGTAGGATCTCAGACGACTGAAATCTTTCAAACTAAATCCCTCTGAAATATCAGAGACCATAGAGGCTTTAAATGCTGCTGCTGCAGCAGGACCACACTGTCTGTCAGCTGACAACACGTCCTCTTTTGGACATGGATCAGGAATCATATGAGAGCAGCTGCCTTCTGAATTCACTGAGAACTTCCTGATCATGTTCCTGCCAAAGCCTGGTCAAACTAATACACAGTGTGACAACAGGAGTCTGATCAGAAAATGCTGTGTGAGACTGAAATCAGCTGAGATTTGGGAGAAAACTTCGCTTTGATACAGATGTTTTTAAATTAATTATCTATTCTAATGCTATTCTCACTATACCTTCTCCCATTGGGCTCTATTCTGGAAAAACACAGCTTCTTCTTCCACTGTTATGCAGACGATATTCAAATCTTGCTTTCTCTGTAGTAGCAGCTACAATCTGATGAGTCCCACTAATCTAGAGGCCTCACGGCCCAGTGTGACGACAGGACTCACACACCTCATCAGTCTTTGGTTTCTTTAGTCATTTCAGAGACAGACAAATAAGACCAGTTACATTTAACCAAGTTGATCAAAGGTTCCATAAGTGATTCATTTGACCAGAGCTGCTGCTACTACAGCTGACACCTAATAACTCTTGTTGTTTCTCAGCTGCTCACAACTAAAACTACCTGATCATTTTACTGTTGTGATGACAAACTGATGAAATGAACAGTTGTTAGTGTTTGTTCCTGTTTCATTGTATCTGTCAGTTATTATACAGCAGCTTTCAATCTTTGACATTAAACTCGTTTGATTCCAACTTTAAAAACCATCACTAAGTTGGAGCTGAACATTTTCTGTTGACTGTCTTTACTTTCTCCATGTTTCTGTAGCATCCTGACTTTGTCTTTTCTTTCTCTGAAAGATGAAACTAGTAACAAAAGTCAAAGGTGCACAGTGTTAGTTACTGTAGCTCTAGTTTAACTAGTTGATATGGTGACGATAACTAGCTGTGAGGTTACTAACAACAAGATGAGCTGAACTGTTCAAATGACATCATGTTAGCTCACTTTAGACTCACGTAAAGACTCACAACAAACTATTTGGTCTCAGTTTTGGATCTTTCCAGTTCACTCTGATTGGCTCTGTGCTCCATGACACCAGACCCTGCAGTGTTTCCAGCCTGTTAGTTTGACCATGAAGTCTACGTTTGTTTTAAAGTCCTCGTAGCACAAGTGGGCAGTGAATTAGTAGCTCGTGTTAACAGAAAACGTGGTTCTGAGGCAGGATGAACTGTTACAAAAACGAGTGCTCCTACAATCTGCTGGAGGTCTCAGGTCTCATGGTTTGTGCTTCCTGATCTGCATGTGTGAACTGGATTTCTTGAGGTGATGTGACTAAAATAATTCAGATCTGTCCAACCAGAATTTAAGACATTTGAAGACTTTGTAAGGACCTGCAGACACAGTGCAAGACTGAAAACAGCTTATCGTAAACATTTAAACTGACCTTTGACCTGGAGCATCACTACTTTCTTCATCAGGATGTTTCCCTCCCTGCTGTAGACGGTGCAGGTGCAGGCTCCTCTTTCTTCCTCTGTGGGGTATTTCAGGGTCAGACTGAGGTCTCCAGGTTTCAGCAGGTTTCTCTTCATCTCTGTTCGACCTTTGTAACAATAGAACTGTTCTTCAGGCTGGTCAGAGCCGTTCTGATACACATGTATCATCCAGTCTTTACTGTTCTTCCACTCCACTTTGGCGTCTACAGGCAGACGAACTGTTTTACAGGGCAGCTGGACAGACTCCACCCCTGAATCCACCTCCACCTGGTAGCCTGAGAGGACAACAAAGCACAGTATCATGTGGACAGACAGCAGCAGCAGCTCTGATGGTAACAGGACCTCACTGTCCCATGAAGACACTCAGGAACTACTTATTGTGACTGATTCTCAGTTTGGTTCTGATTTGTTCCTCACTCTCAGTCTGTCTCAACAGTCAAGGAGCAACAAGAGTAAAGATGTGAACCATCAGCATTATGGGTAATGTAGTAGTAGAGACATACCTGACATGAAATAGTGCCGGAAATGTACTAAAAGACCCCCAGCAACAATCAGAAGAACCAGGAGAACCAGGAGAGCTTTGGCCCAGGATGGAAATCGTTCTGTGGAGAACATGAAGAACAACATGACCTCTGACCTCTGACCTGTATCTACAGCACTGACCTCTGACCTGTCACTGACCTTTGACCTGCAGCTGTACGTCTGTCACTCTCTGTTGAAATCCAAATCCATCTCTGACGGAGCAGGTGTAGGTTCCACTGTCAGACAGTTGCAGTTCTGTCAGATTCAGACTGAGGTCTCCAGTTTCCAGAGCATCAGGCATCATTGATGTTCGGCCGCTGTAAAGCTGGTTCTGGTTTTTAAGTTCATCACCTTCCTGCTGACGCTGGTGGACGGTTGAAGGACTGAGATCAGAGCGGCTCCACATCACTGTGGGATTGTCCAAATCAATAGTGGGAAACTCGCAGGGCAGCAGGACAAACTGGTCCCCCTCATACATGTCCACAGCTGAGACATGCTGGGAAACTGTGACGACACACAGACAGCATCTCAGCAGCCTTATTTCATGTCTCATTACTCGTCCGTCCTCAGGTGAGTCAGAAACCAACCTGGTCCTGTTTGTGATTGGACGCTGCAGCTGATCAGGCTGCTTTGAAACCACATCACCACAGTTTAACACCAACAACACTGACAAACACCAGAACCAACTCAGGATTCTGGTTCTCACTGGTTGAAGGTTTTCAGTGGGATTTTTAAATAACATATCACACTTTGTATTTCACATTAACACATGAATGTGTATGTTTGTTCATTGTAGGTGATGAAAACATATCAAAGTATTTTTTAAAGTATCAGTGAGTTGACACAGGGCTCAGTGGGATGTGACATATTCTGATGGACTAAAATGTAACTGCTGTATGTCCAGAACATTTTTACTGAACCAGAGAAACTAGAAATGAGATTGTTGCTTTGTGAACCTTCAATATTCCTCAACCTGAAACAGAGACAACATCTATGTTCACATGTTGATGAATGGTGTAAAAATTAAGTTTGTTTATTGGCAAAAATAAACTGAAATAATTCACTTCACGACTTCCTCTTCATCTATAACATTGATCAGTTTAAGGTTGGATCACATAACCTGAAGTTTGCAGATTCATATCAATATTTAGGTTTTTATAGTGATGAATATGTGAATGTTATAATCATCAGGTGGAGCTTTGAGAGGATCAATGGTCAAAGTATGATATATCTATGTTGGTGTGTTTTTGCTTTTTAAAAAACTGAGAACATTTTAAACCCAATCAAAAACCATATGAACCACAGATGGTCTTATCTGAGGACTTTGCAGACGACTTCCAAAAGAAAACAGCCACCATCAGGTCTGACATCAGCCAAGCACACAGTCCCATTACAGAGACATGTGGACAATGTGAAGACACACTGGACAGTTTTGTTCTGGTTGATGCTGAAACACTCAGGAAGGTTTTATCTAAACTGAAGTCTTCCACCTGTGCTCTTCACCCAATTCCCACCTCCTTTTTAAAAATGTCTGATGAGGTTTTAACTATTGTTACCAACTTTTCCCTGCAGCTCTTAAAAGTGCACTTGTTCAAGCTGTTTTTAAAAAAGCAGCTCAGATCCATCCACACCCAGTAGCTACAGACCTATTTCCAATGTCCCATTTTGAAGAAAACGTTTAGAGAAACTAGTTTTTACACAACTAGCAATTTTCTTAACACAACCAACAAGTTAGAAATGTCTCAGTCTGGTTTCTGTCCTCATCACAGTACAGAGACAGTCCTAGTCAAAGTAGTTAATGACATCATGTTTAACCTAGATAACAATAAACCTTCAGTTTTATTACTGCTGGACTTAAGTGCTGCTTTTGATACAGTCGACCATCAGATTCTTTTAAATAGACTGAGGGGACATGTTGGACTGTCTGGAACTGTTTTAACTGCATTTCTTCTTATATTTCCAGCAGTTCTTTGTTGAAACTAGTATTACAAATCAAAAACCTCTGAAATAACTTACGGTGTTCTGCAGGGATCAATTTTAGGACCATTAGTTTTTAACTTGTATCTGTTAGCTCCATTTCTCTGTCTGAGTGACACAGAGACTAATGCAGGCTCTTAAATCCAGCAGACTGGACTATTGTAATGCTGTCTCCTCTCTGGTCGACCCAAATACCTCATAAACCAGTTACAGTTGATTCAGAGTCCTGACAGGAACCAGAAGGAGAGAACACATTACACCTGTTTTAAAGTCCTTACACTGGCTGCCTGTCAGCTTCTGTACTGATTTTAAAATTCTCCTCCTTGTTGTTAAAGCTCTTCATGGTCTTACAGCAGCCGACTTGTCTGACATGCTTCCAGTGTATGAATCAGTTTGTGCTCTCAGATCCTCTGACTCGAGTCTTTGAGTTGTTCCAAAGTGCAGGACAAAAACCTTTAGAGAGGCAGCTTCTAGCCTGGATTTGATTCAAGTATTTAATGTCCACTATTCAATTATAGCATTTATTAACATGTCGTTTATTTTATCTTTTACTTTCTTTTATTCTCTTTTGTAAATTTTCTCATGTTTTATTCATCATTGTTTTTATCTATTTTCAATTTTTAAAATTATTTGTCTTTATTATTTTTCCCTTTATATTAGCAACTACACAATTTAAAAACTCAAATAGATTTTTGAATATGAATGATGCACAAAGACTTTTTTACATGTAAAACATTTAAATTAGACAGATATTTACAGAAAACCTGGGAGAGAAGAAAATAAATTCTTCTTTATCAATTAAATAGAGAATGTTCTAATTTTTGTATATGTGTAACTCAGAGAAGTATCTTTGTGATCTCATTTTAGATGAGCCACATGTTTTAGTTTGAGACCAAAAAATCTATTTACCAACTAACTAACATAAAGTCAATATATTATCCTATTTCTGTGTAATAACTTCATATCATTTTCACTGCTGCTGTGTCTTGGAGTTTAACCAAGATATTTTTTTTTATTCTTGTTCATCTTTACCTGAGATTTCACCTCTTAAAGTCCAGACCAGGAAAATCAGAAACTCAAAACATTTCTGCTTCAACATCCACTTCAAATGACTGCTGGCTGTCTGAACTCCTCTATCCTCACATCTTTTCCTTCCATCTGTCCATCACGTCTTCAGCAGGAGGACTAATACTCAGAGAAAAGACAGGACTGATGGAGACGTGGAGACACTTCATGTTTTGCTTTGATTTGGTTTGTATCAATCTTGTAAGAAGTGATGTGAAGGTGTTGTGGTTGGACAGGTGTTGAAGGACTGGGACAAAGTGAATGTGTCCTCTGCAGTGTGAGCAGCCTGGAAACTCAACATTTGTCTGAATGAAGCCCAACATTTCCATCCACATCTGATGCTGCTGTCAGCAAAAAGACCACAGCAAAGGATCATTGTTACTGCTGGGAACACAAGCTGTGAGAAGATGAAGAAGCTACAGGGACATAATCCTGAAGAAGACAACTGAGGACAGTCTGACACATCCAACAAACACATGGATCAGTTCAAGAGGAATCAAATCAAGATTAAAGACGTTGGATCAGTGAGATCAGAGGGAGGAAGGTGATCTTACCGTGTACGAGGATCATAAACACCACAAACATCTTCATCTTCACAAACAGCTTCAGGACATCAGTTCTGCTGACGTGCTGCTCATGTTATACTGTCTGTGTAGACACAGTGTCAGTTCCACTAGCAACCATCTCTGATCCCTGCAGACATGTCACTGCTGCTTCATGCTTTCATTCTCATTTGTACTTCCTGTACTTTTGACCTTGGACCTGTTAATAATCTACCAGCTTCACCCATTTGGACGTGTTTACTTGGACTGTACAATAAAAAAGTTTGATCATAAGTGTTATAAAACACTTATGATATGTCAGGTCTGCATTTACACACAACACCAGTATCCAGATGTAAATGTTACAAAACCTGTTAGTTGTATCCAGGTGTCATATGCTTTGTATTTAGACTTGGCTTCATAAAAGCTCTGGTACTCTTTGTTTTTTTGTTCTCTGTAGGAGAAAGAGATCAGAAACGGATCAGATAAACTAGAAATTAAAATGAGGCTGAAATGAGAATCTCAGTTTAGTCTCAGAGCAGTAGAAGAGCAGGAACACTTCTCTCTGATTAACTCTACAGCAGGAAGTACACAAACTACAACGTCACCTGTTTGACAGCCTCCTTCACCACATGTTCCAAATGCTTAGCTGGACTCTAAGCTGACTGTGGGTCAGTGTTCTCCACTGGAACAAAGACCGTGGCTGTAGGAGCAAAGCTCACAGGAAAGAAAGTGAAAAGCTGGGAGTTTCAAACTTCAGCTTCTCTTTACAAGCCGTCCCAGCTGCTGACATCATGGCCTTCATTACAGTTTGACACCATCTGTCAGCGTCCAGGCAAATGTGACACTAAGTAACTAAGTACATTTACTCAACTGTACTTACCTACAAGTCTAAAGTAGCTGTACTTTACTGGAGTGTTTCAAAGACTGTACTTTTTACTCTACTACAATAGTTAACAGCTTTAGTAACTTTGCAGATGCAATATCTAAATTCAAAATACAATAATTAATACTAATGTTGAATATTATTACTGTGGACTATGACACTGAGCAGTAGATCATACACTGAAGTTAAAATTAGCCCCACATTTATGGTTATAATCCAGTAATATGAGCAGTTCTACCATAATAAACATACTTTTGTGTGGTGAGTGACTGAGACACTTTCTGAAAGTCAAAACTGAGACAGTGCTCACCCCAAGCTGTCCACCCTGAGCCTGGTTCTGCTGGAGGTTTCTTCCGTTAAAGGGAGTTTTTCCTCTCCACTGTTGGCTACAGCTTGTTCGAGGGGGAATTGTTGGGTTTGATCTACATTTTTGTAAAGTCTTGACTTTATGCCTTAAGATGACCTAATAACTTATATGATAAATTAAGACTGAGTGACGTGTTCATTTGCATTTCTTGAAATATTATATTATATGATATGATATACAGTAAATATTTTGCATGTGTCAGCATAGTGTTGTTTTGCATTTGTTCTAAGGTTGTCACAGCTGTGAGGCTAACTCCTGTTGCCCTGGTGATCAGCACTCTCTCCTCTCTGCTCTGTTTTCCTCTTGCCTCTCTTCTCTCTCTCCTGGTCCCCAATCAGCCTCAGTCCATTCACCTGTCCCTCTCTGCCAGATTGTCTTTCGCTTCTCCTGAGCAACAAGCCACTCTCTGGCCTAGATAATCCGTGTGGTAAATTCTAGTTCCAGTTATCTCTTCTGTTATGTGTTTTTGGGGGATTTTGTATTTATTCTCCAAGTGTCTGAGTTTCTGTTTGTTTTTGACACTTTGTTGCCTCCCTGCCCGGTGGTTGTGTTCCCGAGGATGCTTGTCTATTTTTCTCTATTCAGGAAGTGACTTTTGTACTTTTTGCATGCAGATTAAGAACTTTGTGGACTAATTATTTAAGAAGAGGATTTTTGCGCAAGTCTATGAATCAGGGTTTGAGTTTCCTTCTCCCCTGCATTTTTTCAGTTGATACTTTCCTTTATTTTTCTTTATCTTTGTCTTTTAGTTGTTACTTTGTTAGCATCCTTCTGTGTTTTGTCTCCCTGGTTTCTTCCAGTCGCCTTTAGTTGCACTTCCCGCCCAGAACCACCACCTCTCTTCCAAGACGAGTAAGAGATTTAATCCTTTAGAATCATCCCGTGCCTCGATTATTATTCACCTGACCCCTGTTTTTTTAGTTTCACTCAATTGTACTACTTTCCATGTTACCACATTAACTATACTGATGACTGGGGGGAGGAGTGGTCCAATAAAGGGGTGGCTGTAGCTCAGTTGGTAAGGCAGGATCAGTGGTTCGACCCCCGCTCCTGGCTACATGTCAAAGTGTCCTTGGGCAACACACTGAACCTCAATTTGCTCCCGGTGGGTCAGGTGAGCACCTTGTCACTGCCATCGGTTTGTGTGAATGGGAATCAAAGCTTTATATAAGTGGCCATTTACCAATTGATCTGTGACATCAAACAGCATCATCAGACCAAACAAAATGAACCACACAGTATAAAAACCACCAGAATATGAAGTGAAGCAGTTAGTTCCTGCTACAGAGACAATCAGACCCCAGTAACGTTAGTGTCTCACTACAACTTCCTGTAGCTACTGTAACATCACAACAACTACTTTCTGCCATCTATCTGTCTCTGTCTTTGTCTCTGTCTCTGTCTCTGTCTCTGTCTCTGTCTCTGTCTCTCAGAGCTGGTCAAAGTGTATTATTGCCAGGTACAGATCATAAACATGAGACATTCATATTATGCTGTGTGTTTTGTCTTAATAGTAACAATGTGAAATATGAAGCAGCAGGTTTTCTTCTCTAATTTAATGACTGCAGACACTGAGTTTCCTCAAAGAAACTTATTGAACTGCTTTAATTCTCCAAATAAGGAAAACACTTGTTCCTCTGCTGTGATGTTAGTCAGACCATTGTTGTAGCTTGTTACTGGTTAAATCTGGCTCAGTATTATAAAAGATATTCTTAAAATGATTCTTAAACAAGATTGTTCCTATTCAAAAGAAAAAGACTTATTTCTGTTTTTTTAACCTTCTTAAACTGTTTCCTGCAGTGTATTTCTGAATAAATCAGACCAACAATGTGCTCAGATTGTCACAAGCCCAAAAAGTAGATAAAGGAAACAAAGTACTTGAAAAGAATTCACTTGTTCTCTAAATGGACATTTGTGTTCTTTTGGAGAGGAGTCACTGCTCATTGCAGCTCAACCACACACACCATTGTTGTTCACTGTTCTCCTGATGGTGACTCATCCACATAATATGAACCACTGCAACAGAGGCCTTTAGTTTCCTAGACGTTACCCTGGGTTCCATTTATTCATTTACACAAACTGCACATTTAATACAAAATAACACATGGAACACAACTAAACAGTTACACTGCAGAATAATACTGCTAATAATAATTATTATAGTAGTAGTAGTAATAGTTATATGTGGTAGAAGTATTAGTAGATCTGTGCTCAGGTCCAGATAGTTCAGTACCCTCTGGTTCCTTGTGACCTCCCAGACTATTCCACCCCTGATCTTGATGTGATCTCTGTTGGTGGACCACTCCTGAGGAGGGGAACAGTGGTGTTGAGTGGTCTCCATTTGTACACGATCTGCCTGACAGTCCACTCCTGGACTCCAAACTCTTTAATAATTGTCTTGTAACTCTTTCTAGCCTGGTGGGTATCAACAACTCGTCTTCTAAGGTCTTCAGAAATGTCCTTGTATGAGCCAACCAATGGGGCTAGTTTAGTTACTTGTTTTATGTAACGTTTGCTTGTGATGTGTCTATGTACTGAAGATGTCTTTAGTGACATCGTATGGCTTTGATGATGGTTGCCCTTGTAGGGTCTGATTGTCATCCACTGACTGACACATCTGACTCTAATTCCCCCTTCAAACGTACTGAGAATCCTAGAGGTTTATACCCCACACAAATATTTAAGATGAGATCATTTTCCTTAATAAATGAAGGGACAAGTGTCTCATGAGTTTAACTGGTTTCCCTTTATTCAGTTTCAGTTGCCACTGTATGTCTTTGGTGTCATGACACTGATAGTAAATGATTGTGTTTCTTCTTAGTGTTACACCTCACAGCTCCACCTTTCACCTTTCTTGTTAGTGTCCATTGACCTTTTTACTCTGCTTGATATTTGGCTAAGCTGTCTCACTGTTAACACCACATACAACTACTACTTTTGAGGTACTACTACTACTAACTAGTGTTTTCAACAAAGACACATTTTGTTTCCATGTGTAAAATCTAAAATCCACACACACAGTCACATTACTGTTCACAAACATCATCAGACACATTAACATGGTGGTTTTAATGTTGTGGTGGACAGAGGTCAGGACTCCAAATGTGAAGTGTCCCAGGACCATAACACTGTCTGAGTGAGCATGTAGTTAACAGAGGTCATGGTCTCTACTTGGTTTTCTTCATCAGCTCTAGAAGCCATTTGTCCAGGTGTCCCAGAGTGTGGGGTCTTTGTAGGAGACAATGAGTTTGTCTTTGTCACGTCACTAAGACTGAGAAGGTCTCATCAACATGGTTCTGGTGTCACTGAAACACTGACTCTGGAATCAAGTCCACACCTGCACAGATCACTTGTGAGGAAAGAGGAGCAGCTTGACTTTCCTCATATTTTCACACCTGTTGATCTACTGTCTTCACACACTCAGCTCTGTCTTCTCTACTTCCTCATGAGTCACTGACAGACTCAGCTCTGATTGGACACAAACCAGTGTAGTTGCTGATGACAGCTGGTGTCTGCAGCTCCACCAGGGAATAAAGCAAAAATACATGTTTGTTCATCACAGTGTCTTTACTGAAGAAGTTTGAATAAATTAGTGGTTTTGACTTTGTAGAGAGAAGTTTCTCATTCACTTCAGTACAGTCAGTTTGATCAGAGCAGCATCTGGTGGAGATCAGAGGAACTGCAGATCCATGTGCTTTAACCCTTGTGGCCTCTTCACATTTACTACCCTCTGGACACCTCAGTGGCAACAATGTACACGTACAAACAACTATTACATCATCCTACAACAACATTTTGCTTCTGTTTTTTAAATAAATCACCTAAAGAACTTCACACTTTTTCAAAACTAGCAAACATTAAATCATTTTGAGGGATGTGTGTCATGTGCCTCCTGCCCAACACAGACCTAAAAAAAGACGTCTTCTAACATCTGCACCAAGTGTAACAGGTGCATTTGTAGAGAGCAGCAATTTCCATGCTGCAGGACAAGAACTTAACTAAACACACACACACACACACACACACACACACACACACACACACACACACACACACACACACACACACACACACACACACACACCACGTATTCAAAGTGTGGACATTTCTGTTTCAAATTTGTTCATATTTCTTCTGATCCCTCTTGTTGCAGTTTGCACAATAAATCTTCACACTGATGAATCAGATGTTGTTGAAAAATATATTCACACACACAAGCGTGCGCACGCACATGCACGCTCATCTCAATCTATGCTTTGTTCTTCTTTTTACCTTTGCTTTTTGTTATTTTCAGCAAAAGTTGCTCCATTTATTAAAGACCTGTCACCACCATCTTTGATTTGTCAGAGGAATCCATGACAATTTCTGTTGTTGTGGGATTTGCTTAGTTGATGGACGAGCATTTACTGTGCAGCAACTCATACTAGAAGGAAATTAGTTGTAACAGTACTCAGTATTGGCAATGATTAAAATGTAAGGATTTGTTCCTGGTACTTGAAATCCCCACCTCTGATATCCTAAAAAGCTCAAGCTGGTGGTTCCCAGAATTTCCAAAGGTAGAATGGGAGGTAGAGCCTTTAGCTATCAAGCTCCTCTCCTGTGGAACCAGCTCCCAGTTCAGATTCAGGAAGCAGACACCCTCTCTACTTTTAAGTCCAGGCTTAAAACCTTCCTCTTTAATAAAGCTCATAGTTAGAACTGCTCATTTACTCTGAACCAGCTCATAGTTCTGCTGCTTTTCATAACCACATAGTTTGTGTAATAGCAAGTTGACATGATGTTTAGATGTTTTAAGAAAAAAGAAGCTGTGAAACTTCTTCTATGTTCATCCACCACTATTCACTGAAAGAATTAGAGATCAGAGATTTTTTTCCTGCCACATATCCTGTAGTGGTCTTTCTGTGTGCAGTGGTGGCCAAAGTACACACATTCTTTACTCAAGTAGAAGTAAAAATACCTTTAAATTAAAGTACTGATTAAACTTCTTTACTCAGGTGAAAGTGATAAATGAAATGTAACAAAATGATTAAAGTAAAAAGTACATTTCTATCAGCTAATTCTGTGTAACTGGACCTGATGTCATATAAATATTTTCATTTTAATATTGTTAGACCAACTCACTTGTAATGATATTAAATATGTATATACTGAAAATACTGAGCATTAACTCAGCTCCAATGTGCAAATCAGTTTTTAGTGTCAGTAACTTTGTGACCAACACATGTCAGAGACCACAACCAACAACCAACAGGTGAAAACACTGACTTTGTCTTTATGCAGTGAATTTCTAAGAGCATTTATTTGATAAAGCAAAATATTCTGCTGTGTTGGGGACAAGCCCCCCTGGCTGTATGCACACACACACACAAACACACACACACACACACACACACACACACACACACACACACACACACACACACACACACACACACACACACACACACACACACACACACACACACACACACAAACACACACTGGAACAAAGTCACTATAGGAAACAAACTAACCAGTGTTACAGTTTCTCTTCTACCAACACTACTGACAACAGTCAGACACTTTTATCCAAAGTGACTTACAACTAAGCAGCAGACACTAGGGACAACTGTGATGTTCAGTGTCTTACCCAGGGACACTTGGACTGGGAGTCGAACCACTGACCCTGTGGTTTGAACTACATGTGGAGAGTAAACTCATTCTATGTTCATACAAACATGTAGGGAGGGTCCTGTAGTTACTGAGCTAACGTTAGGACACAGCTGGACTGTTGAGATAACACACTGCATGAAGCTGCTGGTGTGATGAACTGTTCCTGAGAAACAGCCGAGCAGAGCTGAAGAACAACACTCCATGTTTCCCCTCAAACACAATAGAACAAGTAAGCAGCCTGTTTTGAAGAGGTAACGAGTAGAAAGTTATTTGTGTTCAAATGTAGGAAAAGTACGAAATACTCAAGTACAGAGGTCTGAAAAATCTACTTAACTACAGTGAATGGTGGTCTGTCTGTGTGTGTCTGTCTGTGTGGACACTGAGACAGACTGGCGACCTGTCCAGGGACTGGACCCCATTTTCTGGATGTTTCCAGCAGCTTGTCCCATTTCTGCTTCAAAAACAGTTGTTGCTTCCCACAGATCAGATATATGTATGTTTCTTTTCTGAAGCTTCATCAGCAGCCACAGAGCTGCAGTTACTTCAGATGACAAAGGCTGTGCTTCCATTCCAGATGACTGCAGACAGTCCACTAAAGTCAGTTGTGTGGGACAAAGGAAGTTTCTCTTACCGTGTATGAAGATCACAAACTCCACAAACATCTTCATCTTCCTGCTAAAACGGCAACAAATCCTCCTTAAATCAGCTTCTTCCTAAACTAACTGCAGGTTCAGAATGGTTCTAATCTACTGACACTTTAGTTTCACTTTTAGCTGAAGGAGGTGGTTTATTTGAAGCCTTTTGACCTGGTTCAGGTCAAACAGCTTTATACAAACACCAAGTAATGTAGAGGTGACACCGATTAAATAGACACACACACAGTTTGCATTTTAGATTTTTCTTGTGTGCGTCACTAAACTATGATTTAGTTGTGTATTAATTGTGCCATTTTTAAATTATTGAATCTCTACATTTTACCAAGTATTTGCTTTTTACTTGAAGGTGTCAGTTCAATCCAGCACATTTATAAAAACAAAGTCATCTTAGACCCTAAAGAATTATAGAGACCCCCCGAGTGGAGCGGAAAAAAGTCCCTTTAACAGAAGGAACCTCCAACAGAACCAGGCTCAGGGTCCAAAGTAAATGTGGGGAAAATAAGGTTCTCCCATAGTTCCACAGGGGACAAGTGCTACTAATCTTAGACCAGCTCTGTGTGATTCTGGCTTATGTGACCCAGGTTACCAGGTGAAATATCCTCTGATTTCACAACATACTCAAAGAGCAAGAGACGTCCAAAAGTCACAGAAGATGGGTTTATTAACATATACATTGAATGTGAAGGCAGAATAAATAGAATCCTGATATCGTGCAATGTTTGGATTCTTTAAGTCAATTTAAGCATTTAAATGTAGGCAAATAAATCACCTACGTACTGGAAGGGCCCACTGCAGGAAGACCCCACACTAAGCCCCAATAAACCCCAACCACACATGCTGAAAAGAACCAACAACACTGCAAACTTGGTTCTGTTCTTTAATTATTGTTAATTACAGTATTGTGTATGTTTATCACTCAGTGTTACCAACATGCAATGAAGAGGGGCTAAGGTCTGGTGTGGCCCCCACACTTCCTTCCTGGATTCTACAAAACAACAGAAGTACAATTGTTAGTATTGTAAGTGCAGCTTACAGAATAGAAATAATAAGAAATAAATATATATATAATACATTCAAGTAAAAAATACACATTCATTTAACACATTGCTCAGCTGGTGGTTCCAAACTTCAGCATAAGCAGAACAGTAGACTGGCATTAAGTCCTCCTCAAAGGCTTTTCAGCCTAGGACATGGGACAGGACTGGCTCCACACAGAACTGCACCTGAAGACCAGAGCATTAAAACAACCATTTATCAAATGCAGCCAGAGAACAGCTCCTACAATGTGCAGTGTGCTCAAACAAAGAGAAGCCTTAAGAAGGGCAGCACGACTACTCTGAAGGCCCAGCAATGGCTGGTGCTCTCTGTACTCTATGGAGTACTACCCAGAGTACTAGCCTTCACACTAAGATGAGGTCAGTGTGTGATGGCTCCAGCAGCAGAGTGGCTACTATGCTGTTACTGCCCTAGTTGCCTGGTTGCCTGCACATTCAGCAAATGCACATGTTATTAATATTTTACTCTAACTTTTTACACCTCTTGGCTATTTTGTTACTTCTTATGAAGAAAGAACATTTGTACCAGCTGAAAGTGGAATATTACATGTTCCCCTCAAAGTCCTCCCCTTCACACTAAAACACTGACAGGAAGTTGTTACTAAAAATTACAAAAACAAACAAAAAAAACTGTAAGAAAATTAATGAGGATTGTCATAAAAAATTTAAAAAGAATAAAAACTATTAAAAAAACGAATAAAGCTATAACCACACAATGAAAATATGAACAAATGACAACTTTCAAACTTTGTCTCATCTCCATGTTTAGTCTTGAAGTGTCAGTTATTGTCTAACAGCAAACCATCAGATACTGTAGTGACCCAGAGTCACTTCATGCTCACAGCTGCTTATCAAAGTGCTGAAAAGGGAAAAGGTTTCCAGGAAAGGAGAAAAGTGCTGGGAGCAGTAGCCTGAGGGTGGAGAATGTTCTGCCCAGCAACAGAAGCTTCTAAAACTAATGTGTGATGTATGAAGTTTAGATCATTTAATGGTCATTTTTGCCATGACACAGGATCCAGCCGGTGAGCCACGGAAGGTGAAGCTGAGGGATGAGAAGTGTATTGCAGAGGCTGTCCATGGCTGCATCTGCATCGAGGGTGGAGAGGTCCTGTGTTGGGGGCAGAGTTGCAGAGACCAGTGAAGAGAACTGGTCCGGGTTGAGAGACCTGAGCTTACGGCAGAATGTTCCAAGTGTGGTGGGAGAATGAAGGTCTAGGGATGAAGAGTGAGAGTTGAATGAAGAAGTGATCTGATACATGCAGAGCAGTGTCCAAGATACTGTCTGTGGTGCAGTTCCAGGTGAGAATGAGTTCAGTTCCACCCCCCGACCTGATGAGCGAGGACTGTGAGAGAAGGACCAATTGTTGGAGACTGCAGTAATCCAAGTTTGTTCGCTGCAGACTGGCAGTTCACCAGGGCAAGAGACAAAGAGGCTGGTGACAAAGTGGTCTGGGTGAGAGTGGGAAACATGTCCTGTCCTAATTGGTGTTTGTCCTAGATACGGACATTTGGATGTGTATGGACATTTTCATGAACTGCTGTCAAACAAAAACCCTGAATAGCTGACACTAAGTTAGCAGTTGTACCAGTCACTAAACATGTACATTCACCTTTGTTTGGATTCTAGTGAGGACACCAGAGCAGGTCTTCCATCAGTAGAAGAAACTGCAGATGTCTTACAGAAAGTTGAAGAGCGTGTCTGAAACCATGCAAAGACACAGGGTGGATTATAGCAGAGGTGTGTTTAAGAAACTAGAAATGAACTGTTACTATCACAGTACTTCAGTATCAATCCTCTGTAACACATTTGCCTTTAGGTGGATTTAGCAAAAATAACTCTGGATTTATTATTGAGGATAACAGTTCTTTCTGTCTGATGGAGCACATGTCCACAGCAATAGAACCTCTAGAACCCAAATGAATAATGATGGCAGAGCCTCCCAAGCTGAGCTCATACACTAACATCACACAATGTGTTTAATTACTTTTGAAACCTTCCATATTCAGTAAGAGATAGTAGGTTTAATATGAGGCTAGTTTGAAGTTCTGCACAGATTTGATTGACACACAGTACATGCTGATTAGGTTTTTGTTGGACTTTCTCTGATGTCACACAAACAGAAACAACATTGACCTCGTGAGATCAAGTTTTTGGATCTAACAGCTGATTGAATCAACAACAGGATGTTTTCTCTTTGTTTAATGTGAAATGGTTTTATTTGGACAGTTTACTGGAACAATTCTGCCATTAAGGCTAAAAGATCACGTGACAGAACACAAACACTGCTCAGAGGTTGGAGGAGTATTATAGAACATTTCATGAAGGGACACAAACCTTTGCACTGATGTTCATTATTTTCCTGTAACTTTCTTTTTCTCCGCTCACTGACCAAGTCTTTAAGTATTAAATGACACAGACTGTGTTGATAAGTGGAAGGTGAAGACTCTTAAAGTAACATCTGCACAGATGTGAAGCCCTGACAGTCTAAATATCTGACAGATCAATAATGAAAATGTCTTTTTTTCTCCCTGTGTGTTGTTCAGCATGTCTGTGGTTTCATTTCCCATCAGTCAGATCATTTACACAGAGCAGCAAACTGATATGATGACTGCATTGATGTTAATATATGAGTCATATGGAGGTTAAAGCATATACAAAGATGACCTGCATATCATTTGAAATGTGTCTGTCAGATAGAAGCACACACAGATCAAAGTTCTGAAGACTGAGGATCTTTAATAAGAATCTGCTGACACTGTTAACTGTTGTTAAACAGGACTTGTATTGTTTCATGAAACTGCAACTGGACATAAAAATGAAAAACTTAGAAAACTGCAGCTATTTTCTTAAAGACCTATTTCAGCACCTCTAACTTTATTCTTTAAGATTCAACAAACTAATGACTTTGTCCTCTTTGTGGACACAGGTGGACACTGCATCAGAGGAGTCTTCAAGTGTCCACATACACTGCAGACATGACCTTCAGCAGTATGTTAAGACCCTTAAGTATTTCTTGAAGGACGTCCTCTACTACAGAAAAACATCATGGAAATGAAAAAGAACAAAACTCATTCAGACACTGATTTATTTTAATGTGTATTTTATTTTTCATGGTTTTAAAAATTCTGTCTTGTTCTTAGATTTTCTGTATATTATTTTATGATGTTAATGTTTCCTGTTTTATAGTTTTAAAATTGGTTTGAGTTTGAGTTACTTTATAATTTTATAATAGTTAATAAATACATATAATTAGTTTTTTATTTTGTAATCAATAAATACTTATATTTTAAAAGAATGTTCTTTGTGGTTTGTGCTTTTTTTTTTTATTACCACATTTATTAGAAGCCGTCATTTGTTGTACTGACTGTGTAACTACAGGTAACAAAGGTGTTTAGATATAGATCTTTTTAACAATCATGTTTTTATTTTTATTGCCTCAAAGCATAAAAATAACAATTTAGATCAGTTGAACTTTAGTTTTCTAAACAACTTATTGATAAAATAAACACAGATCCAAGTGTTGGTTGATCAGGTTAGTTTCTCTTTTGATTTCATGGGAAAAGACGTCCTGCATAGAGGTGAAAAGACAACCTGTAAGTCGTGGACTGAAATCTAAAGCCTGACAGAGATTTCATCTATGAACTGGACCCAGACACACACAGTCCTGGATTATTGACATCACCAGGAGACAATGTCCCTCTTCTAAAAGTCCCAATCCAACCAACCAACTCTTTACTACAGAAGGAAACTGGATTTAACAGATTCAAGAGAAAAGGGAGAAAAACAAGTGTTTGCTAAAAGGAAACAGAAGAACAGAAAGAACCAGAACAGCAGCAGTTAACAAAGGGAAACAGAATCAGGACGTTTGATTCAGTGTTGTAGGACAAAATCAGCTGTCCTGGAGACAGTGTTGACCTCACAGAAACATCCTGCTTTAGTCTTTGTAGCTGAGCTTGTTCCTCTTGTCCACATTCAGATTCCAGATCTGGTTCCTGCTCCAACATGTGTCTTGAATTTCAAATGAGGAAGCAGCTGCAGTTTGTTTCTGTGGCCTCCACAGCCAGACGGGTGGTGCTCAGTCACTGTGTGTTTGGTTCCAGGAGAAGCTGGTTACAGACAAAGATGGTGGAGTTTTTCTGATCAATCAATGATTTACTGATGGACTTTAATCAGTCGACCTTATGTCTCCTCTTCTTACTGAGACTGTCCACTGTCACTTCCTCTTCATCCTCTTCTTCCTCACCACTGAAAGGTCGACATGTGACATCACTGATCAAACTGATTGATCATTCATCAAAGGAGTTGGATCAGTGGAGGTGCTTCTGTTCCTGATGTCCACTGTCTCATCTTTGTCCTGAGTTCTCTCTGCAGAGGAGACAGAAGACAGTCAGAAAGAATTTTTAGAGCAATATTCTAATTTAATATGTGATTTTTTTCTAAAGTTTCTCTTCTTCTGTAATGTTCAGTGCAAAAAGCCACAAATGATAAAACCTGAGGACAAAATGTCCCATAAACTACTGTTTCATGTTGGCTGTGCAAAAGACAAATGTATAAATTTAACGTCTCTGTCTCTCACTCGTCCTCCTTCCTGCTCACAACATTAATCGATGTAGAAAAAACTGGTAACAACAACAACAACATGCAACATGTCAAGGTCTCCCTCTCTCTCTCTCCCTCTCTTCTTCTCTCTCTCCCTCTCTCTATCTCTTAATGTCTCTCTCTCCCTCTCTCTGACTCTCTCTCTCTCTCTCCCCCTCTCTCTCCCTCTCTCTCTCTCTCTCTCTCCAGGACACAGACAGTGAACTTTGACCTTAAACTCCATGAAATCCAAGTTCATTTGAAGTGATGCTCTCACACACTTCAGCCACTGATCTCTGTCAGCTGATACCTGGATCAGCATTTAGAGGCTGCATTAGCAGATGGGTTTTAATCATGAACTTGGTTTTTGAAATGCTGGATTTGTGCTGTTATCTTGTGTGGTCACTTCAGCACAACACCTGTTCCTGCCAAACATCGTCTCATTTAAAACCTAAATATGTCCAAACACCCAAAATGACTTCACTGTTTCACTTTGGCTGTTTGTCCACATCTGGGTTTGTTTCTGCTGATTTAATAATTATTAATCATTCAGCCCTAAATCAGAGACAGATGGTCAGAGACTAACAGCCAGAGACAGATGGTCAGAGACTAACAGCCACAGACAGACAGACACAGACAACCAGAGAAGAACGAGACAGATAAAAAAATAATCTGACCTTTGACCTTGAGAATTACTGTTTTCTTTCTCAGCACTTTTTTCTGTGTGTTGTAGACTCCACAGACATATGTCCCTCTGTCTCTGACTGTGGGGTTTTTCAGGGTCAGACTGAAGTCTCCAGTTTTCAGCAGGTCTTTATTTCTCTCTGTTCGGTCTTTGTAAGATTTGTTCTGATTTTTAGGCTGGTCAGAGCCGTTCTGATACAAGTGGGCTGTCACTTGTGGTTTAGGTTCCTCACGTTTCCACCACACTTTAGCGTCCTCAGGCAGGTCACCAATGGTCCTGAAGGGCAGCTGGACAGACTCCTCTCCCTCCTCCACCTCCACCTGACAGTCTGAGAGAACAACAAACAACAATATCAGCTGGACAGACAGCAGCAGCAGTTTAGAGGACACAGTTGTAGAGAAAGCTGAAGGACAGAACCAGATCAGAGCAGAATGTAACAGGTTTGTGCAGGTTTTGATCAGAGTCTTGATGCTGTTGGGATGTTTTGTCCATGTGCTGCTTCACAGTGTGGAAAATATTATTTGAATGTGCCTTCATATTTTTGTTATATTTGTATTAATAACTTAGTCTCATATGTAACATGTGTTATTATATCTAAGAGAAGCTCACAGAATATAACATGAGTAGAATGATGTATAAATAATAATCAAACTGAGCACAGTAGTGTGTGAGTTTGACATATAGGGTGAAGAATGTATGGGAGTTGTTTTGCAGATGGAAGAGCAGGAACCAGCCTTAATGTAAAGTGTCCTAATAAGGAAGACAACCTGGAAAGAGACACTGTAGGAACAGCAAACTGTCTATATAAGATTGGGTCAAGGGAGAGACAGTCAGTCAGACTTCTGCCCTGACACTCTGTGTTGTTAGGTAGAAAAACTCTGACCCGGAGCTCCGCCTCTGTTTTCACATCTGTTCATATTATTCATATTTAGATTAGACTTGAACTAAAATAATTAAATCTCGTTTTGAGAATAAAGTCATAGGCCGTCTCATCTATTTTGAACACGCTACAACAGTAATGTTTCATCTCAGTGTTGACCTGCTGTCTGTCGCTTTTCTTTGGGACAAATGAGTCTTAGTTCCACACAGCATTTCCAACACATGTCCAACATGGATCCACAGAAACCTTCATCACATCAGTGTCTCAGTGTTTGTGGAGCAGGATTCACTCAGTTCACTTCTCCATTTGTTGGATCAGCAGAAAGTCAAACTCTGGGACTTTGTTGTTAAAGGATCAGTTCCTGTTTTCAGAGGGTTTATCATGAGGACTGGTGGTTGATGGAGCCTGAGTCTGATGGAACTCTTCTTCTTCCACTTTCTCTCTTTACATTGATCCCATTCAACACTCAGCATCAACCTGATGCAGCTGCTGCCAAACCAAACTCCATGAAGAACTGACTGGATTAAAGCCAATGAGCCTCTTTATGGACTGAGAGCACATACTGATACAAACTATTAAAGCTGCTTTTCTTTCTGCTTTCAGCTTCTTCCTGATCAATACTGTCACACTCTGATTGCTCATCAATCAACTTATTGATATCAGTTTGTGTTGCTACTTGGAAATGAGCTCCTGTCTTCTTCTTTGGTCACTTCCTCTTTTGATTGATCCCCAGTGAATCTGAAATGTTGTGGAGGATCAATATTTGTGATGGATGTGATGTTTTCATGTCTGATCTCTGTGGACTGTAGAGAACTGATCAGTCCAAAGAGCAGGACTTCATGTCCAATAACTGCCATGATATTGACCTGATGATTCAAGAAATCATCAGATGATCAGAAAATATTGATGCTTTCAGACTCTCAGACTGATCATTGTTCTTCCAGCTGATCTGGATCTGAAATGTTGCTCTCTGAAACAGACAGGACCTGGTCTTCTGTTTGGCCTCTTTAGAACCTGGGGCTGGATTGACTTTATCTTTGTCTTTGTCTGTCAGACACAGACTGATGACGAGCTGTGTCACAAACATTTCACTGTGTGGATTAACAACAGCAGCTAGAAGCTGTTGCCATAGCAACTCCATCCTCCATCTCCAAACATCAAATGTTGTTTTCTGCTGTGGTTTCATCAGAAATGAGAATAATTCACCCAAAGTCTGTGATTCCTGTCAGTCAGAGCTACAGAATTTTATTACACAAAGATCCAATGAAGGAAAAAGATCCTAATATGTCTGCTGCTGGATTTAGATTCTGTCCAGTTCAGTGTCAATTCAAAGCTCACACTCTCTATAGACTAATAAGTCCTTCTAGACATGGACAGATTAGTGACTCGGCCTTTCTATATTTGTCCACATTGAAGGAGACAACCCTAGTCAGCAGTGTCCTCTCACTCTCCAAGATCTTGTTAAACAAACTAGTCAGAAACTCTACTGCCACCTCTCCTAGACACTTCCATACCTCCACAGGTTTGTCATCAGGACCAACTGCCTTTCCGCTCTTCATCCTCTTCAACGTCCTCCTCACTTCACTCTTACTAATCTTTGCTACTTCCTGCTCCACACCAGTCACCTCTTCTACTCTTCGTTCCCTTTCATTTTCCTCATTCATCAACTCTTCAAAGTTCTCCTTCCATCTTCCCATCACACTCCTGGCACCTGTCAATACATTTCCATCCTTATATTTAATCACACTAACCTGCTGCACATCCTTCCCATCTCTATCTCTTTGTCTGGCCAACCTGTACAAATCCACCTCTCCCTCTTTAGTGTCTAACCTAACATACAAGTCCTCATATGCTCTTTGTTTGGCCTTTGCCACCTCTACCTTCACCTCACGCTGTATCTCCCTGTACTCCTGTCTACTCTCTTCAGTCCTCTCAGTGTCCCACTTCTTCTTAGCTAACCTCTTTCTCTGTATACACTCCTGAACTTCCTCGTTCCACCACCAAGTCTCCTTGTCCGCTTTTCTCTTTCCAGATGACACACCGAGTACCCTCCTACCTGTCTCCCTGATCAAATTAGCTGTAGTGGTCCAGTCATCTAGAAGCACCTCCAAACCACCCAGAGTCTGTCTCAGCTCCTCCCTGAAAATTACACAACATTCTTCCTTTTTCAACTTCCACCACTTCGTCCTCTGCTCTGCCTTTGTCCTCTTCATCTTCCTCACCACCAGCATCATTTTACACACCACCATCCTGTGTTGTCTGGCTACACTCTCCCCTAACAATGCTTTACAGTCACTGATCTCTTTCAGATTACAGCATCTACACAAGATGTCGTCCACCTGAGTGTTTCTACCTCCGCTCTTGTACGTCACGCTATGTTCCTGCCTCTTCTGGAAGAAAGTGTTCACTACAGCCATTTCCATCCTTTTTGCAAAGTCTACCACCATCTGACCTTCTGCGTTCCTGTCCTGAAGACCAAACCTGCCCATCACATTCTCATCACCTCTGTTCCCTTCACCTACATGCCCATTGAAATCTGCACCAATCACCACTCTCTCACCTCTGTGGATGCTCTGCATCACTTCATCTAACTCACTCCAGAATTTCTCCTTCTCTTCTAACTCACATCCTACCTGTGGGGCATAACCACTAACAACATTGAACATCACCCCTTCAACTTCCAGCTTCAGACTCATCAACCTGTCTGATACTCTTTTCACCTCCAGAACATTCCTCACCAACTCCTCTTTCAGTATAACTCCTACTCCATTTCTCTTCCTATCTGACCCATGGTAGAACAACTTGAACCCTGCTCCTAAGCTTCTAGCCTTGCTACCTTTCCACCTGGTCTCCTGGACACACAGTATGTCCACCTTCCTTCTCTGCATCATGTCAACCAACTCTCTAACCTTCCCTGTCAGAGTCCCAACGTTCAAAGTCCCTACTGTCAGTCCTACATTCTTAGTTTCCTCTTCTCTCGCTGCCTACGAATACACCTTCCTCCTCTTCTTCTTCGTCTTCGACCAACAGTGGTCCATTTTCCACCGGTACCCTGTAGGTCAACAGCACCGGTGGCGGTCGATGTTAACCTGGGCCCCGACCGATCCAATATGGAAGTCATTGTCACGATTCGCATGTTTGGTTTGGCATGTGTTTTATGTCGGATGCCCTTCCTGCCACAACCTTCTGCATTTATCCAGACTTGGGACTGGCACAAGAAGACACTGGCTTGTGCCCCCTTGCGGTTGCATTCAGCAGTATCCTCTAACTATTGTCCTCTATTTAAAAACCAAACTCTGGACTTTGTTCTGTTGAATCAGTTGATTTCAGTGCCTGATCACAGCAACATTCTCAGTGTCAGAGAGGACAGAACAATGTCTGTGGAGACATTAGAGGACAGCTCCATGTCTTATCTGTCCACCTAAACACAATTTCAGCTTTTGAAACTAATCCTAGCTTCTTGTTTTCTGCTCTCATGTGCTGATGGACATTTTCATTGTCACTGAAATAAGGTAGAGAGACAGAAAATGTCAAAGACATCCAGCCAGAGCAAACTCACCTTTTCCACCTTTGTCTCCAATTAGACCAACAATCTAATTCATCCCAACACTTGTCTCAAGTTCTGTCTGCAGCTTCACATGATCAAGGACCTTCAAAGTTTCTCTCTGTCACAAATATTCACATTACACTGAAATGATAGTTTGGTTCCAGGAAAATTCATTTCAATTCACTGTTAGAGTCATGAAATAAAGTGAAATACATTCATAGAAACATACTAACAGTAATACTGCAGTTTCTCTTAGTATAAAGATTAACAACAGTTAGCTTAGCATAAAGACTTTAAACTGACCTTTGACCTGGAGCTTCACATCTTTCTTCATCAGGATGTTTCCCTCCCTGCTGTAGATGGTGCAGGTGTAGGTGTCTTTGTCCCAGTCTGTGGGGTATTTCAGGGTCAGACTGAGGTCTCCAGTTTTCAGCAGGTTTCTCTCCATCTCTGTTCGACCTTTGTAAGAACTGTGCTGTTCTTTAGGCTGATCAGAGCCGTTCTGATACACATGGACTCTAACAGTATATGGACTTAGTTTCCACTCCACTCTGACGTCTTCAGGCAGGTGAACTGTGGTTTTACAGGGCAGCTGGACAGACTCCACCCCTGAATCCACCTCCACCATCTGTGGGACTGAGAGGACAACAAAGCTCAACATCATGTGGACAGACAGAAGCAGCAGCTCTGACACATTTTCTTTGAGTGGATGAAGTGAAAACATGTTTGATTGGTTCCAGTCTGAAATGTCTCCATGTAACAGAGACAGTGTTGTCTTTCTCTTCAGTCCCTCAGTTTGGTTGTTAAACCTTTATTTCCTGTCTCTGACAGAGAATCACTGTCCCATCATCTGACTTCACTAACACTCAGTAAATGATATGAAGTCAAACACGTTTGTTTCCTATCAGTGAAAGTTACAAACTAAATGTTGACAGGATCAGATTTGATGGAGGATCTGGGAGCAGATTGATAGATATGAAATGAAACAAAGCTTTCAGACATTTCTAGGAGAATCTGGATCAATCTGATCACTCTAATCATTTCTAAATCAGCCTGATCTTTGTAGGATCTCAGACGACTGAAATCTTTCAAACTAAATCCCTCTGAAATATCAGAGACCATAGAGGCTTTAAATGCTGCTGCTGCAGCAGGACCACACTGTCTGTCAGCTGACAACACGTCCTCTTTTGGACATGGATCAGGAATCATATGAGAGCAGCTGCCTTCTGAATTCACTGAGAACTTCCTGATCATGTTCCTGCCAAAGCCTGGTCAAAGTAATACACAGTGTGACAACAGGAGTCTGATCAGAAAATGCTGTGTGAGACTGATATCAGCTGAGATTTGGGAGAAATCTTCGCTTTGATACAGATGTGTTTAAATTAATTTTCTATTCTAATGCTATTCTCACTATACCTTCTCCCATTGGGCTCTATTCTGGAAAAACACAGCTTCTTCTTCCACTGTTATGCAGATGATATTCAAATCTATCTCCCACAGGATCGATTTGAAGATTTTAATTTTGGTTTTTAAGGCACTGAAAGGTCTTGCTCCACCTTATTAATCCGACCTCCTAAAGCCACATACACAATCTAGATCATTGCGCTCACAGGAGCAGAGCCTGCTGGCAGGTCCCTCACACCAGATAAAGAGATGGGGGGACTGTGCTTCCTGTGTAGTAGCAGCTACTCTCTGGAACAATCTTCCATTATAACTGTGTCTGACTCCAGATTTAATGTCTTTTAAATCAGAACTCAAAACACAGCAGTAAGACGCCATATTTATTCATTTATTCATCTACTTATGTCTTTTTATTTATTGATTGGTTTGTGTCTTTTCTCTTACAGTATTTTAATGGTACGTTTTATTTAGACTGAGCAGCTCAATTATTTTATTCATGTAATAGTTTTAAATTGGGTTTCAGATTTTATTACCTTTTAATACTTCAAGCATTTATCTGCAGTTCTGTAGATTATGTTTAATGACATTTCTGCATTTTTTACATTTTAAATCTCTTATTATTTTTACTGTAAATCACTTTCCAACAACCAGCAGGTTGTTGGAAAGTGATTTACAGACGTCTTATCATCAGAGTCAATGAAGAAAAGGCTTTTTGGGCCCCACCTGGATTTTTTATTGCAGTAACACGAGTGAGCAGCTGTTTTTTCTAAGAGTGAAATGGTCTCTAACAGTCACAGGAGCTGCAGCCCCCTCAACCCCACATCAGTGACACTGTGATATAAACAGGCAGAGTTCAAATAATATTCATTCTAATTTATATTTCAGTGATTCATTCATATCAATCTGATGAGTCCCACTAATCTAGAGGCCTCACGGCCCAGTGTGACGGCAGGACTCACATACCTCATCAGTCTTTGGTTTCTTGAGTCAATTCAGAGACAGAGAAATAAGACCAGTTACATTTAACCAAGTTGATCAAAGGTTCCATAAGGGATTCATTTGACCAGAGCTGCTGCTACTACAGCTGACACCTAATAACTCTTGTTGTTTCTCAGCTGCTCACAACTAAAACTACCTGATCATTTTACTGTTGTGATGACAAACTGATGAAATAAACAGTTGTTAGTGTTTGTTCCTGTTTCATTCTATCTGTCAGTTATTATACAGCAGCTTTCAATCTTTGACATTAAACTCGTTTGATTCCAACTTTAAAAACCATCACTAAGTTGGACCTGAACATTTTCTGTTGACTGTCTTTACTTTCTCCATGTTTCTGTAGCATCCTGACTTTGTCTTTTCTTTCTCTGAAAGATGAAACTAGTAACAAAAGTCAAAGGTGCACAGTGTTAGTTACTGTAGCTCTAGTTTAACTAGTTGATATAGTGACGATAACTAGCTGTGAAGTTACTAACAACAAGATGAGCTGAACTGTTCAAATCACATCATGTTAGCTCACTTTAGACTCACAACAAACTATTTGATCTCAGTTTTGGATCTTTCCAGTTCACTCTGATTGGCTCTGTGCTCCATGACACCAGACCCTGCAGTGTTTCCAGCCTGTTAGTTTGACCATGAAGTCTACGTTTGTTTTAAAGTCCTCGTAGCACAAGTGGGCAGTGAATTAGTAGCTCGTGTTAACAGAAAATGTGGTTCTGAGGCAGGATGAACTGTTACAAAAACTGTTACAATCTGCTGGAGGTCTCAGGTCTCATGGTTTGTGCTTCCTGTTCTGCATGTGTGAACTGGATTTCTTGAGGTAATGTGACTAAAATAATTCAGATCTGTCCAACCAGAATTTAAGACATTTGAAGACTTTTTAAGGACCTGCAGACACAGTGCAAGACTGAAAACAGCTTATCCTAAACATTTAAACTGACCTTTGACCTGGAGCATCACATATTTCTTCATCAGGATGTTTCCCTCCCTGCTGTAGACGGTGCAGCTGCAGGCTCCTCTTTCTTCATCTGTGGGGTATTTCAGGGTCAGACTGAGGTCTCCAGTTTTCAGCAGGTTTCTGTTCATCTCTGTTCGACCTTTGTAAAGATAGAACTGTTCTTCAGGCTGGTCAGAGCCGTTCTGATACACATGTATCATCCAGTCTTTACTGTTCTTCCACTGCACTTTGGCGTCTACAGGCAGACGGACTGTGGTTTTGCAGGGCAGCTGGACAGACTCCACCCCTGAATCCACCTCCACCTGGTAGACTGAGAGGATAACAAAGCACAGCATCATGTGGACAGACAGCAGCAGCATCTCTGATGGTAACAGGACCTCACTGTCCCATGAAGACACTCAGGAACTACTTATTGTGACTGATTCTCAGTTTGGTTGTGATTTGTTCCTCACTCTCAGTCTGTCTCAACAGTCAAGGAGCAACAAGAGTAAAGATGTGAACCATCAGCATTATGGGTAATGTAGTAGTAGAGACATACCTGACATGAAATACTGACGGAAATGTACTAAAAGACCCCCAGCAACAATCAGAAGAACCAGGAGAACCAGGAGAGCTTTGGCCCAGGATGGAAATCGTTCTGTGGAGAACATGAAGAACAACATGACCTCTGACCTCTGACCTGTATCTACAGCACTGACCTCTGACCTGTCACTGACCTTTGACCTGCAGCTGTACGTCTGTCACTGTCTGTTGAAATCCCAACTGTCTGACAGAGCAGGTGTAGGTTCCACTGTCAGACAGTTGCAGTTCTGTCAGATTCAGACTGAGGTCTCCAGTTTCCAGAGCATCAGGCATCATCGATGTTCGGCCGCTGTAAAGCTGGTTCTGGTTTTTAAGTTCATCACCTTCCTGCTGACGCTGGTGGATGGTTGAAGGACTGAGATCAGAGCGGCTCCACATCACTGTGGGGTCGACCAGTTCAGAAGTGGGAAACTGACAGTGCATCAGGACAAACTGGTCCCCTTCATACATGTCCACAGCTGAGACATGCTGGGAAACTGTGAGGACACACAAACAGAGAGGGTCCATCTCAGCAGCCTTATTTCATGTCTCATTACTCGTCGGTTCTCAGGTGAGTCAGAAACCAACCTGGTCCTGTTTGTGATTGGACGCTGCAGCTGATCAGGCTGCTTTGAAACCACATCACCACAGTTTAACACCAACAACACTGACAAACACCAGAACCAACTCAGGATCCTGGTTCTCACTGGTTAGAGGTTTTCCGTGGGATTTTTAAATGACATATCACACTTTGTATTTCACATTAACACATGAATGTGTATGTTTGTTCATTGTAGGTGGTGAAAACATATCAAAGTATTTTTTAAAGTATCAGTGAGTTGACACAGGGCTCAGTGGGACGTGACATATTCTGATGGACTAAAATGTAACTGCTGTATGTCCAGAACATTTTTACTGAACCAGAGAAACTAGAAATGAGATTGTTGCTTTGTGAACCTTCAATATTCCTCAACCTGAAACAGAGACAACATCTATGTTCACATGTTGATGAATGGTGTAAAAATGAAGTTTGTTTATTGGCAAAAATAAACTGAAATAATTCACTTCATAACTTCCTCTTCATCTATAACATTTATCAGTTTAAGGTTGGATCACATAACCTGAAGTTTGCAGATTCATGTCAATATTTAGGTTTTTATATTGATGAAAATGTGAATGTTATGTTTCCTGCTGAATCAGCAGGTGGAGCTTTGAGAGGGTCAATGGTCAAAGTAAAAACCTCAAAGACATAAGTTAATATAGCAGCTTCATTATTTGTCCACGTGTGTCAGTCTGTGTGTCTGTGCTGGGATTTGTATTTCAGTCTGTTTGTGGGTCTCTACATACATTTGTAAATATCTACATTTAATATGTGTGTACATGTAAAATAATGTACAAATGTATTCACTCAAAAACTGAATGTAAATGTCTTTAATTCTTTGTGTTTTTAGCTAAAAGTGCTGGAAAACCTCACAATTGGCTCTTTGTAAGTCACGGGTGGGTCACAGCTCACAGTGGGCTACAATAATGATGCCATAGATGGGAGTTTTCAGACATACTCCACATTTTCCAAGCTTGTGTGAGTCCTGTGCATCATTGTGTGTTTGTGCTCACAGAAATATTTCTATGTTGGTGTGTTTTTGCTTTTTAAACAACTGAGAACATTTTCAACCCAATCGAAAACCGTATGAACCACAGATGGTCTTAAATCTGAGGACTTTGCAGACGACTTCCAAAAGAAAACAGCCACCATCAGGTCTGACATCAGCCAAGCACACAGTCCCATTACAGAGACATGTGGACAATGTGAAGACACACTGGACAGTTTTGTTCTGGTTGAAGGTTTTATCTAAACTGAAGTCTTCCACCTGTGGTCTTCACCCAATTCCTCCTTTTTAAAAATGTCTGATGAGGTTTTAACTATTGTTACCAACTTTTCCCTGCAGCTCTTAAAAGTGCACTTGTTCAAGCTGTTTTTAAAAAAGCAGCTCAGATCCATCCACACCCAGTAGCTACAGACCTATTTCCAATGTCCCATTTTGAAGAAAACGTTTAGAGAAACTAGTTAAATATCTCATAAACCAGTTACAGTTGATTCCTGACAGGAACCAGAAGGAGAGAACACATTACACCTATTTTAAAGTCCTTACACTGGCTGCCTGTCAGCTTCTGTACTGATTTTAAAATTCTCCTCCTTGTTGTTAAAGCTCTTCATGGTCTTACAGCAGCCGACTTGTCTGACATACTTCCAGTATATGAACCAGTCTGTGCTCTCAGATCCTCTGACTCGAATCTTTGAGTTGTTCCAATGTGAAGGACAAAGAGTTTTTGGTGAAGGAGCATTTAGCCTGGATTTTGATTCAAATATTGTATGTGCAATATTCATTTATTGCATTTATTAACATGTCGTTTATTTTATCTGTTACTTTCTTTTATTCTCTTTTGTAAATTTTCACATGTTTTATTCATCATTGTCTTTATCTATTTTCAATTTTTTAAATTATTTGTCTTTATTATTTTTCCCTTTATATTAGCAACTACACAATTTATAAACTCAAATAGATTTTTGAATATGAATGATGCACAAAGACTTTTTTACATGTAAAACATTTAAATTAGACAGATATTTACAGAAAACCTGGGAGAGAAGAAAATTAATTCTTCTTTATCAATTAAATAGAGAATGTTCTAATTTTTGTATATGTGTAACTCAGAGAAGTATCTTTGTGATCGTATTTTAGATGAGCCACATGTTTTAGTTTGAGACCAAAAAATCTATTTACCAACTAACTAACATAAAGTCAATATATTATCCTATTTCTGTGTAATACCTTCATATCATTTTCACTGCTGCTGTGTCTTGGAGTTTAACCAAGATATTTTTTTTTATTCTTGTTCATCTTTACCTGAGATTTCACCTCTTAAAGTCCAGACCAGGAAAATCAGAAACTCAAAACATTTCTGCTTCAACATCCACTTCAAATGACTGCTGGCTGTCTGAACTCCTCTATCCTCACATCTTTTCCTTCCATCTGTCCATCACGTCTTCAGCAGGAGGACTAACACTCAGAGAAAAGACAGGACTGATGGAGACGTGGAGACACTTCATGTGTTTCTCTCAGAGAGGAGAAGAAATCAAATCTTTGATTTGGTTTGTTTCAATCTTGTAAGAAGTGATGTGAAGGTGTTGTGGTTGGACAGGTGTTGAAGGACTGGGACAAAGTGAATGTGTCCTCTGCAGTGTGAGCAGCCTGGAAACTCAACATTTGTCTGAATGAAGCCCAACATTTCCATCCACATTTGATGCTGCTCTCAGCAAAAAGACCACAGCAAAGGATCATTGTTACTGCTGGGAACACAAGCTGTGAGAAGATGAAGAAGCTACAGGGACAGAATCCTGAAGAAGACAACTGAGGACAGTCTGACACATCCAGGAGGATTTCATCCAACACACACATGGATCAGTGAGTGCTTTCATTCTTATTTGTACTTGCTGTACTTTTGACCTTGGACCTGTTAATGATCTACCAGCTTCACCCATTTGGACGTGTTTACCTGGACTGTACAATAAAAAGCTGAATAACATCTGTTGCTTTTTATCACTTTATTTTAACATCCTGGACAGAGTCATTGCTGAAACTGAAAATCTGATTTCAAAGTAAAGTCCGGACCTGATGAAGACAGGTCCTAAATCTGGTGGTCTGCCATCTATGCTTTTAACCCAGTTCCCTCCTCTGCTTTTCAAAACATTTTTATTAATTTTTCCTTCATTGTCTGATGAGGTTTGAATTATTCTCAACCACTCTGTGCAAATGGGTGTTTTCCCTACAGCTCTCTTTACTTATTAAACCTGTTTTTAAAAAAGCAGCTCAGATCCATCCACACCCAGTAGCCACAGTCCAATTTCTCAGAATCTTTCTCGTCCTATTCTTAAACACATTTTTTAGAGAAATTAGTTCTTACAATACAACAAGTTGGGTAGTGTTTCAGTGTGTTTCTGCACTCGTCACAGTACAGAGACAGTTTGACAGCTTCCTGCTCGTCTCCTCTGTTTGCACAGGCGTCACACACTGTGACACTTATCAAGTTCTCACTAGGTCACAAAAATCTAGACTATAGGTTTTTGAATGTCAGCAGATACTGTGCATAATAAACATGAATTCACAAATACTTCATGTATTTATTGTCATCACAGTCTCCCATAAGTGCAACATTGTTACCTAATGTCTATAATAACTTGTGCATAAATGATTCATTACTATAAACAATATAGTGCTAATAACTGAAGTAGTTGAATCTCTATTCAACTATTTTAAAGTATTTGTTTTTTTCTTGAAAGTGTCCGCTACGCAACCGAACTTTCCTGTTGAACAAGGCCTTTAGCAAAAATGTAGATTTTACACATTTTACTTTTCTTATTATAGTTTTTAATTTGTTAAAGAAAAATCTTTATTTTTTTTTTTAAATATAGGCTTAAGTAATACATTGTAAAATAGGACTGTATAAAAACACTCACCTGTAAAATATGCCATGTTTTCCAAAGGCTTTTGATATTGTAAGGAGATAGAGGGGAGGGGATGGGGAGGAGAGACCTCTGTGATGAACAAACATGTATTTTTGCAGATTGTCGGTGCATTTTGTCTGGAAGCAGAGGCTGATGTTTGAAACGTGAGAGAAAATACAGTTTACAGCACTGTCTTCATCAGGTCCGGACTTTACTTTGAAATCAGATTTTCAGTTTCAGCAATGACTCTGTCCAGGATGTTAAAATAAAGTGATAAAAAGCAACAGATGTTATTCAGCTTTTTATTGTACAGTCCAGGTAAACACGTCCAAATGGGTGAAGCTGGTAGATCATTAACAGGTCCAAGGTCAAAAGTACAGGAAGTACAAATGAGAATGAAAGCATTAAGCAGCAGTGACATGTCTGCAGGGATCAGAGATGGTTGCTAGTGGAACTGACACTGTGTCCACACAGACAGTATAACATGAGCAGCACGTCAGCAGAACTGATGTCCTGAAGCTGTTTGTGAAGATGAAGATGTTTGTGGTGTTTGTGATCCTCGTACACGGTAAGATCACCTTCCTCCCTCGGATCTGACTGATCCAATGTTTTTAATCTTGATTTGATTCCTCTTGAACTGATCCATGTGTTTGTTGGATGTGTCAGACTGTCCTCAGTTGTCTTCTTCAGGATTCTGTCCCTGTAGCTTCTGCATCTTCTCACAGCTTGTGTTCCCAGCAGTAACAATGATCCTTTGCTGTGGTCTTTTTGCTGACAGCAGCATCAGATGTGGATGGAAATGTTGGGCTTCATTCAGACAAATGTTGATGTTCCAGGCTGCTCACACTGCAGAGGACACATTCACTTTGTCCCAGTCCTTCAACACCTGTCCAACCACAACACCTTCACATCACTTCTTACAAGATTGAAACAAACCAAGTCAAAGCTTTGATTTCTTCTCCTCACTGAGAGAAACACATGAAGTGTCTCCACGTCTCCATCAGTCCTGTCTTTTCTCTGAGTATTAGTCCTCTTGCTGAAGACGTGATGGACAGATGGAAGGAAAAGATGTCTCTGTACTGTGATGAGGACAGAAACCTGACTGAAACATTTCTAACTTGTTGGTTGTGTTAAGAAAATTGCTAGTTGTGTAAAAACTAGTTTCTCTAAACGTTTTCTTCAAAATGGGACATTGGAAATAGGTCTGTAGCTACTGGGTGTGGATGGATCTGAGCTGCTTTTTTAAAAACAGCTTGAACAAGTGCACTTTTAAGAGCTGCAGGGAAAAGTTGGTAACAATAGTTAAAACCTCATCAGACATTTTTAAAAAGGAGGTGGGAATTGGGTGAAGAGCACAGGTGGAAGACTTCAGTTTAGATAAAACCTTCCTGAGTGTTTCAGCATCAACCAGAACAAAACTGTCCAGTGTGTCTTCACATTGTCCACTACTACCAACTACCGTTGGACTTAATGGTGGACGGTGACGTCCACCATGACTGATGATCATCTGGAAGTGTGCTTGAGGCTGACTATCAGCAGCTACTGTCCCGACTATGCAGCCCTGGCTGATTCTATTCAGTGCAAGTCATCAGAGTAAAGTAATGACAAAAAATGTAGAATTGTATTGTGTAATATGGCTTCATGTAGCTACATATGAAGAATTCTCAATATATTCATTAATAAATATGTTTTGTATTTTTACAGTAGGTAGATTATTTTGATTTGTTCATTTTATAAGTAGCTCATAAGCGGAAAAAGTGTGGGCACCTCTGGTTTAAACTATAAATTAAATAGACGTTTCCCATCATGTCTTGAGGTTTTGTAGTTGGTGTAGAGCAACTGTGGCGCCTGGATCCAAAAACTTGATGTCACGAGTTGTTTATGTTTGTGTGACATCAGAGAAAGTCGAACAAAAATCTA
Organism: Channa argus; assembly: GCF_033026475.1. Classification (NCBI taxonomy): domain Eukaryota; kingdom Metazoa; phylum Chordata; class Actinopteri; order Anabantiformes; family Channidae; genus Channa; species Channa argus. Next base: position 2,629,895 of record NC_090208.1, read on the forward strand.
ATCAGCATGTAAAAGTCTGTGTTTACATGTGGAACCACTGTGATTGTGTATTGGACTTAGATCACTTCCAGAACATGGTTCCCTCTGTGTTCTACTGGTTTGGAACGTCTCCTTTGAGACACATATGCAAACCTGAAGCTGCAGCTGTTGCTGTGTTCACATGCTGCTCACGCTACATAGCTGACTAGTCTCTGTCTTCTGTGGCTCCATCATTACTGGACTTTGGCCTTTTGTTCATTACTTCAATTATTCCAAATATATCAGCATCTATCAGTGCATTAGATTTTGGTTTAATAATCTGCCATCTGCAAAGTAACTAACCCCACAATTCCAGTGGGACTGGCTGTGTTGTTGGTTGTGTTAAGAAAATTGCTAGTTGTGTAAAAACTAGTTTTCTTCAAAATGGGACATTGGAAATAGGTCTGTAGCTGCTGGGTGTGGATGGATCTGAGCTGCTTTTTTAAAAACAGCTTGAACAAGTGCACTTTTAAGAGCTGCAGGGAAAAGTTGGTAACAATAGTTAAAACCTCATTAGACATTTTTAAAAAGGAGGTGGGAATTGGGTGAAGAGCACAGGTGGAAGACTTCAGTTTAGATAAAACCTTCAACCAGAACAAAACTGTCCAGTGTGTCTTCACATTGTCCACATGTCTCTGTAATGGGACTGTGTGCTTGGCTGATGTCAGACCTGATGGTGGCTGTTTTCTTTTGGAAGTCGTCTGCAAAGTCCTCAGATTTAAGACCATCTGTGGTTCATATGGTTTTTGATTGGGTTGAAAATGTTCTCAGTTGTTTAAAAAGCAAAAACACACCAACATAGAAATATTTCTGTGAGCACCAACACAGAATGATGCACAGGACTCACACAAGCTTGGAAAATGTGGAGTATGTCTGAAAACTCCCATCTATGGCATCATTATTGTAGCCTAAGCATTTGTCTACATGTGTGGAGAGTTTGTGTAACTGTGTCTTAATCAGTGTGTCTGTGCTGTGACTTGAATTTCAGTCAGTTTGTGTGTCTACACAAATCTGTAACTGTAAATAATTTAAATTGTTTATATGTAAAATCCATTTCCACTCAAAAAACTAAATATCTTTAATTATTTGTGAAAACTCTTAGTTTTTAGCTAAAAGTGCTGGAAAGCTTCACAATTGGGAGATTTGTCTGCATTTGATAAATCGTCTCTGCCCTCAGCTTGGGCTCACAGGCTCACGCTTACAGGCTGTGTACAGTTTCAGCTCAAAATGTGCCTTTAGGCAAAATTATACTTCTCTGCCAGTATGTGTAACTGTTGTTACTTACGCAGAGAAAGGAATTGTGTGTAGCTTGTAATTGCAGAGGCCCCGGTGTGCAAACCTCCCAAATCCCAACAACGCCTTGGGTGGACATGTGCGTTGAACAAGAATTAGATAAAGTCGGGATTGAAACTGGAATAGAAGCAGAAAAAAGAAGAATGGTAAAGAAAAGGAAAGTAAGAAAACTCGGTTTGATAACATACTGTTCTTCACATGGGACACAAACTATTTGGTTAATGAAAACTGAAATAGTTTTACAATTTACCATTTGGTCTTTGAAGTGACTTCCTGTTATCTCTTAAAATATTCACAGGTTTCTTCAAAAACAACAAAGGACAGAACATTGCTGTCTATCAAATCCATCACATCCTCATCTGAGCAATGGCTGCAGGGAACAAGGGAACTCCAGAGGCTTCACATACTTTCTCTTGTCTTTGTAATTGATTACTATGAAAATATAATAGATATGTTTAGTTGTTTATTGGATTTACTCAAGTATCATTTTGTGTCCTTAGAGTTACTCTATGCAGCAATGTTAGAAATCTGTTTAATCATATCACAGCATTTCTGATTATTTCTGTGGAAAACTAATGTGGTTCATTCCACACAGTAACAAATTACTTGTGGGTATTTATATTGATATTTGTACTGCAGTATTTTGCCTTTTGAATGTACTGTATGTTTGTTGGTCCTTTAAGTAGCAGATCAGACCAGAACAAACACAGTTGGTCCAGTTTGTCTGACTCATGGGCCACTGGTAGGAAGCTGAAGTCTTTGTGCCACAGATCAAAACATTTTCCCAAATGGACCCTCTCTGTCTGTGTGTCCTCACAGTTTCCCAGCATGTCTCAGCTGTGGACATGTATGAGGGAGACCAGTTTGTCCTGATGCACTGTCAGTTTCCCACTTTTGACGTGGACACTCTCGCGGTGGTGTGGAGCCGCTCTGATCTCAGTCCTTCAACCGTCCACCAGCGTCAGCAGGAAGGTGATGAACTTAAAAACCAGAACCAGCTTTACAGCGGCCGAACATCAATGATGCCTGATGCTCTGGAAACTGGAGACCTCAGTCTGAATCTGACAGAACTGCAACTGTCTGACAGTGGAACCTACACCTGCTCCGTCAGAAATGGATTTGGATTTCAACAGACAGTGACAGATGTACAGCTGCAGGTCAAAGGTCAGTAACAGGTCAGAGGCCAGTGCTGTAGATACAAGTCTGAGGTCAGAGGTCATGTTGTTCTTCATGTTCTCCACAGAACGATTTCCATCCTGGGCCAAAGTTCTCCTGGTTCTCCTGGTTCTTCTGATTGTTGCTGGGGGTCTTTTAGTACATTTCCGTCACTATTTCATGTCAGGTATGTCTCTACTACTACATTACCCATAATGCTGATGGTTCACATCTTTACTCTTGTTGCTGCTTGACTGTTGAGACAGACTGAGAGTGAGGAACAAATCAGTCACAATAAGTAGTTCCTGAGTGTCTTCATGGGACAGTGAAGTCCCGTTAACATTAGAGCTGCTGCTGCTGTCTGTCCACATGATGCTGTGCTTTGTTGTCCTCTCAGTCTACAAGGTGGAGGTGGATTCAGGGGTGGAGTCTGTCCATCTGCCCTGCAAAACCACAGTCTGTCTGCCTGTAGACGCCAAAGTGCAGTGGAAGAACAGTGAAGACAAGATGATACATGTGTATCAGAACGGCTCTGATCAGCCTGAAGAACAGTTCTATCTTTACAAAGGTCGAACAGAGATGAAGAGAAACCTGCTGAAAACTGGAGACCTCAGTCTGACCCTGAAATACCCCACAGATGAAGAAAGAGGAGCCTGCAGCTGCACCGTCTACAGCAGGGAGGGAAACATCCTGATGAAGAAAGTAGTGATGCTCCAGGTCAAAGGTCAGTTTAAATGTTTACGATAAACTGTTTTCAGTCTTGCACTGTGTCTGCAGGTCTTTAAAAACTCTTAAAATTTCTTAAATTCTGGTTGGACTGGTTATTTTAGTCACATCACCTCAAGAAATCCAGTTCACACATGCAGAACAGGAAGCACAAAGTAACTAGCAGTTAGTTACTAACAGTAACTAACACTGTGCACCTTTGACTTTTGTTACTAGTTTTATCTTTCAGAGAAAGAAAAGACAAAGTCAGGATGCTACAGAAACATGGAGAAAGTAAAGACAGTCAACAGAAAATGTTCAGCTCCAACTTAGTGATGGTTTTTAAAGTTGGAATCAAACGAGTTTAATGTCAAAGATTGAAAGCTGCTGTATAATAACTGACAGATAGAATGAAACAGGAACAAACACTAACAACTGTTCATTTCATCAGTTTGTCATCACAACAGTAAAATGATCAGGTAGTTTTAGTTTTGAGCAGCTGAGAAACAACAAGAGTTATTAGTTGTCAGCTGTAGTAGCAGCAGCCCTGGTCAAATGAATCACTTATGGAACCTTTTGATTTGTCTGTCTCTGAAATGACTAAAGAAACTAAAGGCTGATGAGGTGTGTGAGTCCTGCCGTCACACTGGGCCGTGAGGCCTCTAGATTAGTGGGACTCATCAGATTGATATGAATGAATCACTGAAATATAAATTAGAATGAATATTATTTGAACTCTGCCTGTTTATATCACAGTGTCACTGATGTGGGGTTGAGGGGGCTGCAGCTCCTGTGACTGTTAGAGACCATTTCACTCTTAGAAAAAACAGCTGCTCACTCGTGTTACTGCAATAAAAAATCCAGGTGGGGCCCAAAAAGCCTTTTCTTCATTGACTCTGATGATAAGACGTCTGTAAATCACTTTCCAACAACCTGCTGGTTGTTGGAAAGTGATTTACAGTAAAAATAATAAGAGATTTAAAATATATAAAATGCAGAAATGTCATAAAACATAATCTACAGAACTGCAGATAAATGCTTGAAGTATTAAAAGGAAATAAAAATCTAACAACCAATTTAAAACTAATACATGAATTAAATAATTGAGCTGCTCAGTCTAAATAAAACATACCATTAAAATACTGTAAGAGAAAAGACACAAACCAATCAATAAATAAAAAGACATAAGTAGATGAATAAATGAATAAATATGGCGTCTTACTGCTGTGTTTTGAGTTCTGATTTAAAAGACATTAAATCTGGAGTCAGACACAGTTATAATGGAAGATTGTTCCAGAGAGTAGCTGCTACTACACAGGAAGCACAGTCCCCCCATCTCTTTATCTGGTGTGAGGGACCTGCCAGCAGGCTCTGATCCTGTGAGCGCAATGATCTAGATTTTCTATGTGGCTTTAGGAGGTCGGATAAATAAGGTGGAGCGAGACCTTTCAGTGCCTTAAAAACCAAAGTTAAAATCTTCAAATCGATCCTGTGGGAGATAGATTTGAATATCATCTGCATAACAGTGGAAGAAGAAGCTGTGTTTTTCCAGAATAGAGCCCAATGGGAGAAGGTATAGTGAGAATAGCATTAGAATAGAAAATTAATTTAAAAACATCTGTATCAAAGCGAAGAATTCTCCCAAATCTCAGCTGATTTCTGTCTCACACAGCATTTTCTGATCAGACTCCTGTTGTCACACTGTGTATTAGTTTGACCAGGCTTTGGCAGGAACATGATCAGGAAGTTCTCAGTGAATTCAGAAGGCAGCTGCTCTCATATGATTCCTGATCCATGTCCAAAAGAGGACGTGTTGTCAGCTGACAGACAGTGTGGTCCTGCTGCAGCAGCAGCATTTAAAGCCCCTATGGTCTCTGATATTTCAGAGGGATTTAGTTTGAAAGATTTCAGTCGTCTGAGATCCTACAAAGATCAGGCTGATTTAGAAATGATTAGAGTGATCAGATTGATCCAGATTGTCCTAGAAATGTCTGAAAGCTTTGTTTCATTTCATATCTATCAATCTGCTCCCAGATCTTCCATCAAATCTGATCCTGTCAACATTTAGTTTGTAACTTTCACTGATAGGAAACAAACATGTGTTTGACTTTCATCATTTACTGAGTGTTAGTGAAGTCAGATGATGGGACAGTGATTCTCTGTCAGAGAGAATAGGAAATAAAGGTTTAACAACCAAACTGAGGGACTGAAGACAAAGACTACACTATCACTATCTCTTTTACATGGAGACATGGAGACATTTCAGACTGGAACCAATCAAACATGTTTTCACTTCATCCACTCAAAGAAAATGTGTCAGAGCTGCTGCTGCTGTCTGTCCACATGATGTTGAGCTTTGTTGTCCTCTCAGTCACACAGGTGGAGGTGGATTCAGGGGTGGAGTCTGTCCAGCTGCCCTGTAAAACCACAGTTCACCTGCCTGAAGACGTCACAGTGGAGTGGAGACTTAGTTCATATACCTTTAAAGTCCATGTGTATCAGAACGGCTCTGACCAGCCTGAAGAACAGTTCTATCTTTACAAAGGTCGAACAGAGATGAAGAGAAACCTGCTGAAAACTGGAGACCTCAGTCTGACCCTGAAATACCCCACAGACTGGGACAAAAAGACCTACACCTGCACCGTCTACAGCAGGGAGGGAAACATCCTGATGAAGAAAGATGTGAAGCTCCAGGTCAAAGGTCAGTTTAAAGTCTTTATGCTAAGCTAACTGTTGTTAATCTTTATACTAAGAGAAACTGCAGTATTACTGTTAGTATGTTTCTATGAATGTATTTCACTTTATTTCATGACTCTAACAGTGAATTGAAATGAATGAGAGAGAGAGGGGGAGACAGAGAGAGACATTCAGAGGGAGAGAGAGAGAGAGAGAGAGACATAGAGAGAGAGGGGGAGAGAGAGAGCGAGAGGGGGAGAGAGACCTTGACATGTTGCATGTTGTTGTTACAGTTTTTTCTACCTCCTTCCTGCTCAAAACATTCTACAATGTTGTGAGCAGGAAGGAGGACGAGTGAGAGACAGAGATGTTAAATTAATACATTTATCTTTTGCACAGCCGACATGAAAAAGTAGTTTATGGGACATTCTGTCCTCGGGTTTTATCATTTGTGGCTTTTTGCACTGAACATTACAGAAGAAGAGAAACTTTAGAAAAAAATCACATATTAAATCACAATATTGATTTAAAAATTCTTTCTGACTGTCTTCTGTCTCCTCTGCAGAGAGAACTCAGGACAAAGATGAGACAGTGGACATCAGGAACAGAAGCAGCTCCACTGATCCAACTCCTCTGATGGGTTATCAATCAGTTTGATCAGTGTGTTGATCAATGTTTGATTATTGATCTGATCTGACTTTGGATGAGAGACAAAATGGAAGTGAAGGAGCTGATGGATGAAAACAGGAGGACACTTTGTCTTCTTGTTCACTCCTGACTCTAACACACTCACTTGATCAATGATGTCACATGTCGATCTGTCAGTTGTGAGGAAGAAGAGGATGAAGAGGAAGTGACAGTGGACAGCCTCAGTAAGAAAAGGAGACATAAGGTCGACTGATTAAAGTCCATCAGTAAATCATTGATTGATCAGAAAAACTCCACCATCTTTGTCTGTAACCAGCTTCTCCTGAAACCAAACACACAGTGACTGAGCACCACCCGTCTGGCTGTGGAGGCCACAGAAACAAACTGCAGCTGCTTCCTCATTTGAAATCCAGACACATGTTGGAGCAGGAACCAGATCTGGAATCTGACAGTGGACAAGAGGAACAAGCTCAGCAACAAAGACTAAAGCAGGATGTTTCTGTGAGGTCAACACTGTCTCCAGAACAGCTGATTTTGTCCTACAACACTGAATCAAACGTCCTGATTCTGTTTCCCTTTGTTAACTGCTGCTGTTCTGGTTCTTTCTGTTCTTCTGGTTCCTTTTAGCAAACACATGTTTTTCTCCCTTTTCTCTTGAATCTGTTAAATCCAGTTTCCTTCTGTAGTAAAGAGTTTGTTGGTTGGATTGGGACTTTTAGAAGAGGGACATTGTCTCCTGGTGATGTCAATAATCCAGGACTGTGTGTGTCTGGGTCCAGTTCATAGATGAAATCTCTGTCAGGCTTTAGATTTCAGTCCACGACTTACAGGGGAAGTACGTGAACTCACTGTGAACTTATTAGTAACAACGATGAACCTCCACAGAACCTAGAGATACATATTAGTTGTAATATGTATCTATATGTAACAAGAATGAAACTTTGGGTAAGAAGAAAAATACCTACAGTGGAAGTATTTGGTAGTTAAGGGAACTTCTTAAATATCACATAGGTATATAATTGCTTATTCTATGAAACACACATGTTTTCTTCTTCTTCTCCAGTTCTGTTTAAACAGCATTGCAGCTCATCAAGCTGCATATCAATGCAACACAAGTCTTTTCACCTCTATGCAGGACGTCTTTTCCCATGAAATCAAAGAAGAATCTAACCTGATCAACCAACACTTGGATCTGTGTTTATTGTATCATTAAGTTGTTTAGAAAACCAAAGTTCAACTGATTTAAATTGTTGCTTTTATGCTTTGAGGTAATAAAAGTAAAAGCATGATTGTTAAAAAGTTCTATATCTAAACCCCTTTGTTACCTGTAGTTATTAATATGAGTAGAACACGTATGTAAACTATCTGTAATATAAACTCATGTATTCAGGCTCTGATGTCACATTTTTCATTCTGTTCTCTGAATAGATCTTTAAAACACGGGGAGCCCAATACTATATCGCCATCTACCGGTCAATCGCAAAGGTAGTGTGGGTAGATCTCATGGAATTAACAAAGTAGACGTCAGTCCATCATCTGTCCTCACTATGACATTTGTCACTTGATTGATTTACAGAGCATCCAGTCTGACATCTGACCTTTTCTGACACATGGTTCACTGCACATGCGCATGTATACAACAGCTCCAAGTGCTGCCAAACTCTAGCAAGCTAGCGACATAGCCATAGTGTGTTTTACTCAGAGAATAACATGCACTGTCAGCAGACACATAATAGCAGTGGTAGTTGTAGACAAAACACCTTTCAGTAGCAACTGCTACAGCTCGTAAACCTGCAACCATACATGTTGAGAGGTGGTTTGAATAATATGCTATAAGTATTAGATCATTTGCTATGGTCTGATAGTCCTAAGCACAGGGTGCTTGAAAGAATCTTACTTAAGTCAGTAAAGTCAGTAAAAGTCAGTCTCTGCTTCTACAGACCAAGTCAGATAGTCAGTCAGTCACACATGTTTTTCCCCATGTGATCTCCACATAATTATAATCATGGACAGCAATAGCTTGCTAAACCTTAAAATACATCAATTGTTTTTTCAATTTTCTTTTTCTTTTTTTTTTTTTTTGCACATCCAGAATTGATTGGATGTGTGTAGGACCCAATTATGAACCTCCAGAGTTATGATGTGGCCAAGATAGCACACAGATTGTGAGACAAGTTGTAACTTGTCTTTCAAAACCTTGTGGCCATTTTCTGCCAGAAAAAGTAGAGACACTGTGTCAGTTTGGCCATCTGAGTTTGTGAACAAACTAACAAGTCATCAACATACTGAACTAGTGTACTACTACATGGGAGCTCCCTATGTGATATTTTCTACCACTGCCACAGAAAATACTGTAGGACTGGAAGAAAAACCCTGCATCAACCGTGTCCAACTATACCCATTGAAAGTGAAAGTAAACTAGAATTGTGAATCAGGATGGACAGGAATCATAAAATATGCATTAGCTAAATCAATAACGGAGAAACAGCAGGCATTTCCTGGAACCTGACACATCAGAATTATTGTATTAGGCACTGTTGGAGCCGGATGGTGAACTGCTTCATTTACAGCCTGATGGAGACCAGGTCTTGGACTGGTCTCCATCCCCCCTTTGGTTTCTTTACAGGCAAAATGGAAATATTCCATGGGAACATTCCACTGCGGCACCTTTATCTATTAATGATTGAATGAATGCTTACATGGTCTAAAATTAAACTTTGGCTGTACAACAACAGGAGTTTTACCCTGAATATCTTCGAATCTAATTTGCTTGTAGCCCACAATTTGTCAGGTACGATGTAAAGCATAAACATCTTCTCAGCTATCAGTGTCATAAGTGTTATGCTTAGTTCTGATTGAGAATATAAGCTATGAATACATCTAACTTGTATGTTGAGTTATTCAAGGTGGTGTTTTGTAATCTGATGTTAACTGTAGATATCGATTATATGTGATAACTCAGTAAAAATCACTAAAAGATTGTTCCTTTGAATGTGTCAACATGCTGCTTAATACTCTAACCTACCTCTGCTGTCTCCTGTGTTTGGGAGGCCTGCAGTCCTGGAGAATGAACAGCAAGTCCCTGAGGAGGTGCCTGTGGCCAAAACTCCTCTGTGCCTCCTCACTCTTGTTGGTTTGTCCTTGTGAGACAGACTTGAGACTTGTCCATAGCCATCACAGATGTAACAGCAATGGTTGACTTACTCCCCAACCTGGTGGTGTCCATGAACCCAGTTATGGTGTTGAATGTTTGCAATCCCATGGTGCAGTCGTGGACCAGTTAGCAGGTCAGATGTTGGGCCTTCGTAGCTTGAAAAATCTACAACACACTGCTTCCACCTCCTGCAAAGTTGGGTTATACATAGCAAGTAGTTGTCGCATTGCTGCAACCTACTTCCCACCACCAGTTCTTTGGGGATCAGGTAATTCCTCTATCACCTCCTTCAGTTCATCCGGCTGCCACAGTCTGTAGATGAGCACTTGTGCTTGAGGATTTTGTGGCAGTAAATTCTCTGCCTCGCTTTCCTAATTTTGAAAGAGTGCCAATCTGTTTTGTTCTTCCCTACTTTCTTTCCCTTTCTTTTTACTTCCTCTTCTCCTTCTTATAACATTAATTTACAGCATTCTAAACAGTCTGTACTTAGTGTAGCATACAAGGGAAACACTTGTTTTATATGGTGCCAAAGTGGAACATCCTTAATCACACTTTCTCCCCACTTATCTGCTATTTCATTAGCAGGGCCTGTAAGAGGATCAGATCATTTTTCTAATTTCCCCATTTTTTGACTCACTTTGGTTTGTGCTTAAACTTTCAATGGGCTTATCAATTACACACAACTTACTCTCTCATACTGATCTTCCCATCTCATCGTAGGGTTGGATCTTATCACACATACACTAACTTCAACTTCAGCCAGGAAGTTTGTATGAAACATTCGTTCCGAGCAACTACCTTATAGTTAGCACAGTGGGTTGTGCACACTAGACACTGAAGGAGTCATCACAAAGCTCATATATATTTTTTCCTGTATTGTCTCAGTCATATGCCCATTGTATTCAAATGGAACCTAAATCAAACTTTATACTTTCATATATCTAAGATAACATATCTAGGTATTTATTTATTTACAAGTATCATATGTATTTTTGATTCATTTATTTACTTATTCAGGATGGTACTTCTTAGTAGTATACATGTATCTATTTCCCTGACTTCACCTTTTTACTTTATTTTTCCTTTTTCTTTCAGAACACATGGAATTACACAGACAATTGTTTGTTACCACACAGGCTTTACACAACCTCAGTGACCTACTACTAAAAAGAAATGGTTCATAACGCTGTACTCACTTTATTTATTTCTTTTTTTTTTTTTTGAATGGAGCATTCTCTGTCCACCACCTGTCCCTGACATCAGGCAAGATCCAGACCTCCGTTTGTCAGAGCAGAACTTTCCCAGTAACCTTCAGTCTGGACTCAGGCAATGATCAGCAGAATGTCCATCCCATCCTCGTCGCCAAATTGTGATAGAAATTTTCCTTCTTGGAAGAATTGTAGACAGAACTCAGCGTGATGAACCATCTCAGTTTAATACATGCCGGCATGGAGAAGACCACATGGATGTTGGTGTCTTCTGACTTGTATCTCTCAAAGCTTTCTATTTATACTCAAACCCAAGAAAGGAACCACCCTCACAAAACATGACTGATGAAACCAGGTGCATGCAGCTCACATCACTCTTGTCCCTTTCTAGGTTATCTGAAGATTGTTGAGCTTCTCAGTTGAGAAGCAATAAAACCCTTTTATTGCACCTTGTTGTAGATCTTGTGACCCCAGGACTCAGTATCTACTACACTGCTTTGGGCCTTGTAACAACAAAGTGCCTACGGTGATCTTAAGCAGTCCTCTAAACATGACACAACCTGTGACCTCTTGTCTTCTTTGTGACTTCTTCAATAAACCCATCTTGGTTGAGTGTTTGCTAATTATCTAACCATATGACTAAATTTACTTTATTCCCCCACAAGTCTAAATAGCGAATTGAAGAACAGTTTGACAGCAACAGCTACTACAGCATGTAGAATGGCATCAACGCACCGACTGATGTCCTAAGATAAAGTACTTGGCTGGGTACTGTAGCAGGGGCAGCCAGCTCACAGAGGTGTTTACAAAAATGTTCAACCTTTCATTCCAACAAGCTGCTGGTCCAAAATGTGTAAAATCGTCCACCATAATTCCTCTGCCTAATAAAATCACGTGTGAAGTGTGTGAACGACTTTCGCCCAGTGGCTCTAACAGCCATAATCATAAAATACTTTGAGAAACTAGTGCTGTCACAAAAACATCCTCCCACCTGATATCACAATTAGTGCAGGTGGACCCAAGTGAGGAGACTGAACTAATAAACACGTTTATTGGTTAAAAGTCGCTCCTAACGGGAGGATACAGAGGAAAACGTAACTGACAATAGAAATATGCTGAGCAACATGGATCCCAGGGAAACAACCTTGAACACAAAACCCGAATGAAAACAAGACAAATTATAAGAAACTAAAATACATTCAACGAAACCTAAATTACTGACCGAGAAACCCAACTAACACTAAAAACTAAGGGGACAAAATGAGCATAAAGCACAACTAACAAAATAAGACACAGATGAGAAAACAAACTACTAAACCAGAATGAACACACGGGAAAAGACTAAGGGAACTAATAAACAGAAACACACCTAACAAAATAAGACATGAACAAGAAGCACAAACTACCAAACCAGAGAGTGGGTGCAAACATCAACGCTGGGACACCATCTTAACTGAAGAACCTAAAACACTAATGTACATGTATAAACACAAAGAACTAGCAGCACTGAACATTAATCTGCAGAGTAACTCGGGAAATAAAATACACAATACAGAAGCAACTAGGTTTAAATGCAAACAATGAACTAAAAGATGTATGCAACAAAAATATGGAGCAGGAATTAACAACTAAAAAAAATTGCACTCAGACCTAAAGGACTAAGAACAAAGCCTATCAAAAAATGCACACACAGAAAAATAACTAGGAGACAGGATGAAAAAACAGACCACACCTCAGATCAAAAGTTGCTAGAAAACAGAGTCCAATATACAGGATTGCTACGATCAGCTAAACCAAGAGTTCAGCACATTGGCTGGGAGATGATGAGGATCTGGCAGGGAACTGTGGGGAAGGCTGGACGTAAATACTGAGGGGAAGAGGTGCAAACAATAAAGAGGGATAATGAAGGGTAAAGCTAAAAAACAGGACTAGGAACAGGAAGTGGGGAATAGGGCTACAAAATAAAAGTCCAAAGGGAGGAAGTGTAACAGGAGTGATGCTCAGTCAACCTGAACTAGCTCCTACTTAAGATGCTGTAGGTTTAGAGTGTTGGTTGACTCCTGCAAGTGCAATGAGCTCCTCTCCTCTTTTTCACTATACATTTATTTGTCACCACTACATGTTATTAATTTTGTGTCCTACCAACTTGTATAATGTTGTTGTTGCTTTTCGTTGTTGTTTTGTTGTTGCTTTTTGTTGTTGCTTTTTGTTGCTCTTTTCTTTTCTCTCTTCACTTTCCACTCACCCCAACCGGTCGAGGCAGATGGTCGTCCACCCTGAGCCTGGTTCTGCCGGAGGTTTCTTCCGTCAAAGGGAGTTTTTCCTCTCCACTGCTGCCTATGGCTTGTTCAAGGGGGATTTGTTGGGTTGCTTCTACATACTTGTGTAGTCTGGACTTTATTCTGTAAAGTGCCCTGAGATGACTTTGTTGTAAATTGGCGCTATACAAATAAAGTTGAATTGAATTGAATTGAATTGAGTGTTGGATCATGACATTTGACCTGGATAAGCATCAGTCTGTCCACTCGTGCTTCACAAAGGACATGTCATAACTACAGCTCTCTGTACTGCTGGGACTCACTTAAAGGAAACTCATGTCAGGATATTATATCATTTTATAATGTTATATTATATAATGTCCATGACCCTGAAATTCCTGGGACTCACCATATCACAACATTTACATTTAGTCATTTAACAGACGCTTTTGTCCAGATAGAACAGAACAGGACATTGTTTTAAGTGCATAGGAAGTTTTTTGAAGTGAGGCTGCTGAGCCTGCAGAGTTTAGTAGCTCGTTCCACCATTGTGAGATCACTGAGCTGAAGAGTTTTGCTCGGGCTCTTTTGTTGCTGATACACTAGCAGCAGTTAGCTAACGTGAGTTAGTATTATATTTAATCCTTATTATCTTCACTGCTCCACTCACCACTATCTTGCTTTTTTCTCCTCTTATCTTTTTTTCTCTCCCAGAATAAAAACTCTTGCTCATGTTCTTCAGCTGGTTGTCCTTGCTTCATTAGACCTGTTTATTTACATGGAATCATGTCCTACTTGCTCTGGAGGGACAGTCGGGGTCCTCTTAGGGAGGTCTGGGACTGCTTTGCACACCTTCAGTGCTGTACATAGTTTAACTTTACTGAGCAGTTACCTGCTTTGCCTGCTGGCACAGAGCACCTCTGGCAGCATGGAGAGCATCTTCACAAACTGTGCCACTGTCTGGTTCACCAGCTGCTCAGATGCAGAAACATCTGCACCGGGTGGTGATGGCAGCACAGCATGTAGTAGGGATGAAGCTCCAAAGACTGGATCCTGTCTACACCAGTAGACTGAAGAAGAAAACCTGCAGCACAATCAGGGACAGACAGTGAAGCACCAACAGACTGAGGAGCAGCTTCTCTCAGAGTGTGACCTCAGTCTGACCTAAAAACTGATGGAGGCAGCTGGTTCCAGCAGGGGGCGCAAACTAAATAATCTACATTTATAACATTTATCAGTTGTCAAAAAAGTTTGTAAAGAGAGAAAAGAAACACAAGAATCAATTTTCCTTATTGATCTGTCACATACTGAGACTGTCATAGCTAAAACATCTGTGCAGATGTTGTTAGTAGGATCTTCACATCCCACTTTTAAAACATTTCTGTTGAGTCCAGTCCAGATTTGTTCCACATTTGCCTCACAAGTTTCTGCAGACATCTGAAATCCTCACATCTTGTTCATTTTAATCTCTTGTTCTAATCATCTTGTTCATTGTTCAGTTTAGTAGCAATAACAAATCAAATGTTGGAAGCTACAAACCAGAGGAAACAGAGTAAAGTCAGTGTGTTTAAGGCAGCAAATGACCCACAGCAGCTCTGAGTCTGTTCAACTGCACAAAAAGTACTTCATATGGATGTTTTTTAATAAATGATGGAACATTCTAAACACAATGTGCAACAGTGAATGACATTATCCTTCAGGCCTGGATCCATGATAACAAATATGATCTAGTGTAGATCTGGATCTGTGGAGGACCAACAACAACACACAGCTCACCAACCATCTCAAGTAGATTCATGACAAAAATCTCTGAATGTACAATTAAACAAACACAGAACAAACACGTCATCACAAACTAGTGGACACAGAGAATCTGGGAACAAATAAATGTCTCAAACAGAAAAAAGGAGAAAAATACCAGCTTATTGAAAACAATACATGACAAAAGTAGAACGTACATATGATCAACTCAACAACTGTCATTCAAATCATCTGATAAGAAAAGTGTGAAGCCTCTAAGTTCACCAGCATCTACTCTGTGTCCAACAGTCTTCTTCTGTCTGATCCAGTGTGTCTGTGACGTGTCCTCCTCCAGACGACATGTGGACATGTTCAGTAGCTGTAAAACCTGATGTAGCTACTGATCCATGATCAGTCATCATCAGTTTATCACTGTGGTCATAATAAACACAAACCAGGTGACTGTTAATAAATAATCACAATTTCTCCATGCAGCATGTGATGTCACATCCTGTGTGTGATGTCATGTCCTGTGGAGCAGATGCAGGTCAGTGGTCAGTTTAATGTCAAAGTAAAAAGCGAAGAAGAAAAAGTCCATCATGTGTCAGTGAAAGGTGTGGACGTCTGACAGAGACGGTTCAGGTTCACAAACACCACTGTGCTGCTGTTTAGGACTAAGATTTGGAGTTGGACTCGTCTGTCCTTTCTTCTGTAGTCATATTAATGTTAGAATGTCTCTTTCTGTCCATCAGATCATCTGACCCATTAAAATACAGACTTTGTGAGACATTTGTGTGATTTGATGGACGTCACATTTGTGCTGCAGACAGAACTTTACATAGGAACTACAGACACAAAGACACTTCCTGTGGACAATAGTTTGGACATGTATTTGTGTTCAGAGCGATGCTCTTGATGATGAAGAAGTTGAATGTAGAGAGGGACAGACGTCTTTTTCAAGACAATCACAGAGGGGACAGTCAGCAGGTGATTGTAGTAAATGTTTGAGAAAATGTATTGAAGCAAGTGTTGAGAGTTTCCTGCAGAGTGAGACGTCTGTCCGAGTTCAGAGGATCTAAAGCAGAAGTCCCCAAAATACTAGATGTGACATCACTGATCAACACTAATCAATAGTGAGTGTGAGAGAGTCAGGAGGAGTCAGACTCAAGAAGAAGAAGAGTGTCCTCCTGTCTTCATCAGTGAGAGTCAGAGTGACCAAGAAGACAAAATGTCTTCATCCATCAGCTCCTTTACTTCCATTTTGTCTCTGATCCAAAGTCAGATCAGATCAATAATCAAATATTGATCAACAGACTGATCAAACGGATTGTTCAGCCATCAGAGGAGTATGATCAGTGGAGCTGCTTCTGTTCCTAATGTCCACTGTCTCATCTTTGTCCTGAGTTCTCTCTGCAGAGGAGACAGAAGACAGTCAGAGAGAGATAGACAACAAGAACAACAACAAAAATGAAACAAATATAAGGAAACTCACTTTTGACCTTGAGCAGCACTGTTTTCTTTCTCCAGATGTTCCTACCAGAGATTCTGCAGACATGTGTCCCTGTGTCTCTGACTGTGGGGTGTTTCAGTGTCAGACTGAGGTCTCCAGTTTTTCGCAGGTCTTTCTTCATCTCTGTTCTGCCTCTAAAACTTTCCTGTTGACTGCCAGAGTGATCAGAGCCGTTCACAATCTCATGCACCATCACCCATCCAGAGGGACAGATGTCTTTTTTAGGATATACACAGGAGACAGTGAGCTGGTGATTGTAGTAAATGCTTTAGAAAATGTGTTGAATCAACTGATAAAAACTGTCACATGTTGAGTGTGAGAAGAAAACAAAGATTCAAAGTCGGGAGTTTTATAAAGAGTGAGACGTCTGTCCCCAAAAAACTAGATGAGCTGTCACTGATCAACGCTGATCAATAGTGATCAATAATGAGTGTGTAGACAGTGTGAGAGTCAGGAGGAGTCAAAGTATAGAACAAGAAGACAAAGTGTCCTCCTGTCTTCATCCATCAGCTCCTTCACTTCCATTTTGTCTCTGATCCAAAGTCAGATCAGATCAATAATCAAAGATTGATCAACAGACTGATCAAACTGATTGATCAGCCATCAGAGGAGTTGGATCAGTGGAGCTGCTTCTGTTCCTGATGTCCACTGTCTTATCTTTGTCCTGAGTTCTCTCTGCAAAAGAGACAGAAGACAGTCAGACAGACAGAGACAACAAGAGATAAAAAAAAAATGAAACAAATATAAGGAAACTCACTTTTGACCTTGAGCAGCACTGTTTTCTTTCTCCAGATGTTCCTACCAGAGATTCTGCAAACATATGTTCCTGTGTCTCTGACTGTGGGGTGTTTCAGGGTCAGACTGAAGTCTCCAGTTTTCAGCAGGTCTTCTTTAATCTCTGTTCGGCCTCTGTAAAAGCCGTCCTGTTCTTCAGGCTGGTCAGAGCAGTTCTCATATTTGTGGACCATCCTGTTGATACTGTCCCTCCACCACACTGTAGCGTCCTCAAGCAGGTCACCAATGGTCCTGAAGGGCAGCTGGACAGACTCCACTCCCTCCTCCACCTCCACCTTACAGTCTGAGAGGACAACAAAGCACAACATCACTGGATGAACAGATGAGAATCAGAGTCAGTACAGGAAGTGAAAGAAGAGAAATTCCCTCATGTGATGGTGAAAGAACTTGTTGTCTGGGGATTTCTTCTCTTTCACTTCTTCTCCAAACTTCAACTGGACTTTGATCAACTTTTCTTTTCTGTTTTTCTTCTGCAGCAACAAGAACTCAGTCAACTATCAGCCATGTTTTCTTCACATTCTTCAACACAACTGGAAGATTTTCACTGATACAATCTATTAAAGCTGCTTTTCTTTCTGCTTTCAGCTTCTTCCTGATCAACACTGTCACACTCTGATTGCTCATCAATCAACTTATTGATATCAGTTTGTGTTGCTACTTGGAAATGAGCTCCTGTCTTCTTCTTTGGTCCCTTCCTCTTTTGATTGATCCTCAGTGAATCTGAAATGTTGTGGAGGATCAATATTTGTGATGGATGTGATGTTTTCATTTCTGATCTCTGTGGACTTTAGAGAACTGATCAGTCCAAAGACCTGATGATATTAAGCTGCAATTGGCAGAAATCAGCTCATTTGTGTCAGATCAAACAGACAAGATGGCGGCGCGAGCAGATCGCGAGGCCCGGGGTCTCTCCAGATTTTGCAATTTTGCGGTACTTTTCTTGCTCATCTTTACGAGATCGTAAACAAAGGCGGGGGCAGCGCGGAGGAATAAGAGCCAAGCTAAAGCTAACACCACACCGGCTCTCGTTACCCAGCATTTTCCTCGCCAATGTACGATCACTGGTGAACAAAATGGAGGAGATTCGACTCAACATCACATACAGTAAGAGACTCTCGAACTGCAATGTTTTTATCTTCACGGAAACATGGCTACACAGTGGCATACCGGACAATACCATCGAGCTGGCAGGACGCCACAGACTCCGAGAGGACAGAACACAAGAGGGCTCTGGCAAGACCAGAGGTGGTGGATTGTGCATTTACATTAACAAAGCTTGGTGCACGAACTCTGTTACTGTCATGAGTCATTGTTCAGCCAACCTTGAGTTTCTCATGGTTGAATGCAGACCGTTTTATCTGCCGCGTGAGTTCACTTCGAACATTATAACAGCAGCCTACGTTCCCCCGGATGCTGATGCCAAGCTTGCTATGAAAGAACTTCACGCAGCCATCAGTAAACAACAGACCGCTCACCCAGATGCTGCATTTATTGTTGCGGGTGATTTTAATCACTCAAACCTAAAAGCACTGCTTCCCAAATTTCAACAGCATGTTTCCTGCCACACCAGAGGAAACAAAACCCTTGAACATGGCTGGAGCTTACGTTGCAACCCCCCTCCCCCACCAGAACACTTCTCTTTGTTCCTCTCCCCCCAATATGCACCACTCATCAATCGTGTGAGGCCATCAGTAAGGACCATCAAAGTGTGGCCTGTGGGGGTAGATTTCACACTCTACACACATTTGCTTCTCAGGCCACCAGTGGCTCTCACATCAACATCGACCGCTACACCTCCTCTGTATTGGATTACATCCACTCCACCATAGACAATGTCACAAATGAGAAGCAGATCACCACATACCCTAATCAGAAGCCATGGATGAACAAGGAGGTGCACCTCCTGTTGAAGGCACGCAACACTGCCTTCAGATCAGGGGATGCACAGGCCTACAGCACATCCAGAGCTAACCTGAAGAGGGGCATCAAAAAGGCCGAGCACTGCTACAAGCTAAAGATAGAGGAGCACTTTTCCAACTCCGACCCTCGACGCATGTGGCAGGGCATCCAGGCCATCAGTGACTACAAGACCACCCACTTAACCCCCGCAGCCACTGATGTCCTCTTCTTAAACAAGCTCAATGACTTTTATGCGCACTTTGAGAGAGACAACACAGTAACTGCTATCAAGCTCAAACCCTCATCTGACCACCCTCCAATCACACTCTCCACCACAGACGTCTGCAGCACACTGAGCCGGATTGGTGCGCACAAAGCCGCTGGACCAGACAACATCCCAGGTCGCGTACTCAAGGCATGTGCTGAGCAGCTCGCTGGGGTTTTTACAGACATTTTCAACCTGTCTCTTACTCAAGCAGCTGTGATTTCAACTCAGCTTTCAACACGGTCATCCCATCCAAGCTAATAGCTAAACTTGTTGCTGGGCATCAACACCTCCCTCTGAAACTGGATTATGGACTTCCTGACCAATAGACCGCAGCAAGTCCGATCCGGCTCCATCTGCTCCAACACCACCACAATCAACACTGGTGTACCACAGTACTGTGTACTGAGCCCCTTCCTCTACTCCCTCTTCACCTCTGACTGCAAGCCTGTGAACGGATCTAACACCATCATCAAGTTCGCAGATGAAACTACGGTGATTGGTCTCATCAGAAACAATGATGAGACTGCCTACAGGGAGGAGATTCAGCACCCGGCCACATGGTGCAATGACAGTAACCTGCTCCTTAACACCTCCAAGACAAAGGAGCTCATTGTGGACTTCAGGAAAGAGTCAAGAAATACACATGACACCATCCACATTAATGGAACGGCTGTTGAGCGTGTCTCCAGTTACAAGTTCCTAGGGATCCACATATCTGAGGACCTGTCCTGGACTATAAACACCTCCAGTCTAGTTAAGAAGGCCCACCAGCGCCTCTTCTTCTTGAGGACACTAAAGAAGACTCGGCTGTCCTCGGATATTCTGGTGAACTTCTATCGCTGTGCAATAGAAAGTATCCTGACCAACTGTGTCACAGTCTGGTATGGGAGCTGCACTGTTGCAGAGCGCAAGGCACTGCAGCGGGTGGTGAAAACCGCCCAGCGCATCACAGGGACTACTCTTCCAGCCATGGACGACGTCCAGAGGAAACGCTGCCTGTGTCGAGCTCACAACATCTATAAGGACTCCTCTCATCCCGCCCATAGACTGATCACTCTCTTGCCTCCGGCAGGCGCTTCAGGTGTCTCAAAACCAGGACTAGCAGACTGAAGAACAGCTTTTTCCCTAGAGCTGTCTCTTTACTGAACTCTGCACCCCGCTGATCCCTCTGCCCCATCTCTCACTTCCCCAACTGGTTCTAAACAGCAGCCAATATTAGATTGTTTTTAGCCCATTTCTTTGAACTAACTAACTAAATTGATGAGTAGATCTCTTCCAGCACACTTGATGTTTTAGCCACACTTTTTTAAAAAATGTCTTATGGTGCATCAGCCCTGCTCTACTGCATATTGTTAATTGTTTTCTGGTATCCGGCTGTTTCCCCTCAACAATTTTACACCTATTTCAAAACTTTGTAACAACTCAACTGCTCCCTGTTTTGATAGACATAATATTTTTGATAAATTTCAATCTGGTACCATCAGAAGCATTGTACTGAACCTGCTCTCCTCAGAGTATCCAATGACACCCTGATGGCTTCTAACAGTGGTTAATGCTCTGTCCTGGTCCTGCTTGATCTTAGTGCAGCCTTTGACACTATTGACCACAGTATTTTATTAGACAGACTTAGCAGCCATGTGGACATCTCAGGTATTGCACTTGACTGGTTCACTTCATACCTCTCAGGTAGATCCTGTTCTATAGCTACTGGTTCTTTCATGTCCGCTTTGGCCCCCTATATTGTGGGAAGCCTCAGAGGTCAGTTTTAGGACCTAGGACATCATCAGCAAGGTTAGAGGTGTATCACATCCCATGTACGCAGATGATCTCCAGCTACATTATTCTTTCAACCTTAACAAAACTGACAATCTCACTTTGCTGTATAATTGTCTGTCAGCAGTTAAAGCCTGGTTGGTCAATAACTTCTTACAGTTAAACACAGCTGAAACTGAAGTTCTCATTGTGGCCCCTAATAGTACTGTCTCTAAGGTGTCCTGCTGTATTGGGTCTCTAAGCTCAAATGTACTTTGCTCCCTGAGAAGTATTGCTGTTGTTTTTGATCAGGATATAAACCAGTCACATCACCCCAATTTTTGCTTCCTCACATTGGCTCCTGACAGTTTTAGAATTAACTTTAAGGTTCTGGTTGTTACATATAGACCCTTCACGGTCAGACACCTGAGTACCTGTGACTTGCTTAATGCTCCTTGCAGAGATCTCAGCTCTGCTAACCAGAATCTGTTGGCTGGGCCTCACACCAGGCTTAAAACCAAGGGGGACCAGGCTTTAGCTACTGTTGCACCAAGATTGGGGAATGTTCTTCCACAATAGTTAAGATCTGCTGCTTCAGTAGATATTTTAAATAAACTTCTCAAAACAGGCGGTTGAGGTTCTGTTCTTATTTTATGTCCTATGGATTTATTTTTTTCATGTGAAGCACTTTGTGAGCTCTTCTCTGTGAAAGATGTTGTACAAATACATTTTACTTACTTACTTATTAGTCCTTCTAGACATGGACCGATTAGTGACTGGGCCTCTGAGGCTCAGAGCTTCAAAAGCAGATCTGGACCTCTGTCTGTTAATATCACTAAAGTCTATTCAACGAGCACAAAAAGATGCTAAAGGTGTAAAAATAGACATCAAACAGCCACAAAGGACATAAGGAGTCTGACAGGGACCAAAATGACAAGAGAATAACCACAAAGAGTCTTTGTCCACATACAATGTGGGTCTGACTCCTATATGAAGAAGGACTTGAGGACCTTGTCCATTGTCTCAGAATCCATCCATGGTCAGTTATCTGATCATTGATCATCATTTGGTGACTGGACTTAGTTTGTTGTGGACTGTGATATGAAATGTTTTTCTTATCCAGGAAAGAACAGAAATAGATGTTGATGTGCAGCTGTTTTTATTTCCTGTATTGTTGCAGTTCAAGCTCCAGTGTGGAACTGGTTTGAATAGATTTGTTAGTAGTAGAAGTCTGCTCCATCTTAATGTGGACAGGTGCTGTGGAAGCTTTCTGGGAAACAGACTCATTGACCAATCTGACAGCAGAGCAGAGACATTCAGACTGAGCAGAGACAAATGTCTTGATTTGAGATTAGAGAACATGAAATAAAGTGAAATACATTCATAGAAACATACTAACAGTAATACTGCAGTTTCTCTTAGTATAAAGATTAACAACAGTTAGCTTAGCATAAAGACTTTAAACTGACCTTTGACCTGGAGCTTCACATCTTTCTTCATCAGGATGTTTCCCTCCCTGCTGTAGACGGTGCAGGTGAAGGTCTTTTTGTCCAAGTCTGTGGGGTATTTCAGGGTCAGACTGAGGTCTCCAGTTTCCAGCAGGTTTCTCTTCATCTCTGTTCGACCTTTGTAACGATTCTGCTGTTTTTCAGGCTGGTCAGAGCCGTTCTGATACACATGGACTTTAAAGGTATATGAACTAAGTCTCCACTCCACTCTGACGTCTTCAGGCAGGTGAACTGTGGTTTTACAGGGCAGCTGGACAGACTCCACCTCTGAATCCACCTCCACCTGTGGGACTGAGAGGACAACAAAGATCAACATCATGTGGACAGACAGCAGCAGCAGCTCTGACACATTTTCTTTGAGTGGATGAAGTGAAAACTTGTTTGATTGGTTCCAGTCTGAAATGTCTCCATGTCTCCATGTAACAGAGACAGTGTTGTCTTTGTCTTCAGTCCCTCAGTTTGTTTGTTAAACTTTTATTTCCTGTCTCTGACAGAGAATCACTGTCCCATCATCTGACTTCACTAACACTCAGTAAATGATATGAAGTCAAACACGTTTGTTTCCTATCAGTGAAAGTTACAAAGTAAATGTTGACAGGATCAGATTTGATGGAGGATCTGGGAGCAGATTGATAGATATGAAATGAAACAAAGCTTTCAGACATTTCTAGGAGAATCTGGATCAGTCTGATCACTCTAATCATTTCTAAATCAGCCTGATCTTTGTAGGATCTCAGACGACTGAAATCTTTCAAACTAAATCCCTCTGAAATATCAGAGACCATAGAGGCTTTAAATGCTGCAGCTGCAGCAGGACCACACTGTCTGTCAGCTGACAACACTTCCTCTTTTGGACATGGATCAGGAATCATATGAGAGCAGCTGCCTTCTGAATTCACTGAGAACTTCCTGATCATGTTCCTGCCAAAGCCTGGTCAAACTAATACACAGTGTGACAACAGGAGTCTGATCAGAAAATGCTGTGTGAGACTGAAATCAGCTGAGATTTGGGAGAAAACTTTGCTTTGATACAGATGTTTTTAAATTGTTTTTAAATCTCCCACAGGATCGATTTGAATATTTTAACTTTGGTTTTTAAGGCACTGAAAGGTCTCGCTCCACCTTATTAATCCGACCTCCTAAAGCCACATACACAATCTAGATCCTTGTGCTCACAGGAAAAGATCCTACTGGCAGGTCCCTCACACCAGATAAAGAGATGGGGGGACTGTGCTTCCTCTGTAGTAGCAGCTACTCTCTGGAACAATCTTCCATTATAACTGTGTCTGACTCCAGATTTAATGTCTTTTAAATCAGAACTCAAAACACAGCAGTAAGACGCCATATTTATTCATTTATTTATCTATTTATGTCTGTTTATTGATTGTCTTTGGTTCTTTATACATTTCAGAGACAGACAAATAAGACCAGTTACATTTAACCAAGTTGATCAAAGGTTCCATAAGTGATTCATTTGACCAGAGCTGCTGCTACTACAGCTGACACCTAATAACTCTTGTTGTTTCTCAGCTGCTCACAACTAAAACTACCTGATCATTTTACTGTTGTGATGACAAAAAAAGTCAAAGGTGCACAGTGTTAGTTACTGTAGCTCTAGTTTAACTAGTTGATGTAGTGACGATAACTAGCTGTGAAGTTACTAACAACAAGATGAGCTGAACTGTTCAAATGACATCATGTTAGCTCACTTTAGACTCACGTAAAGACTCACAACAAACTATTTGGTCTCAGTTTTGGATCTTTCCAGTTCACTCTGATTGGCTCTGTGCTCCATGACACCAGACCCTGCAGTGTTTCCAGCCTGTTAGTTTGACCATGAAGTCTACGTTTGTTTTAAAGTCCTCGTAGCACAAGTGGGCAGTCAATTAGTAGCTCGTGTTAACAGAAAACGTGGTTCTGAGGCAGGATGAACTGTTACAAAAACGAGTGCTGGTACAATCTGCTGGAGGTCTCAGGTCTCATATTTTGTGCTTCCTGTTCTGCATGTGTGAACTGGATTTCTTAAGGTGACGTGACTAAAATAATTAATATCTGTCCAACCAGAATTTAAGACATTTTAAGACTTTTTAAGGACCTGCAGACACAGTGCAAGACTGAAAACAGCTTATAATAAACATTTAAACTGACCTTTGACCTGGAGCATCACTACTTTCTTCATCAGGATGTTTCCCTCCCTGCTGTAGACGGTGCAGCTGCAGGCTCCTCTTTCTTCATCTGTGGGGTATTTCAGGGTCAGACTGAGGTCTCCAGGTTTCAGCAGGTTTCTCTTTATCTCTGTTCGACCTTTGTAACGATAGAACTGTTCTTCAGGCTGGTCAGAGCCGTTTTGATACACATGTATCATCCAGTCTTTACTGTTCTTCCACTGCACTTTGGTGTCTACAGGCAGACGAACTGTGGTTTTACAGGGCAGCTGGACAGACTCCACCCCTGAATCCACCTCCACCTGGTAGCCTGAGAGGACAACAAAGCACAGCATCATGTGGACAGACAGCAGCAGCAGCTCTGATGGTAACAGGACCTCACTGTCCCATGAAGACACTCAGGAACTACTTATTGTGACTGATTCTCAGTTTGGTTCTGATTTGTTCCTCACTCTCAGTCTGTCTCAACAGTCAAGCAGCAACAAGAGTAAAGATGTGAACCATCAGCATTATGGGTAATGTAGTAGTAGAGACATACCTGACATGAAATAGTGACGGAAATGTACTAAAAGACCCCCAGCAACAATCAGAAGAACCAGGAGAACCAGGAGAACTTTGGCCCAGGATGGAAATCGTTCTGTGGAGAACATGAAGAACAATGTGACCTCTGACCTCTGAACTGTATCTACAGCACTGACCTCTGACCTGTCACTGACCTTTGACCTGCAGCTGTACGTCTGTCACTCTCTGTTGAAATCCAAACCCTCTGACAGAGCAGGTGTAGGTTCCACTGTCAGACAGTTGCAGTTCTGTCAGATTCAGACTGAGGTCTCCAGTTTCCAGAGCATCAGGCATCATCGATGTTCGGCCGCTGTAAAGCTGGTTCTGGTTTTTAAGTTCATCACCTTCCTGCTGACGCTGGTGGATGGTTGAAGGACTGAGATCAGAGCGGCTCCACATCACTGTGGGGTCGACCAGTTCAGAAGTGGGAAACTGACAGTGCATCAGGACAAACTGGTCCCCTTCATACATGTCCACAGCTGAGACATGCTGGGAAACTGTGAGGACACACAAACAGAGAGGGTCCATCTCAGCAGCCTTATTTCATGTCTCATTACTCGTCGGTCCTCAGGTGAGTCAGAAACCAACCTGGTCCTGTTTGTGATTGGACGCTGCAGCTGATCAGGCTGCTTTGAAACCACATCACCACAGTTTAACACCAACAACACTGACAAACACCAGAACCAACTCAGGATCCTGGTTCTCACTGGTTAGAGGTTTTCAGTGGGATTTTTAAATGACATATCACACTTTGTATTTCACATTAACACATGAATGTGTATGTTTGTTCATTGTAGGTGGTGAAAACATATCAAAGTATTTTTTAAAGTATCAGTGAGTTGACACAGGGCTCAGTGGGACGTGACATATTCTGATGGACTAAAATGTAACTGCTGTATGTCCAGAACATTTTTACTGAACCAGAGAAACTAGAAATGAGATTGTTGCTTTGTGAACCTTCAATATTCCTCAACCTGAAACAGAGAAAACATCTATGTTCACATGTTGATGAATGGTGTAAAAATGAAGTTTGTTTATTGGGAAAAATAAACTGAAATAATTCACTTCACGACTTCCTCTTCATCTATAACATTTATCAGTTTAAGGTTGGATCACATAACCTGAAGTTTGCAGATTCATGTCAATATTTAGGTTTTTATATTGATGAAAATGTGAATGTTATGTTTCCTGGTGGAGCTTTGAGAGCATCAATGGTCAAAGTATGATATATCTATGTTGGTGTGTTTTTGCTTTTTAAAAAACTGTGAACATTTTAAACCCAATTAAAAACCATATGAACCACAGATGGTCTTAAATCTGAGGACTTTGAAGACGACTTCCAAAAGAAAACAGCCACCATCAGGTCTGACATCAGCCAAGCACACAGTCCCATTACAGAGACATGTGGACAATGTGAAGACACACTGGACACTCTGGAAGGTTTTATCTAAACCTAAGTCTTCCACCTGTGCTCTTCACCCAATTCCCACCTCCTTTTTAAGAATGTCTGAGTTTTTAACTATTGTTACCAACTTTTCCCTGCAGCTCTTAAAAGTGCACTTGTTCAAGCTGTTTTTAAAAAAGCAGCTCAGATCCATCCACACCCAGTAGCTACAGACCTATTTCCAATGTCCCATTTTGAAGAAAAAGTTTAAAGAAACTAGTTTTTACACAACTAGCAATTTTCTTACTCCTCTCATCGTCATGGGAGACCTGAACATTCACCTGGACAAACCACATGCAGCTGATGTGTTTGCTCTTGTAAACACATTTTACCTGAGTCTGGTCTCCACTCCTCCGACCCACAAAGCTGGCAACAACTTCGACCTCATCCTCACCCGGAACTGCACCACAGACAACATCTTGGTCCCTGCTCTGCATGTATCAGATCATTTCTTCATTCAACTCACAGTCTTTATCCCTAGACCTTCGCAATCTCCCCCCACACTTGTAACATTCCGGCGCAACCTCAGGTCTCTCAACCCTGATTGATTCTCCTCGCGGGTCTCCGCAACTCTGCCCCCAACACAGGACCTCTCCATCCATGATGCAGATGCAGCCACAAACAGCCTTTGCAATACACTTTCATCATGTCTGGATTGTCTCTGTCCCATGTCTTCGAGACCTGCTCGTCTCTCACCTTCTAATCCGTGGCTCACTGACAGGATCCGTGAACACCGCAACACGCTCAGGAGTGCTGAGAGGAAGTGGCGCAAATCCAAGACTCCATCTGCGCTTGCTGAGTATCAGAATCTGCTTGTACCTTTTTCTCACAGTGTCACCAGGGCAAAGATTAATTACTACCAGGAGAAGCTCAGCAACACCACGGACACCAGAAAGCTGTTCTCCACTTTCAAATCACTCATCTACCCACCTTCACCTCCGCCATCTCCCTCTCTCACTGCTGACAACTTTGCCAACTTTTTTACCAACAAGGTGGCAGCCATCAGCTCACAGTTCTCTCCTCCAGATGATGACATCCATCTAACCTCTTCCAACACTGCATTGCTCTCATCATTTGCAATTCTGACTGAGGATGACGTATCCACCCTCCTCCTCTCTAATCATCCGACCACCTGCACTCTGGATCCAATCCCTTCCACTCTTCTTCAAGCAGTTGCACCTGCACTAATGTCAGCTATTACACAAGTCATCAACACATCTCTCAAAACAGGGACTTTTCCAACCTCTTTCAAACAGGCCTTGATCACCCCACTGCTCAAGAAGCCTTCTCTTGATCCCTCTGTAGTGGAGAACTACAGACCTGTCTCCCTCCTTCCTTTTCTGTCCATGACTATGGAACGAGCAGTCTTCAACCAACTCTCAGACTTCTTTTCCAAGAAAAACCTCCTCGATGTCAACCAGTCTGGCTTCAAGAGGGGTCACTCCACAGAAACAACACTCCTGACTGTTGTGGAATATCTTCGAGCTGCAAAAGCCACAGGTCAATCATCTGTCTTAATTCTACTTGATCTATCATCAGCCTTTTACACTGTGAACCATCAGATCCTCTTGTCCACACTCTCTGACTTGGGCATCTCTGGATCAGTTCTAAACTGGCTTCAGTCTTACCTATCGGGACAAACCTTCAAGGTATCCTGGCGGGGGCATCTTTCTCACTCTCATAGCCTCTCTACCGGTGTGCCGCAGGACTCAGTTCTTGATCCTCTTCTCTTTTCTTATCTATACTTCATCCCGAGGTGCCATCATTCACTCACATGGTCTTTCCTATCACTGCTACGCTGATGACACACAGCTCTTCCTGTCCTTTCCACCGGACGACTCCACTGTCTCATCATACATTTCTGCCTGTCTCTCAGACATCTCAGTCTGGATGACTGAGAGACATCTTCAGCTCAATCTCTCCAAGACCGAAGTCCTTGTCTTCCCAGCCAGACCTTCGACGCAACATCAGCATCAACATTGGAGCTACAGTGATTGTCCCCAAAAATCTGGGGGTCATCATCGATGACCAACTGAGCTTCAAGGACCACATCTCCTCCGTCTCTAGGGCAGCAGATTTGCTCTCTACAACATCAGGAAGATCAGACCCTACATCACGGAATATACAACCCAACTTATTGTACAGGTGCTGGTCACATCTCGTCTCGATTACTGCAACACTTTGTTGATGGGGTCAACACCGGACAGAAGACACCAAGCTAAACTGTTTAGCGCAATGATCCCACGATGGTGGAACGAGCTACCAAACTCTGCACGCTCAGCTGACTCACTCCCAATATCCAAAAAACTGCTGAAAACAGAACTCCTCTGCATCTTCCTATGCACTTAAATCTATTTTTTTTTAAAATAAAATAAATAATAATAATCCTTTCTGCTCTTTCTCGCACTTGCATCTCGTGAACTGTGAACACTTTTCTGATAGGACTTTGCTTTGATGGTTTTTCTCCTTGACTTAGACTTGTACCTCACTTGTAAGTCACTTTGGATAAAAGTGTCTGCTAAATGACTAAATGTAAATGTAAATGTCTTAACACAACCAACAAGTTAGATATTTCTCAATCTGGTTTCTGTCCTCACCAAAGTACAGAGACAGTCCTAGTCAAAGTAGTTAATGACATCATGTTTAATCTAGATAACAATAAACCCTCAGTTTTATTACTGATGGACTTAAGTGCTGCTTTAGATACAGTCGACCATCAGCTTCTTTTAAATAGACTGAGGGAACATGTTGGACTGTCTGGAACGGTCAGTATAACTGGTTTTTCTTCTTATTTTTCCAGCAGTTCTTTGTTGAAACTAGTATTCCAAATCAAAAACCTCTGAAATAACTTACGGTGTTCTGCAGGAATCAATTTTAGGACCATTAGTTTTTAACTTGTATCTGTTAGCTCCACTTCTCTGTCTGAGTGACACAGAGACTAATGCAGGCTCTTAAATCCAGCAGACTGGACTATTGTAATGCTGTCTCCTCTCTGGTCGACCCAAATACCTCATAAACCAGTTACAGTTGATTCAGAGTCCTGACAGGAACCAGAAGGAGAGAACACATTACACCTGTTTTAAAGTCCTTACACTGGCTGCCTGTCAGCTTCTGTACTGATTTTAAAATTCTCGTCCTTGTTGTTAAAGCTCTTCATGGTCTTACAGCAGCCGACTTGTCTGACATGCTTCCAGTGTATGAACCAGTCTGTGCTCTCAGATCCTCTGACTCGAGTCTTTGAGTTGTTCCAAAGTGCAGGACAAAAACCTTTAGAGAGGCAGCTTCTAGCCTGGATTTGATTCAAGTATTTAATGTCCACTTTTCAATTATAGCATTTATTAACATGTCGTTTATTTTATCTTTTACTTTCTTTTATTCTCTTTTGTAAATTTTCTCATGTTTTATTCATCATTGTTTTTATCTATTTTCAATTTTTTAAATTATTTGTTATTTGCTTTATTATTTTGCCCTTTATATTAGCAACTACACAATTTAAAAACTCAAATAGATTTTTGAATATGAATGATGCACAAAGACTTTTTTACATGTAAAACATTTAAATTAGCCAGATATTTACAGAAAACCTGGGAGAGAAGAAAATAAATTGTTCTTTATCAATTAAATAGAGAATGTTCTAATTTTTGTATATGTGTAACTCAGAGAAGTATCTTTGTGATCGTATTTTAGATGAGCCACATGTTTTAGTTTGAGACCAAAAAATCTATTTACCAACTAACTAACATAAAGTCAATATATTATCCTATTTCTGTGTATTAACTTCATATCATTTTTCACTTCTGCTGAACTCCTCTTTCCTTACATCTTTTCCTTCCATCTGTCCATCACGTCTTCAGCAGGAGGACTAATACTCAGAGAAAAGACAGGACTGATGGAGACGTGGAGACACTTCATGTGTTTCTCTCAGTGAGGAGAAGAAATCAAAGCTTTGATTTGGTTTGTTTCAATCTTGTAAGAAGTGATGTGAAGGTGTTGTGGTTGGACAGGTGTTGAAGGACTGGGACAAAGTGAATGTGTCCTCTGCAGTGTGAGCAGCCTGGAAACTCAACATTTGTCTGAATGAAGACCCAACATTTCCATCCACATCTAATGCTGCTGTCAGCAAAAAGACCACAGCAAAGGATCATTGTTACTGCTGGGAACACAAGCTGTGAGAATATGAAGAAGCTACAGGGACAGAATCCTGAAGAAGACAACTGAGGACAGTCTGACACATCCAACAAACACATGGATCAGTTCAAGAGGAATCAAATAAAGATTAAAGACGTTGGATCAGTCAGATCAGAGGGAGGAAGGTGATCTTACCGTGTACGAGGATCACAAACACCACAAACATCTTCATCTTCACAAACAGCTTCAGGACATCAGTTCTGCTGACGTGCTGCTCATGTTATACTGTCTGTGTAGACACAGTGTCAGTTCCACTAGCAACCATCTCTGATCCCTGCAGACATGTCACTGCTGCTTCATGCTTTCATTCTCATTTGTACTTCATTTGTTGTATGAGCCAACCAATGGGGCTAGTTTAGTTACTTGTTTTATGTAACGTTTGCTTGTGATGTGTCTATGTACTGAAGATGTCTTTAGTGACATCGTATGGCTTTGATGATGGTTGCCCTTGTAGGGTCTGATTGTCATCCACTGACTGACACATCTGACTCTAATTCCCCCTTCAAACGTACTGAGAATCCTAGAGGTTTATTCCCCACACAAATATTTAAGATGAGATCATTTTCCTTAATAAATGAAGGGACAAGTGTCTCATGAGTTTAACTGGTTTCCCTTTATTCAGTTTCAGTTGCCACTGTATGTCTTTGGTGTCATGACACTGATAGTAAATGATTGTGTTTCTTCTTAGTGTTACACCTGACAGCTCCACCTTTCACCTTTCTTGTTAGTGTCCATTGACCTTTTTACTCTGCTTGATATTTGGCTAAGCTGTCTCACTGTTAACACCACATACAACTACTACTTTTGAGGTACTACTACTACTAACTAGTGTTTTCAACACAGACTCGTTTTGTTTCCATGTGTAAAATCTAAAATCCACACACACAGTCACATTACTGTTCACAAACATCATCAGACACATTAACATGGTGGTTTTAATGTTGTGGTGGACAGAGGTCAGGACTCCAAATGTGAAGTGTCCCAGGACCATAACACTGTCTGAGTGAGCATGTAGTTAACAGAGGTCATGGTCTCTACTTGGTTTTCTTCATCAGCTCTAGAAGCCATTTGTCCAGGTGTCCCAGAGTGTGGGGTCTTTGTAGGAGACAATGAGTTTGTCTTTGTCACGTCACTAAGACTGAGAAGGTCTCATCAACATGGTTCTGGTGTCACTGAAACACTGACTCTGGAATCAAGTCCACACCTGCACAGATCACTTGTGAGGAAAGAGGAGCAGCTTGACTTTCCTCATATTTTCACACCTGTTGATCTACTGTCTTCACACACACTCAGCTCTCTCTTCCCTACTTCCTCATGAGTCACTGACAGACTCAGCTCTGATTGGACACAAACCAGTGTAGTTGCTGATGACAGCTGGTGTCTGCAGCTCCACCAGGAAATAAAGCAAAAATACAGTCATTGCTGAAACTGAAAATCTGATTTCAAACTAAAGTCTGGACCTGATGAAGACAGTGCTGTAAACTGTATTTTCTCTCACGTTTCAAACATCAGCCTCTGCTTCCAGACAATCTGCAAAAATACTATAATATGTTTGTTCATCACAGTGTCTTTACTGAAGAAGTTTGAATAAATTAGTGGTTGAATCTACATTTCTGCACTAAAATGTCCAGAAACCCCACATCTTTGGACGACTTGAGGCTGCATGTGTTTATTTCTACTTTGGTGTGTTTGTGTAATTCAGCTGTGACATTAACAGTCATTAACCCACAAAGCAACAAGCTTTAATCCTTAGTATTTAATTAGTGCAGCACTTGCTCTTTAATTCTGCCCCATGAGAAGAAGTTCAGAGAATCTGCTGGAAGCTGAACTTGTGGAAAAACTGCACTGACTTTGTAGAGAGAAGTTTCTCATTCACTTCAGTACAGTCAGTTTGATCAGAGCAGCATCTGGTGGAGATCAGAGGAACTGCAGATCCATGTGCTTTAACCCTTGTGGCCTCCTCACATTTACTACCCTCTGGACACCTCAGTGGCAACAATGTACACGTACAAAAAACTATTACATCATCCTACAACAACAACATTTTGCTTCTGTTTTTTAAATAAATCACCTAAAGAACTTCACACTTGTTCAAAAGTAGCAAACATTAAATCATTTTGAGGGATGTGTGTCATGTGCCTCCTGCCCAACAACTGTTAGTGTGTATATGCACCTGGCTGCTTTCACAGCCAAAGATAAACCTGCAGCTTGGCTGAGGGGTCATTTCATCAGTGAGCAGAGAAGGAGAAAAGCAGCAAAAATGAAGAGGCATTTTAGAAATGCTCATGCAGCCTTTATCTAGCAACAAGCAGCAGGACTCATCTGAATAAGACACAAGCTTCCAGTGGGAGTCTGACACAGAATGCTCACTGGAGTCCTCCACTTGGCTCTGACCCTTCCTCTGAAAGTGGAGAGGACACTGAGCTTCCTGAAAATACAGTGAGTGGACAGCAAAGACCTAAAAAAAGACGTCTTCTACCATCTGCACCAAGTGTAACAGGTGCATTTGTAGAGAGCAGCAATTTCCAAGCTGCAGGACAAGAACTTAACTAAACACACACACACACACACACACACACACACACACACACACACACACACACACACACACACACACCACGTATTCAAAGTGTGGACATTTCTGTTTCTAATTTGTTCATATTTCTTCTGATCCCTCTTGTTGTTGCAGTTTGCACAACAAATCTTCACACTGATGAATCAGATGTTGTTGAAAAATATATTCACACACACAAGCGTGCGCACGCACATGCACGCTCATCTCAATCTATGCTTTGTTCTTCTTTTTACCTTTGCTTTTTGTTATTTTCAGCAAAAGTTGCTCCATTTATTAAACACCTGTCACCACCATCTTTGATTTGTCAGAGGAATCCATGACAATTTCTGTTCTTGTGGGATTTGCTTAGTTGATGGACGAGCATTTACTGTGCAGCAACTCATACTAGAAGGAAATCAGTTGTAACAGTACTCAGTATTGGCAATGATTAAAATGTAAGTATTTGTTCCTGGTACTTGAAATCTCCACCCCTGACATCCTAAAAACCTCAAGCTGGTGGTTCCCAGAATTTCCAAAGGTAGAATGGGAGGTAGAGCCTTTAGCTATCAAGCTCCTCTCCTGTGGAACCAGCTCCCAGTTCAGATTCAGGAAGCAGACTCCCTCTCTACTTTTAAGTCCAGGCTTAAAACCTTCCTCTTTGATAAAGAAGTTAGAACTGCTCATTCACTCTGAACCAGCTCATAGTTCTGCTGCTTTTCATAACCACATAGTTTGTGTAATAGCAAGTTGACATGATGTTTAGATGTTTTAAGAAAAAAGAAGCTGTGAAACGTCTTCTATGTTCATCCACCACTATTCACTGAAAGAATTAGAGATCAGAGATTTTTTTCCTGCCACATATCCTGTAGTGGTCTTTCTGTGTGCAGTGGTGGCCAAAGTACACACATTCTTTACTCAAGTAGAAGTAAAAATACCTTTAAATTAAAGTACTGATTAAACTTCTTTACTCAAGTGAAAGTGATAAATGAAATGTAACAAAATGATTAAAGTAAAAAGTACATTTCTACCAGCTAATTCTGTGTAACTGGACCTGATGTCATATAAATAATTTCATTTTAATATCGTTAGACCAACTCACTTGTAATGATATTAAATATGTATATACTGAAAATACTGAGCATTAACTCAGCTCCAATGTGCAAATCAGTTTTTAGTGTCAGTAACTTTGTGACCAACACATGTCAGAGACCACAGAGACCTCAACCACAACCAACAGGGGAAAACACTGACTTTGTCTTCATGCAGTGAATTTCTAAGAGCATTTATTTGATAAAGCAAAATATTCTGCTGTGTTGGGGACACACACACACACACTCACACACACACACACACACACTGGAACAAAGTCACTATAGGAAACAAACTAACCAGTGTTACAGTTTCTCTTCTACCAACACTACTGACAACAGTCAGACACTTTTATCCAAAGTGACTTACAACTAACCAGCAGACACTAGGGACAACTGTGATGTTCAGTGTCTTACGCAGGGACACTTGGACTGGGAGTCGAACCACTGACCCTGTGGTTTGAACTACATGTGGAGAGTAAACTCATTCTATGTTCATACAAACATGTAGGGAGGGTCCTGTAGTTACTGAGCTAACGTTAGGACACAGCTGGACTGTTGAGATAACACACTGCATGAAGCTGCTGGTGTGATGAACTGTTCCTGAGAAACAGCCGAGCAGAGCTGAAGAACAACACTCCATGTTTCCCCTCAAACACAATAGAACAAGTAAGCAGCCTGTTTTGAAAAGGTAACGAGTAGAAAGTTATTTGTGTTCAAATGTAGGAAAAGTACGAAATACTCAAGTACAGAGGTCTAAAAAATCTACTTAACTACAGTGAATGGTGGTCTGTCTGTGTGTGTCTGTCTGTGTGGACACTGAGACAGACTGGAGAC
Organism: Channa argus; assembly: GCF_033026475.1. NCBI lineage: Eukaryota > Metazoa > Chordata > Actinopteri > Anabantiformes > Channidae > Channa > Channa argus. The sequence continues at coordinate 2,665,319 of NC_090208.1, forward strand.
CTGTCCAGGGTGGACCCCATGTTCTGGATGTTTCCAGCAGCTTGTCCCATTTCTGCTTCAAAAACAGTTGTTGCTTCCCACAGATCAGATATATGTATGTTTCTTTTCTGAAGCTTCATCAGCAGCCACAGAGCTGCAGTTACTTCAGATGACAAAGGCTGTGCTTCCATTCCAGATGACTGCAGACAGTCCACTAAAGTCAGTTGTGTGGGACAAAGGAAGTTTCTCTTACCGTGTATGAAGATCACAAACTCCACAAACATCTTCATCTTCCTGCTAAAACTGCAACAAATCCTCCTTAAATCAGCTTCTTCCTAAACTAACTGCAGGTTCAGAATGGTTCTAATCTACTGACACTTTAGTTTCACTTTTAGCTGAAGGAGGTGGTTTATTTGAAGCCTTTTGACCTGCTTCAGGTCAAACAGCTTTATACAAACACACAGTAATGTAGAGGTGACACCGATTAAATAGCCACACACACAGTTTGCATTTTAGATTTTTCTTGTGTGCGTCACTAAACTATGATTTAGTTGTGTATTAATTGTGCCATTTTTTAATTATCGAATCTCTACAATTAAAGGTGGTTTAAACTGTAGCGTTTGACATGTTTCTTGCTAACATGAGTTCAGTGTGTGATGGCTCCAGCAGCAAACTGGCTACTATGCTGTTACTGGCCTAGTTGCCTGGTTTCTGGCTAACTTGAACTAACAGAAGCAGTTTGGCTGGTTTCTTTAAAGGTTTGTGGGCTCAGGCAGCTGTTTGGGTGACTGCTTGTTAGCAGGCAGGAAACAACTTGGCCAAGATGGAAGAGGCACTAATGAAACATCAATACTTCCATAGGAAATGTCCTCATATTTTTCACATGATTGATCAAGTGTCTTTGTGCCTTTGTTTCTCAGTAACATCAGGTTTCCAGCCACATGTGATGATCATCAATCAATCAAACATCTCACACAATCTTTTTATTGGAGGAAATTCTAAGATGAATATAAGTGAAGAAAAGTCAAAGAGCAGTTACTATAATACAACTGTGGTAAACCACAAACAAAAATTTCCCGCCACTTGTTGACACACACTGAAATTGAACATATTTTATACCTTCCTAAAAAGTCAAAAGAAGGCAGAAGGCTACTGGAAAAACTGCGAAATCAGGGAAACTTCAAACACAACAATGCAGTTTTACAGATTGGAACAGGATCCCTCAAGGTCAAAAGAAAAACAAAGACCAGCAGTCCAGCTGGAAGACTTATTCACTGCCCTGAAAAGCCAGATGATGATGAAGGAAATGAACCTGGTTAAAAAAAAAGTATTGGGTTTGGGTGCCGCTGTGGAGACCTCGGTTTTTCATGTATCATTTCTGTCTCCTCTGCAGAGAGAACTCAGGACAAAGATGAGACAGTGGACATCAGGAACAGAAGTAGCTCCACTGATCCAACTCCTCTGATGGCTGATCAATCAGTTTGATCAGTCTGTTGATTAATCTTTGATTATTGATCTGATCTGACTTTGGATCAGAGATAAAATAGATGAGAAGGAGCTGATGGACAATAGTTGAAGACAGACTTCTGGCTGTGGAGGCCACAGAAACAAACTGCAGCTGCTTCCTCATTTGAAATTCAAGACACATGTTGGAGCAGGAACCAGATCTGGAATCTGAATGTGGACAAGAGGAACAAGCTCAGCTACAAAGACTAAAGCAGGATGTTTCTGTGAGGTCAACACTGTCTCCAGAACAGCTGATTTTGTCCTACAACACTGAATCAAACGTCCTGATTCTGTTTCCCTTTGTTAACTGCTGCTGTTCTGGTTCTTTCTGTTCTTCTGGTTCCTTTTAGCAAACACTTGTTTTTCTCCCTTTTCTCTTGAATCTGTTAAATCCAGTTTCCTTCTGTAGTAAAGAGTTGGTTGGTTGGACTGGGACTTTTAGAAGAGGGACATTGTCTCCTGGTGATGTCAATAATCCAGGACTGTGTGTGTCTGGGTCCAGTTCATAGATGAAATCTCTGTCAGGCTTTAGATTTCAGTCCACGACTTACAGGTTGTCTTTTCACCTCTATGCAGGACGTCTTTTCCCATGAAATCAAAAGAGAAACTAACCTGATCAACCAACACTTGGATCTGTGGATATTTTATCAGTGAGTTGTTAAGAAAACTAAAGTTCAACTGATTTAAATTGTTGTTTTTATGCTTTGAGGTAATAAAAATAAAAGCATGATTGTTAAAAAGTTCTATATCTAAACACCTTTGTTACCTGTAGTTACACAGTCAGTACAACAAATGACGGCTTCTAATAAATGTGGTAATAAAAAAAAAAAGCACAAACCACAAAGAACATTTTTTTTTCTTTTAAAATATAAGTATTTATTGATTACAAAATAAAAAACGAATTATATGTATTTATTAACTATTATACAATTATAAAGTAACTCAAACTCAAACCAATTTAAAAACTATTTTAAAACTATAAAACAGGAAACATTAACATCATAAAATAATATACAGAAAATCTAAGAACAAGACAGAATTTTTAAAACCATGAAAAATAAAATACACATTAAAATAAATCAGTGTCTGAATGAGTTTTGTTCTTTTTCATTTCCATGATGTTTTTCTGTAGTAGAGGACGTCCTTCAAGAAATACTTTAAGGGTCTTAACATACTGCTGAAGGTCATGTCTGCAGTGTATGTGGACACTTGAAGACTTTCCTCCTCTGATGCAGTGTCCACCTGTGTCCACAAAGAGGACAAAGTCATTAGTTTGTTGAATCTTAAAAAAAGTTAGAGTTGCTCAAATAGGTCTTTAACAAAATAGCTGCAGTTTTTTTTACATGTTCATCAAACACTACAAGTCCTGTTTAATATTAATTACAGACATTTGCTGTGATGCAGCTGCTGCAAGCTTTTCTATTTAAAGAGCCTGTGAGGTCCAATCTATATTAAATCATGTGTCAGCAGATTCTGATTAAAGATCCTCAGTCTTCAGAACTTTGATCTGTGTGTGCTTCTATCTGACAGACACATTTCAAATGATATGCAGGTCATCTTTGTATATGCTTTAACCTCCATATGACTCATATATTAACATCAATGCAGTCATCATATCAGTTTGCTGCTCTGTGTAAATGATCTGACTGATGGGAAATGAAACCACAGACATGCTGAACAACACACAGGGAGAAAAAAAGACATTTTCATTATTGATCTGTCAGATATTTAGACTGTCAGGGCTTCACATCTGTGCAGATGTTACTTTAAGAGTCTTCACCTTCCACTTATCAACACAGTCTGTGTCATTTAATACTTAAAGACTTGGTCAGTGAGCGGAGAAAAAGAAAGTTACAGGAAAATAATGAACATCAGTGCAAAGGTTTGTGTCCCTTCATGAAATGTTCTATAATACTCCTCCAACCTCTGAGCAGTGTTTGTGTTCTGTCACGTGATCTTTTAGCCTTAATGGCAGAATTGTTCCAGTAAACTGTCCAAATAAAACCATTTCACATTAAACAGAGAAAACATCCTGTTGTTGATCCAATCAGCTGTTAGATCCAAAAACTTGATCTGACGAGGTCACTGTTGTTTCTGTTTGTGTGACATCAGAGAAAGTCGGACAAAAATCTAATCAGCATGTACTGTGTGTCAATCAAATCTGTGCAGAACTTCAAACTAGCCTCATATTAAACCTACTATCTCTTACTGAATATGGAAGGTTTCAAAAGTGATTAAACACATTGTGTGATGTTAGTGTATGAGCTCAGCTTGGGAGGCTCTGCCATAATTGAACCACAACTATATTGTTAACTGAAGCTGTAGAAAAGCACAGCCATATATAGGACAAACACCAAACTAGGACAGGACATGTTTCCCACTCTCACCCAGACCACTTTGTCACCAGCCCTGGTGAACTGCCAGTCTGCAGCGAACAAACTTGGATTACTGCAGTCTCCAACAATTGGTCCTTCTCTCACAGTCCTCGCTCATCAGGTCGGGGGGTGGAACTGAACTCATTCTCACCTGGAACTGCACCACAGACAGCATCTTGGACACTGCTCTGCATGTATCAGATCACTTCTTCATTCAACAGTCTTCATCCCTAGACCTTCATTCTCCCACCACACTTGGAACATTTTGCCGTAAGCTCAGGTCTCTCAACCCGGACCAGTTCTCTTCACTGGTCTCTGCAACTCTGCCCCCAACACAGGACCTCTCCACCCTCGATGCAGATGCAGCCATGGACAGCCTCTGCAATACACTTCTCATCCCTCAGCTTCTAATCCGTGGCTCACCGACTGGATCCTGTGTCATGGCTTCAACATCCAGGAAGAGAGAAGAACATCAACAGAGTTTCAGTTCTCCATCCTATGCAGTTCTAAACTTAATACATCACACATTAGTTTTAGAAGCTTCTGTTGCTGGGCAGAACATTCTCCACCCTCAGGCTACTGCTCCCAGCACTTTTCTCCTTTTCTGGAAACCTTTTCCCTTTTCAGCACTTTGATAAGCACCTGTGAGCATGAAGTGACTCTGGGTCACTACAGTGTGGGATGGTCTGCTGTTAGACGATAACTGACCTTGGAGCAGTTCTTCAAACACTTCAAGACAAAACATGGACAACATGGACATTTTTTTGTTAATCTAAATGAACTGAATAAGTAGCTGAGTAGCACATTTTTGCTACAGAAGTATAAGCATTATTTTAATTCAAATTATTTTTAAGTAGATGAATGAATCAATAAATAATTGACAGAATTTAAAATGTGACTCAGTTTGGACAGTTTTTATTCCCTTCTGTCCTCACTTTGATCTAAAGAAAGTATTGCACCTAGTATTTTACTTGATTAAGAGGTTTTACTTGTTCCCCAGTGTTTCCCTCACACAGCAGTAAGTAGATCTGAAACCTGATTGGTTCAGGTGTGGACAGTGAGGAGGTTCTTACCTGGTGTCAGCAGAGTCACCACACACATCACTTTGTAGGAAGCCATCACTGCAAGTGTCAAGTCCTCACATCTGACATGGTATAAATACCTTCTTAGGACGACTGTGGCGCAGGAAGGTAGAGCGGTTGTCCACCAATCTCACAGTTGTTGGTTCAATCCCCGGCTCCTCCGGTCACATGTCGAAGTGTCCTTGAGCAAGACACTGAACCCCAACTTAGTTGCTCCCGGTGAGTGTTGGCCAGCTGCATAGCAGCTCCCCCATCGGTGTATGAGTGTGTGTGTGATTGTGAGTGTGATTGGGTGAATAAGAAGCAGTGTAAAGCGCTTTGAGTGCCAATAGGTAGAAAAGCGCTATATAAGTGCAGACCATTTACCATTTACCATTCTCCTTTAACTTGAGCAGCACTGTTTGGTTTCTCCTGATGTCCCTGCTGAAGACACTGCAGACTTATGTCCCTGTGTCTCTGTTTGTGGAGTGTTTCAGGGTCAGACTGAGGTCTCCAGTTTTCAGCAGGTCTTTACTTTCACTGCTTCTCGGTTTCCAGAGAAGCAGCTGTTGATGTCAGGATTTTGGTTAGGGAAGACCCCAGAGATGAGACTGAGTGGGAAGAAGGGGTCTTTATTCAGATACTCAAAAACACAATAGACAGGAATACAACAGATGACCGGGAAACTTAACAAAACTTCGAAAGGGCTAGTATGGATTGGAACACAAGATAGAACTAAAATTCACTCCTGAGAGGAGGGTAAAACTGACCCGGTTGTAAGAAAATAACAAATACAACACAAATAAGAGGGAAGCTAACACAAGGTGGGACTAGAATTTCCAAAGGGGATTACAGAAAAACAAACCAGATAAGGTAGATGAACATTCAGGACAAACAGGGAAACAGCTAACTAAGACACATTAAACAGAGGACAATACAGAACACGACCACCAGACCTCAGACCAAAGATACACAGGCAGACAGGGTACAAATAACACGAGGCAAACCAGAAGGCAGGGTGTTCCATAGGGGAGAGAAAACAGGGATCTGAAACTTAAACTAAATCTAAATGGGGACACGGGAGAAACTAAGTAAACTAATAAAACAGAGATACACCAAACAAATGACAAATGGATTGGCATGAACTACTAAACAAGATAATACCAAACCTCAGACCAAATGATACAGAAGCACAAAGTCCAGGATACAAGAGTCCAGATTTTCCAAGCGTTCACGCAGTCTGCAGGTTAGGTAATGACAACGACAAGGATCTGGCAGAGAAGTGGGGGGAACAGGTGCAAACAATAAGGGACAACAAAGGTAAAGCTGGGGGAAAGAACCAGGCACAGGAAGTGGGGAGAAGGGGCCACAAAATAAAAGTCCAAGGACTGGAAGCGTGTGGGTTCATGACAGTTGGAATGTGAAGAAACAGGCTGAGCATTTTCCACAGAATCACTACAGACCTGAACTTCATCCAATCACAGACCAGACACTGGTGTTAGTTTATCATGTCTTTCCAACTTAACCTCATCCTATGATTGTAATGTCAGGATTTCTTCAGCCATGTTGCTTTATTAAGTTGATTTGTCTGGTCTTACATGTATGTGAATAACTGCACAGGAAATATGTTTAGTGATAAAATACAGACATGTTGTGTCCAGCTGCTTGTTCTGAGGACAGAGATCAGAGTCAGTGTGGACTGAGCAGATCAAACACTACAGTACAGTACTGTAAATGATTTGACAGTTTTTAAGGTGATCTGGGAGAATTTCCGCTCGGGTAAAATCTGGATGAACATGTGACCCAGCACCAGCGTCAGTGAATGTGCTGTATTTGTCATGGACCACACCAGTAATAACACACAAAGGCCAATAGGTTGCACACATTACACAAGTAATCTGATGTACTCAAAGTATAAACAGTGTTAAAATGTGCATTCATATATGGAACACATTTAGGGGGGAAGTGGCTGCAGCCATCTGAATAAGAATTTGTATCTCATGAAAATATGCTCATGGTGCAGTTGAACAGAGATTAAAGACGTGATCTTACTGTGCAGGAGAATCACAAACACCACAAATCTCTTCATCTCCCTTTAAAAACTGCAGCAAAGTCTCCTTGAATCTGCTTCTTCTAACCTGAGGCTTCACCAACAGCTTCAGGATGTTAGTTCACAGCCTCTTTCTGCTGCTCAGCGTCGATACTTTAGTTTGTATTTGTGAGAAAACCTTGTACTACTTTCATTTTAACCTGATGCAGCTGTAGATGGGGCACAAGTAACTTTCTTTTAACAGGTTGGTTCAACATGTGGCTCAAATGATATTACTACCACTATCACATGCACAGAGAAAAGGAATTAAGTTAAAGCTGCTGTGATCATTGATTTTGTATTTCTGTAATTATTGGACTCGTATTTGTCACCATCTTGTGGAGTAAAATAATATGTGCACGTTTCCATCCAGCCTGTGAATCAAATGCACCTGATGAACCAGAATAATCCATTTAGTTTCAGTCCCATAGTGTGAGACCACTGCTCTCTCTCAGACCAGATGAATATGTGGAGCTCAGTTTTAATAATGAGTCCAATAAGGGAACAAGAGCTCATTTAGACTTGATGAATGAACAATGAATTACACAGAGATCCTGTTTCTGGTGGGTTTACTGTTGGATTACACTAACTGCTCTTTGACTTTTCTTCACTTATATTCATCTTAGAATTTCCTTTTGTGATCCATGGGATCAGCTGACCAATCCAAGAAACAGATTGTGTGAGATGCTTGATTGATTGATGATCATCACATGTGGCTGGAAACTTGGCCAAGTTGTTTTCCTGCCTGCTAACAAGCAGTCACCCAAACAGCTGCCTGAGCCCACAAACCTTTAAAGAAACCAGCCAAACTGCTTCTGTTAGTTCAAGTTAGCCAGAAACCAGGCAACTAGGCCAGTAACAGCATAGTAGCCAGTCTGCTGCTGGAGCCATCACATATTGAACTCATCTTAGCCAGAAACACACAGAGCTGGTCTAAGATTAGTAGCACGTGTCCCCTGTGGAACTATGGGAGAACCTTATTTTCCCACATTTACTTTGGACCCTGAGCCTGGTTCTGTTGGAGGTTTCTTCTGTTAAAGGGACTTTTTTCCGCTCCACTCGGGGGGTCTCTATAATTCTTTGGGGTCTAAGATGACTTTGTTTTTTTAAATGTGCTGGATTGAACTGACACATTCAAGTAAAAACAAATACTTGGTAAAATGTAGAGATTCAATAATTTAAAAATGGCACAATTAATACACAACTAAATCATAGTTTAGTGACGCACACAAGAGATCAGATCTAAAATGCAAACTGTGTGTGTGTCTATTTAATCGGTGTCACCTCTACATTACTGTGTGTTTGTATAAAGCTGTTTGATGAAGCAGGTCAAAAGGCTTCAAATAAACCACCTCCTTCAGCTAAAAGTGAAACTAAAGTGTCAGTAGATTAGAACCATTCTGAACCTGCAGTTAGTTTAGGAAGCAGCTGATTTAAGGAGGATTTGTTGTAGTTTTAGCAGGAAGATGAAGATGTTTGTGGAGTTTGTGATCTTCATACACGGTAAGAGAAACTTCCTTTGTCCCACACAACTGACTTTAGTGGACTGTCTGCAGTCATCTGGAATGGAAGCACAGCCTTTGTCATCTGAAGTAACTGCAGCTCTGTGGCTGCTGATGAAGCTTCAGAAAAGAAACATACATATATCTGATCTGTGGGAAGCAACAACTGTTTTTGAAGCAGAAATGGGACAAGCTGCTGGAAACATCCAGAAAATGGGGTCCACCCTGGACAGGTCTCCAGTCTGTCTCCGTGTCCACACAGACAGACACACACAGACAGACCACCATTCACTGTAGTTAAGTAGATTTTTCAGACCTCTGTACTTGAGTATTTCGTACTTTTCCTACATTTGAACACAAATAACTTTCTACTCGTTACCTCTTCAAAACAGGCTGCTTACTTGTTCTATTGTGTTTGAGGGGAAACATGGAGTGTTGTTCTTCAGCTCTGCTCGGCTGTTTCTCAGGAACAGTTCATCACACCAGCAGCTTCATGCAGTGTGTTATCTCAACAGTCCAGCTGTGTCCTAACGTTAGCTCAGTAACTACAGGACCCTCCCTACATGTTTGTATGAACATAGAATGAGTTTACTCTCCACATGTAGTTCAAACCCCAGGGTCAGTGGTTTGACTCCCAGTCCAAGTGTCCCTGGGTAAGACACTGAACATCACAGTTGTCCCTAGTGTCTGCTGGTTAGTTGTAAGTCACTTTGGATAAAAGCGTCTGACTGTTGTCAGTTGTGTTGGTAGAAGAGAAACTGTAACACTGGTTAGTTTGTTTCCTATAGTGACTTTGTTCCAGTGTGTGTGTGTGTGTGTGTGTGTGTGTGTGTGTGTGTCCCCAACACAGCAGAATATTTTGCTTTATCAAATAAATGCTCTTAGAAATTCACTGCATAAAGACAAAGTCAGTGTTTTCACCTGTTGGTTGTGGTTGTGGTCTCTGTGGTCTCTGACATGTGTTGGTCACAAAGTTACTGACACTAAAAACTGATTTGCACATTGGAGCTGAGTTAATGCTCAGTATTTTCAGTATATACATATTTAATATCATTACAAGTGAGTTAGTCTAACAATATTAAAATGAAATTATTTATATGACATCAGGTCCAGTTACACAGAATTAGCTGATAGAAATGTACTTTTTACTTTAATCATTTTGTTACATTTCATTTATCACTTTCACCTGAGTAAAGAAGTTTAATCAGTACTTTAAAGGTATTTTTACTTCTACTTGAGTAAAGAATGTGTGTACTTTGGCCACCACTCCACACAGAAAGACCACTACAGGATATGTGGCAGGAAAAAAATCTCTGATCTCTAATTCTTTCAGTGAATAGTGGTGGATGAACATAGAAGAAGTTTCACAGCTTCCTTTTTGTTAAAACATCTAAACATCATGTCAACTTGCTATTACACAAACTATGTGGTTATGAAAAACCTCTTATTCTTCACGTACACTTTTTGAAAAAGTGTGATGTACAGTTCCTGAAACCTTGACATATTAGTTTGCACTGAATAATAAAGGAAGGAACATTTAAAGATAAATATGAGGTTAAATTATTATGAGTCATGACTGAAACAACCTCCAGAGACAGGAGCCCACTAACAGGTCAGTAGCTGAAGGGAGTTAGATCTGGACTTTGAATAGTGGACATGGATCTGGTGTTGGATAGAGCCAGTTAAACAGCCACTTACTGAGGTACAACTTGTACCAATTGTGCTATAGTTTGTGTATTTTCACTGTGTCGTGGCAGCAAACTAACGTTAATGTGCTCATAGCCATAAATGATGGTGACCAAGCTCTAAACATGGAGATTTTGTAGATTCTCTAACTGTGCATTCATACTAATGCAGATATATGTGTTGGTCAGCTGCTAGTGTCCCCTGCTGTGTGAGACAGAGACCAACAGACTCTAATGAGGTGAAGGAAAAGTTTAGAAAAGCTCAACTTCAGTGCTGTGATGGAGCGATTGAGAGCCAATCACCAGTGTGTTGGTTCAGGAGAAACTGAAGCAGAAACATGAAAAAAACCACTGACCTGGTTGGTGAGTGAAGGTGGTGTAGAGAGGGTGTCTGCTTCCTGAATCTGAACTGGGAGCTGGTTCCACAGGAGAGGAGCTTGATAGCTGAAGGCTCTACCTCCCATTCTACCTTTGGAAATTCTGGGAACCACCAGCTTGAGGTTTTTAGGATATCAGGGGTGGAGATTTCAAGTACCAGGAACAAATACTTACATTTTAGTCATTGCCAATACTGAGTACTGTTACAACTGATTTCCTTCCAGTATGAGTTGCTGCACAGTAAATGCTCGTCCATCAACTAAGTAAATCCCACAACAGCAGAAATTGTCATGGATTCCTCTGACAAATCAAAGATGCTGGTGACAGGTCTTTAATAAATGGAGCCACTTTTGCTGAAAATAACAAAAAGCAAAGGTAAAAAGAGAAACAAAGCACAGATTTAATGTGAGATCCTGGTGGAGAAGTGTGGACAACATGGACTGTAGAGTCTAAACAGGAATATGAAGGTAAAAGAACTTTGAAAAACATGGTGAACGTCATGTAACGTTCTACTTATAAAACCCTCGTTTTTACAGATGTCAGTCACAAATATTAAAGGTTTTCTTCTTGAGAAACATGAGTAAGACTGTTAGTAACTAGATCTTTAGATTCATTCAGCAGTAGTATAACACTGGTGGTATTGAGTGTGTATGTGACGTTAGACCCCAAACCCCCTGCTCCTCCCTCCACGTGGTGGATGTTGTGATGGTTCATTTATCAGGTAAAAGTTAGATGGCAACCAAAACCCTAGGTGTGTGTGTGTGTGTGTGTGTGTGTGTGTGTGTGTGTGTGTGTGTGTGTGTGTTTAGTTAAGTTCTTGTCCTGCAGCTTGGAAATTGCTGCTCTCTACAAATGCACCTGTTACACTTGGTGCAGATGGTAGAAGACGTCTTTTTTTAGGTCTTTGCTGTCCACTCACTGTATTTTCAGGAAGCTCAGTGTCCTCTCCACTTTCAGAGGAAGGGTCAGAGCCAAGTGGAGGACTCCAGTGAGCATTCTGTGTCAGACTCCCACTGGAAGCTTGTGTCTTATTCAGATGAGTCCTGCTGCTTGTTGCTAGATAAAGGCTGCATGAGCATTTCTGAAATGCCTCTTCATTTTTGCTGCTTTTCTCCTTCTCTGCTCACTGATGAAATGACCCCTCAGCCAAGCTGCAGGTTTATCTTTGGCTGTGAAACACTAACAGTTGTTGGGCAGGAGGCACATGACACACATCCCTCAAAATGATTTAATGTTTGCTACTTTTGAACAAGTGTGAAGTTCTTTAGGTGATTTATTTAAAAAACAGAAGCAAAATGTTGTTGTTGTAGGATGATGTAATAGTTTTTTGTACGTGTACATTGTTGCCACTGAGGTGTCCAGAGGGTAGTAAATGTGAGGAGGCCACAAGGGTTAAAGCACATGGATCTGCAGTTCCTCTGATCTCCACCAGATGCTGCTCTGATCAAACTGACTGTACTGAAGTGAATGAGAAACTTTTTTTGCACAAGTTCATCTTCCAGCAGATTCTCTGAACTTCTTCTCATGGGGCAGAATTAAAGAGCAAGTGCTGCACTAATTAAATACTAAGGATTAAAGCTTGTTGCTTTGTGGGTTAATGACTGTTAATGTCACAGCTGAATTACACAAACACACCAAAGTAGAAATAAACACATGCAGCCTCAAGTCTTCCAAAGATGTGGGGTTTCTGGACATTTTAGTGCAGAAATGTAGATTAAACCACTAATTTATTCAAACTTCTTCAGTAAAGACACTGTGATGAACAAACATGTATTTTTGCAGATTGTCGGTGCATTTTGTCTGGAAGCAGATGCTGATGTTTGAAACGTGAGAGAAAATACAGTTTACAGCATCGTCAGGTCCAGACTTTACTTTGAAATCAGATTTTCAGTTTCAGCAATGACTTTGTCCAGGATGTTAAAATAAAGTGAGAAAAAGCAACAGATTTTATTCAGCTGTTAGTGTTTTACAACACTACATGTGTCAGACTGTCCTCAGTTGTCTTCTTCAGGATTCTGTCCCTGTAGCTTCTTCATCTTCTCACAGCTTGTGTTCCCAGCAGTAACAATGATCCTTTGCTGTGGTCTTTTTGCTGACAGCAGCATCAGATGTGGATGGAAATGTTGGGCTTCATTCAGACAAATGTTGAGTTTCCAGGCTGCTCACACTGCAGAGGACACATTCACTTTGTCCCAGTCCTTCAACACCTGTCCAACCACAACACCTTCACATCACTTCTTACAAGATTGAAACAAACCAAATCAAAGTTTTGATTTCTTCTTCTCACTGAGAGAAACACATGAAGTGTCTCCACGTCTCCATCAGTCCTGTCTTTTCTCTGAGTATTAGTCCTCCTGCTGAAGACGTGATGGACAGATGGAAGGAAAAGATGTGAGGAAAGAGGAGTTCAGACAGTCAGCAGTCATTTGAATTGGATGTTGAAGCAGAAATGTTTTGAGTTTGTGATTTTCCTGGTCTGGACTTTAGGAGATTAAATCTCAGGTGAAGATGAGCAAGAATAAAAAAAATTCTTAAAGATCCACATAACAAACTCCAAGACACAGCAGCAGTGAAACATGATATGAAGTTATTACACAGAAATTAAATATATTGACTTAATGTTAAAAAGTTGCTAAATAGATTTTTTTGGTGTCAAACCAAAACATGTGTATCATCCAAAATGAGATTACACATATTCTTAGTTACACATAAATACACAAGACAAAAATCACATCATCCTCTATTTAATTTATCAAAATAATAAAAATGAGAAAAACTACTGTAGGACAGTTTTTGTCCTTTAAACATAGGACAGAGCCCTGAGTTCAGAGACTTCTTCCCCTCTAGTTGATTTATGAAACCTCCTCTTTTAAATGTCAGTTTTAATGTTGCAGTTAAAGGTTTTATTTCACCTCATTCAGCTTGTTATGAGTTATTACTGGTTCACCAATATTAAACACAAACATACAACTATGTCCCAAAATATAATGATTAAATTGGGAAAATAAAGAAACAAAAGTAGTGTTTCTTACAGAAATCTTGTAGCCAGCTCTCCCCACAGATTCTCGTTGTTCCTCCCTGCTATATGCTCAGTCCCTGATTCTGCCTGATTCTGTTTCAAGGACTCTGTTACCTGATTTCTTTGGTCTGAGGTTTGGTTTCCTATGTTGCTCTATGTGTTCACAGTTTGATTCATTGTTTATTCCTGTTGGTTTCTATAAACTCTGTTTTGGCTTTTCCTCTGATACTCTCAGATTTAGTTTCTCAGTTTTCCCATTGTGTCTTGGCTTTGTACTTTGTTTTCCTCAGTTCTGGTTAGTGCTTTGTGTTTCTTTTGGTTTTCTACTTCATTGGTGTTTTATTCTCTAGTGTTTATGAGTTTACATTGTTACTCAGATCATTTTGTTTTGCCAATTGTGGTTCACATTTATTTCCTAGCATAGCTGTTAGTATTCACATTCTGATTTAGGTTTCTCCACTCTTGGTTCTTGTGCTTTTTTCCCTGTGTGAAGATCGTTCTTCAGTTGATCTAGAATCATTAGTCCCAGTTCACCCTAAATGTGTTTTCTTGTTCAAGTTTTTTGAGTCAGGAGTCCAGTCGCTCAAACCCAGTTACCTTGTTTTCACCTCTGCAATATGTGCAGTTTCTGTCTTCCGTTAAGCTTCTAGTCGATTGCTGTCTGGTCTGTTTCATTTCTGCTCCTTGGTGTGATTTTGTTTCCTTTTTCTCCCTTGTGCTTAAAGTTTTCTTTGCCTGTTACACTCGGTTCCTATTTAATACAAAACCTGACAAAATCACAATAAATCCTTAGGACATTCAAATGAATTGTAAAAGAACCATTAAACTTCAATTCAAGCAGGAATTAATTAGTGAAATAATAATAATAGAAATAATAAAACAAACCCCGTTTGATGGCCTGGACGATGCTTGGAAACATGGTGGCCACAAATATTGAGGCCCTTTCACTTAAACAAGCAGAAATAAAAGTCAGTCAGTCAGTGTCCGAGCCCAAAAACGACGTCTTAATTTCCCAATAACTTACAACAAGTGATGTTGGGGATCTGGTAGCTCAATGAGTTGAGCATTGGGTTGGGATGCAAGGGGCAGCAGGGGCAGGGGCTGTTTGAATCCTGACCCACAAAGGGCCACCCTGGTGCCGGTCCCAAGCCCGGCTGTGGCAGGAAGGGAGGAAAAAACAACTCATACCAAATCGACGTTGCACTGTGGTGACCCCTGAAGGGACAAGACAAAAGCCGCTGACAAACAAAGGGAACAACATTGGTTGTACTCAACATAAGAACATGCACACGGTTCATTTCAACCAATCTACTTAAAGCAGGTAAAGACATTTTACACCAAAATAAATCATCTGTAAAAACCAAAACACAAAAAATGAACAGAATAGACCTGCACACATTTAACGTAACAGAAAGGGCTACTTATACATTTTAAATGAACTAGTGAACTATATTTAGAGAATAAAAGATAAAATAAATGACGTGTTAATAAATGCAATAAATGAATAGTGCACATAAAGAATTTGAATCAAAATCCAGGCTAGAAGCTGTCTCTCTAAAAGTTTTGTCCTGCAGTTTGGAACAACTCAAAGACTCGAGTCAGAGGATCTGAGAGCACAGACTGGTTCATACACTGGAAGCATGTCAGACAAGTCAGCTGCTGTAAGACCATGAAGAGCTTTAACAACAAGGACGAGAATTTTAAAATCAGTACAGAAGCTGACAGGCAGCCAGTGTAAGGACTTTAAAACAGGTGTAATGTGTTCTCTCCTTCTGGTTCCTGTCAGGACTCGGAATCAACTGTAACTGGTTTATGAGGTATTTGAGTCGACCAGAGAGAAGACAGCATTACAATAGTCCAGTCTGCTGGATTTAAGAGCCTGCATTAGTCTCTGTGTCACTCAGACAGAGAAATGATCGAACTTTATCAATATTATTGAGGTGATAAAAAGCTGATTTGGTGGCAGAGCCCACATGAGCCTTAAAGATCAGCTCTGAATCAAGGATGACACCAAGGTTTCTGGTCTGTTGGCGTGGGGATAGTCCAAGACAATTTAATTTTGTGGACAGTTTGTCTCTCTGAGCCTTTGAACCAATAACCAAAATCTCAAGATTGAATCATGTCAACTGGAATTTTTACTTTTTGGTAAGAAACGTTTCGCTACTTATCCAAGCAGCTTCTTCAGTCTGGATAAAGTAGCTGGGGAACCCAGTGATATCCTCCAGATTAGGCCTTTGTTCCACCCTGGTTTCTAAAGGCTCATTAACGTGGGAGGTGGGAACAGGGTGGAGTCATCAAGATGTAACTATTACGACCCTAAATCCCTAAACCCCTAAGATGCGGGTCGTTAGTTGTGACTCCTATTGGATGTGTAAAGTGGTCTTAATCTTCCTGGGGATGGATGAAAAGGCAGCATGAAAAATGGGAGACAGTTTGAGCCTGAGGCCTCCTGCTCTGTTGAGAGAAGAATTCTCCATGTGAACATAAATGCATTCACGTACTCCTCTCTCACACTATCTGTGTTCTCCATCCACAATATGGACATTGTCATTCTCAAACTAATGTCCTTTGTCCTTCGTGTGTAGGCACACTGCTGATTCTGTTCCTGAGATGTTGCTTCTCCAGTGTTGGACCATCCTCTTGTGTAGAGACTGTTTGCTTTCTCCAATGTAGAGCTCTGATCTTCATGTGTGAAATAAGTATTATAAAGTATGTTATTTAAAAATCCCACTGAAAACCTCTAACCAGTGAGAACCAGGATCCTGAGTTGGTTCTGGTGTTTGTCAGTGTTGTTGGTGTTAAACTGTGGTGATGTGGTTTCAAAGCAGCCTGATCAGCTGCAGCATCCAATCACAAACAGGACCAGGTTGGTTTCTGACTCACCTGAGGACGGACGAGTAATGAGACATGAAATAAGGCTGCTGAGATGGACCCTCTCTGTCTGTGTGTCCTCACAGTTTCCCAGCATGTCTCAGCTGTGGACATGTATGAGGGGGACCAGTTTGTCCTGATGCACTGTCAGTTTCCCACTTTTGACATGAACAATCCCACAGTGATGTGGAGCCGCTATGATCTCAGTCCTTCAACCGTCCACCAGCGTCAGCAGGAAGGTGATGAACTTAAAAACCAGAACCAGGTTTACAGCGGCCGAACATCGATGATGCCTGATGCTCTGGAAACTGGAGATCTCAGTCTGAATCTGACAGAACTGCAACTGTCTGACAGTGGAACCTACACCTGCTCTGTCAGAAATGGATTTGGACGACAACAGACAGTGACAGACGTACAGCTGCAGATCAAAGGTCAGTGACAGGTCAGAGGTCAGTGCTGTAGATACAGGTCAGAGGTCATGTTGTTCTTCATGTTTTCCACAGAACGATTTCCATCCTGGGCCAAAGCTCTCCTGGTTCTCCTGGTTCTTCTGATTGTTGTTGGGGGTCTTTTAGTACATTTCCGTCACTATTTCATGTCAGGTATGTCTCTACTACTACATTACCCATAATGCTGATGGTTCACATCTTTACTCTTGTTGCTCCTTGACTGTTGAGACAGACTGAGAGTGAGGAACAAATCAGAACCAAACTGAGAATCAGTCACAATAAGTAGTTCCTGAGTGTCTTCATGGGACAGTGAGGTCCTGTTACCATCAGAGCTGCTGCTGCTGTCTGTCCACATGATGCTGTGCTTTGTTGTCCTCTCAGGCTACCAGGTGGAGGTGGATTCAGGGGTGGAGTCTGTCCAGCTGCCCTGCAAAACCACAGTTTGTCTGCCTGTAGACGCCAAAGTAGAGTGGAAGAACAGTAAAGACTGGATGATACATGTGTATCAGAACGACGAGCCTGGACAACAGCACAAGTTTTACAAAGGTCGAACAGAGATGAAGAGAAACCTGCTGAAAACTGGAGACCTCAGTCTGACCCTGAAATACCCCACAGATGAAGAAAGAGGAGCCTGCAGCTGCACCGTCTACAGCAGGGAGGGAAACATCCTGATGAAGAAAGTAGTGATGCTCCAGGTCAAAGGTCAGTTTAAATGTTTACAATGTTTTCAGTCTTGCACTGTGGCCTTCAGACAACTATGGCAACAGACAACATATCAGCTGTAGGGACAGAACAGGAAAATGACCTTTGAGAACATCTGTATCAAAGCAAAGTTTTCTACCAAATCTCAGCTGATATCAGTGGTGTTAGGTGTGAAGTCCAACACTGATCCTGTTCTTCTAACCTCTGACACCAACTGAGACAGTGGACAGGATTTGGAACAAAGCTGTTGTGTTTTATTTGTAGGATCTGAGGTGAGACTGGGTTGGACTGAATATAACATGTGATTTCAAATAAATCATTATATGTTTCAAAGTGCAGCCTGAGAAAACAACTGGACATTTGGACACTTTAACCCCCTGTGTCCAATAGAAGACATTGAGAGACGAGGGCTGTTATTCTCTAAAACCTTAGTCCATATTTGTCTTCATGTCTTAAAATGTCCCTGTGGTATAGCTGAGGGAACATGGTGAAATAGATCCAGTTGAAGACATCAGACACAATCTTCAGTTTCACTACATTTGAGCTGCCAGTTAGAGACAAAGGGAAAGACGTCCATCTTTGTTCAGGTCCTGACACTAGTTCACTTCCAGCTCCTCAGAGTCATTTCCACATTATCAGAAGGTCTGAAGCAGAGGAGGCTTTTTCTTCTTTCAGACGTTAACATCACTGATGATTTGGAGACATTGATTTTCTGTCCACATGATGAATTCTCACATTAGGACATCCTCGTCTCTTCCTTCTAAAGACACTTTGCTATTGTCCCAGCAGGCAGACTAATCCAACCTCCAGCCTCTTTGTCAGAGTCTCACACAGCATTTTCTGATCAGACTCCTGTTGTTTCACTGTGTATTAGTTTGACCAGGCTTTGGCAGGAACATAATCAGGAAGTTCTCAGTGAATTCAGAAGGCAGCTGCTCTCATATGATTCCTGATCCATGTCCAAAAGAGGAAGTGTTGTCAGCTGACAGACAGTGTGGTCCTGCTGCAGCAGCAGCATTTAAAGTCTCTATGGTCTCTGATATTTCAAAGGGATTTAGTTTGAAAGATTTCAGTCGTCTGAGATCCTACAAAGATCAGGCTGATTTAGAAATGATTAGAGTGATCAGATTGATCCAGATTCTCCTAGAAATGTCTGAAAGCTTTGTTTCATTTCTTATCTATCAATCTGCTCCCAGATCCTCCATCAAATCTGATCCTGTCAACATTTAGTTTGTAACTTTCACTGATAGGAAACAAACATGTGTTTGACTTCATATCATTTACTGAGTGTTAGTGAAGTCAGATGATGGGACAGTGATTCTCTGTCAGAGACAGGAAATAAAGGTTTAACAACCAAACTGAGGTACTGAAGACAAAGACAACACTGTCTCTGTTACATGGAGACATGGAGACATTTCAGACTGGAACCAATCAAACATGTTTTCACTTCATCCACTTAAAGAAAATGTGTCAGAGCTGCTGCTGCTGTCTGTCCACATGATGTTGAGCTTTGTTGTCCTCTCAGTCCCACAGGTGGAGGTGGATTCAGGGGTGAAGTCTGTCCAGCTGCCCTGTAAAACCACAGTTCACCTGCCTGAAGACGTCAAAGTGGAGTGGAGGGACAATGAAAACTGGATGATACATGTGTATCAGAACGGCTCTGACCAGCCTGAAGAACAGGACCAGTTTTACAGAGGTCGAACAGAGATGAAGAGAAACCTGCTGAAACCTGGAGACCTCAGTCTGACCCTGAAATACCCCACAGATGAAGACAGATACACCTTCACCTGCACTGTCTACAGCAGGGAGGGAAACATCCTGATGAAGAAAGATGTGAAGCTCCAGGTCAAAGGTCAGTTTAAAGTCTTTATGCTAAGCTAACTGTTGTTAATCTTTATACTAAGAGAAACTGCAGTATTACTGTTACTATGTTTCTATGAATGTATTTCACTTTATTTAATCTTCTCTAATCTCAAATCAAGACACTTGTCTCTGCTCTGCTGTCAGACTGGTCAAGGAGTCTGTGTCCCAGAAAGCTTCCACAGCACCTGTCCACATTAAGATGGAGCAGAATTCTACTACTAACAAATCTATTCAAACCAGTTCCACACTGGAGCTTGAACTGCAACAATACAGGAAATAAAAACAGCTGCACATCAACATCTATTTCTGTTCTTTCCTGGATCAGAAACACATTTCATATCACAGTCCACAACAAACTAAGTCCAGTCACCAAATGATGATCAATGATCAGATAACTGACCATGGATGGATTATGAGACAATGGACAAGGTCCTCGAGTCTTTCTTCATATAGGAGTCAGACCCACACTGTATGTGGACAAAGACTCTTTGTGCTTGTTCTCTTGTCATTTTGGTTCTAGTCAGACTCCTTATGTCCTTTGTGGCTGTTTGATGTAATCAAGACGTGATGATACAAAAGCATGAAGAATCATTTCAAGTTCAGAGTTTGACACAATAGACCCAATAGTTTGACAATGTGTTTTAGGGGAAACAAACATGTACGAGTCAATGCATTGATATGATGATCAAGATTTATATCCTGATCAAAAACAACAGCAATACTTCTCAGGGAGCAAAGTACATTTGAGCTTAGAGACACAATACAGCAGGACACCTTAGAGACAGTACTATTAGGGGCCACAATGAGAACTTCAGTTTCAGCTGTGTTTAACTGTAAGAAGTTATTGGCCAACCAGGCTTTAACTGCTGACAGACAATTATACAGCAAAGTGAGATTGTCAGTTTTGTTAAGGTTGAAAGAATAATGTAGCTGGAGATCATCTGCGTACATGTGATGTGACACAACTTTAACCTTTAACCTTAAACCGTGATGATCATGCCTCCTAGGGGCAGCATATAAAGTGCAAACAAAATAGGTCCTAAAACTGACCCCTGAGGCTCCCCACAATATAGGGGGCCAAAGCGGACATGAAAGAACCAATAGCTATAGAACAGGATCTACCTGAGAGGTATGAAGTGAACCAGTCAAGTGCAATACCTGAGATGTCCACATGGCTGCTGAGCCTGTCTAATAAAATACTGTGGTCAATAGTGTCAAAGGCTGCACTAAGATCAAGCAGGACCAGGACAGAGCATTAACCACTGTCAGAAGCCATCAGGGTGTCATTGGATACTCTGAGCAGAGCAGTTTAAGTACAGTGCTTCTGACGGTAACCAGATTGAAATTTATCAAAAATATTATATCAGTTCAAAACAGGGACCAGTTGAGTTGCTACAAAGTTTTGAAATAGGTGTAAAATTGTTTGGAATAGAGGGTCGAGATTGGTCTTTTTAAGGAGAGAGACTGCTTGTTTAACAGACAGAGACCAGAGAACAATTAACAATATGCTGTAGAGCAGGGCTGATGCACCATAAGACATTTTTCAAAAAAAGTGTGGGTAAAACATCAAGTTGGCTGGAAGAGATCTTCAGGCTGCTCATCAATTTAGTTAGTTAGTTCAAAGAAATGGGCTAAAAACAATCTAATATTGGCTGCTGTTTAGAACCAGTTGGGGAAGTGAGAGATGAGGGGGTTATACTTGCCCTAACACTAACAATTCTGTCAAAGAAACATGACAAAAAGCTTTCTAATCATCAACTGAAAAAACAGGAATAGATATGTGAGAGGAAACCAGGGTGTTAATAGCATAAACAACAATTTTAGGATTCTGCTTATTAGAGACAATAAGATAAGCAAAATAAGGTCCCAGCAGTTTTAACCATGGAGGTGAGTTCAGTTAAAAGATCTTTATAATAGATGGAGTGGACCTGGAACTTAGTGGATTTCCACAGACGCTCTATCCGTCGACATTTTTCTCGATTTTTTGCGCAATGTTTGAGCAATGTCGTCTAGAAGCGCAGAATCTAATCTAAACAATTTGAGTTGAAGGATCCAAGTGGGGAATGAACATGACTCTCATCATCACAGGGCCACACAGTAGTTATTAAAAACAGAAGAAAGCTTTTCAGCAGAGACCTCATTTAACATAGTGAACATATAACACATTTAGCAGTTACAACCACGATCGGTCACAGTCAGTTTGGAGTCCAAAAGTAAAAACCAGGTCCAGAAAAGCTTCAAAAATGACCAGCAAAGCTCTTAGTGACGTAATTTACAGGCACATTAAAGTCACCAATCAAATGTAATTACAGAGGCTACGAAGTCACTGAATTCAGAGACAAACTGTCCATTAGCACCAGAAGAAGGTCAATTAAAACACAGTGAAATGGGTTTAAGTTCAAACGAAGTCAAAGTTCCTGAGCTCACCCTCCATGAGGAAAAACCGTCCTTGTGGAGCCCTGCATGTCCCCCTCTGCAGCCTGTAATCCTAGGTGTGCAGGTGACAGATCATCCAGGTGATAGCCAGGTGATCGTGGGTGAACCGGCCTGAGCCATGAAAGCCGCAGACCAGAGGTTGTTGACAGCCAGTATAGGTGAGACGAGTCCACCAAAGAAGAAGAGAAGTCCAGTAAAGAGCAATCAGGAAAACAGACGAACCTTCTCCTTTTCACAAAGACACCGGCACGTCTCACTCACCTTCTGGTTCTGAATGGAGCAGCTGCAGGGTCCCAGATTCCCACTAGCAGCACGGGATGAACGTTGTGACAGAAATCCTGATGTTCTGAATTGAGACATCACAACACACAATGACTGACTGTGCACTATAAACACCAAGAGACACAAACAGCAGAAATGGCCGGAAACAACGTAGGTGCAGCCATCTTTGCATTGACTTCAGTCAGTCTATAGAGAATGTGAGCTTCGAATTGACACTGAACTGGACAGAATCTAAATCCAGCAGCAGACATATTAGGATCTTTTTCCTTCATTGGATCTTTGTGTAATAAAATTCTGTAGCTCTGACTGACAGGAATCACAGACTTTGGGTGAATTATTCTCATTTCTGATGAAACCACAGCAGAAAACAAAGCTATGAACCATAACATTACAACAATAGGGAAACTCAGACTAGTGTCCTGTTGTCTTCTGTCCACCTGTTAGACTGGTTGGACTGGACTGGAGCTGTGGTCCTGAATCCACTCTGCTCTGCTCCTCCTCTCTGTTGTCTGCACAGTTACTGCTGCTACATCAACACTTTGAAGCATTTGGATGTTTCTGGAGTCAAACTTCTTCTTCACCTTCATCTTTTTAAACCTTTGTTACTGATGTAAAGTGAGTCAGTATCAGTCCACTGCTGATACAAACACACACATCAGGGTCAGAGGGTGGACGGAGCTGCACTTAGTTCTGGAGGAGACAGACTGAGATGATGGTCCCACAGAACCACAGTGGACATGAATCAGGGACATGCAGGCTCTGGTTTCCACAAACACAGTCACTTATGACTGATGGGCTAAAATAAATCTTTTTGGTGGATGATAAAGCAGAAAACTAAAGAGAATTCACTAAAGATCATTTCCTCAGATTTGTTGATTGTTTTTGTTCTGCCACTGTTTGTCCAGCTGATGTTGTGGTTTGTTGTCCTCTCAGAATGTCAGGTGGAGGTGGAGGAGGGAGTCGAGTCTGTCCAGCTGCCCTTCAAGACCATTGGTGACCTGCCTGAGGATGCTGAAGTGCATTGGCACGACAGTCACAACAGGACTGTCCACAAATATCAGAATGGTTCTGAACAGCCTGAAGATCAGAACCAGATTTACAGAGACCGAACAGAGATTAAGGAAGACCAGCTGAAAACTGGAGACCTCAGTCTGACCCTGAAATACCCCACAGAGATAGACACAGGGACATATGTCTGCAGAGTCTGGAACAAGGAGAGAAACATACTAAGAAAGAAAACTGTTCAGCTCAGGATCAAAGGTTAGTTTTCGTCATATTTTTCTCTTGATCGTCTGCCTCTTGCTGTTTGTCTCTGGTCGTCTGTCAATAAAGTCTCTAACATTCTGTCTCTGACTGTCTCCTCTGCAGAGAGAACTCAGGACAAGGATAGTGGACATCAAGAACAGAAGCAGCTCCACGGATCCAACTTCTCTGATGGCTGATCAATCAGTTTGATCAGTCTGTTGATCAATCTTTGATTGTTGATCTGATCTGACTTTGGATCAGAGACAAAATGGAAGTGAAGGAGCTGATGGACAATGAAGACCAGAGGATGGTTTGTCTTCAGTCTGATTCCTCCTGACTCTCACACAGTCTACACACTCATTATTGATTGTTGTTGATCAGTAAAGTCACATGTCGACCTGAAGACATAAGGTTCAGTGATTAAAGTTCGTTTTTTTTTGGGTTAAAGTTTGTGTAATTAGTATTTTAACTTGATTAGTATTTAAAGTAATTCTTCTATTTGTATAGCGTTTTTAATGTAAATACTTGCAGTTTTATTTCAGTATTAAGCTTGTGTACTTTTACCTCTTAAAGTATTTTAAACAGTATTCATTCAATCAAAAATGAAAATTATTTATGAAGAACAATTAATCCAAAAAAGACCTCAAAGTACTTCACAGTGAATCTAATGATAATAAAAGGATAAAAACCATTTGCTTAAAAGCTGAGGTATAAAGACAGTACTGAGGTCCCTGTTTGATGTCTGCTGCTGGACTAAAGAACTGGATCCTGTTGATAACATGAAGGTACAAGTTTAGTCCAGATTTGTTCCACATGAGCCTCATAAATACAGTTTCTGCAGAAATCTGCTTCAGTTTAATTCATGGACAGATTCAAGAACCACTTCAAAATGAAACATCATCAACATTTTGTGGTGCAGTTGTTCAGACCTGCACCAGATTTATCAGAATGTCTTTATATTTATTATATTTATTTATATTTATAGACTTTATATTGTCTCCAATAATCAGCTAAATTCAGCAGAGTCCAAAGATTCATTGTGCAGAAAATCTAAAGAGCAAACAATAAATGTTGATCCTGATTCCAGTTGGAGCAGAGCTTGTATATGCAGTAGCTTTTTTTCCCTGTTTATAGTTGCTGAAACTTTACTGTCACCATCATTCACATATTCTGACAGGACAAACTCTGATTTCATGCTGAACTTGCATTTTAAATCATTTGAGTTAAATGTGTCTGACATTACTGTTTGTTACAAAGAGATTTCCAGGCTGAAACTTAGTGTCTGCATCAGAATGGACTCTTTGTTGGTGGTGGTCTCTCTCCACTTTTATATTTTATTTTTTCATTACATTTTATTGTATTTTAATTTGAATTTTTTAACAATGACCACAACAATGTCTGAAGTTTCCAACCAGGTCGTGCTCCTCCAGGAACTAGCACAGATGACCAGAACAAAAGGTCCCCAAAAGGTTACTCAGTGCTTCATTCAGGTTGTGAATCAATTAACACACCTTCAATTTTAACACAACCTTGACTGTAGCATGTGGTTTTATTGCGTCTCTTGCATGACAAACATTTTACTGATGATTCATTTCAGCCTAGTTCTGCAAATCTTTCTCCTCACTTGGAGCATCGTGCCTGTACGTTCCAGCATCACCACAACAGACACCACTCTGTTAGCACCTACACAAGAATAATGTCCAACAGTCCAGAGATAATCTTCAGATAAGAACCACAAAGTGTGCTGCACATTTTGGCTAGTGGAGAATCATTTCTCAGATGTCAGATAGAACTTTAGGTATTGTTATCAATTTTCAGATATTGAGATTAAGATCCAAAAGCCTTAGGAATCAGGTTTTATTATATTAATTTTATTTTTGAGCAGTCAAAAGAGTGGACAGCAGCTACAACTAAGCACCACCTTGCCTTTTTTTTTTTTATTTAGGGTTGTGCATTGTTTAGTTTTTATTCTGATACCAGTTATTCCTATCCACTTTGGTTCTGATTGATCGCCCTGTTTAGATTCCAAAACATAGTTTAAAGAATATTTAAAAAGTTAGAAAACATAAAATATCTATTCTTCTATAGTTTGTTTCTCATTCTGGTGCAGATTTGGTAAATGGTCCTCACTTAAATACCACTTTTCTACCTTATTATTAATACCCAAAGCACGTTACACTGTTTCTCATTGACCTGTTCGCAGACACAAACAGATAGGAGAGAGGTTATGCAGCTGGCCCGTACACTGCAACTAAGTTGAGGGTCAGTGTCTTGTCGGAGGACACTTGTGACTGGAGGAGCCAGGAATAGTGGACGACTGCTCTACCTCCTGAGCTGAGCTGCAGTATGTTGCTACCTAATTGTGTTTCCATGTTCAATGACAAAATCAAACACCAGACCTTAGTCCAATAGCTCTGCATTTCACTTCTCGACAACAGAAACCACTTTATAAATTGTATTTGTCATTTGTCATAAATGAATAAACCACAACGCTAAGTGAAAAACAAAAATAATGCCAGCACTGAAGTGCTGAGTGCATTATAATTTTGAGTGTCCCACGTACAGGACCTTGACACTTATTTGAACTTGTGTGTTTACAAACCTACTATTTGTAAAGTAATGTGTCTCTTTTGGAACAGTGAACGTACAATGACAACATACAGTGAATTGCATAATGTACACGCTGAATTAACTATGAGTGTGTAGAGAGAAGTTTCAGACATCAGCTGTACTTGGAACCAAACAAAGGATCATTCTTGAAAACGATTTCCTTTATAAGTTGCAGACATTTATTGTTGCTTTGAATTCGTAGTAATGATAAACGTAATATTTAGTATCAAGTGAACACGGAATCAGCAAAGTGAAAGGGGTTAAAAGTGTTGGATGAGGTCTATGTGTCACTTGGTCCAAAAAAAAAAAAAATCTGTTAACGGTGAGGTATGAACAGGTTGGCACCTGAAAGGATCACGCTACAGAAGGTCAGTTTATTAAAACCATAACCAAAGATGAATTAAACGATTTGCTGTAATGAGACATGCACCTGATACATTGTTTGCTTTGATAAAAATGGGGAATTAAAAATCAAGACGAATATTAAAAACAATTGGCTGGTGTGGTGGAAAAACATTGTGTTCATTTGTAAGCACCATATTTAAATAAGTGCAGAAACTGTTAAGATTTGTTTTTTAAATGTCTTAAATAAAAGGTCAATTAAGGTTGATGGGCAGACAGGAAAAATGCCACTATTTTAATAAAGTTGTACTGTAAATGGAAGAAAAACTTGGAAACATCCTACCGATTTTAACAGTCCTTCATCGTTGTGTCTGCAGCCACGTAAAACAAATACATGCTCCAGTTTTTTAGTATTATATCTGTTTTTTTTAGTTCTGGGACGCAAAGCAGAACTTCAAATTTCACCAACTGCCTCTGTCCAGTTTTCACTGGACAAATCTAAAACGTTTTTTGTTCGTATCGTTCCAGATTTAATCTAAAACCCGAAAGACCGGATAATACATGGACCCTTGACTCTCGTCCTCGTGTCTTTAGTCTCTCACTGAGGCCGTTTTGACCCATTCGTTTTGGGCACTGCTCACCTCTGAAGTTAATAAATTGCTACCGTTTGGTTTTTGGAACCACTTGCTGGTTTTTCTTTGGGAATGGGAAGAGTGGGGAAGCACATCGTGTTATGCATAGGTTCCCCTAGACCAGGGTCATAACACAAGGGAATAACTTATACAAGTCATACAATTTTATACAATTTATAATAGCCTCAGGAACGTTTTCAGATTATCAACAACAAGGTGCCATTTTTATAACATCTTACATCAAATATGACAGCAATTACATTTTATTTTGTTTTTTTAATTATACATATTTTGTGATCAAATTATTAATGAAATATCTAACCCAATTCTAGATATAAAAGAAAAGGCAGACAACTGGTAACTTTCAGAAACGTTATAAGTATTTTGTGTAGAGTTGTGCACAAACTGAAAATTAGACATGTTGGGCCCTGTTGCATCTGTGGTTTAGACTTTTTTAGCCACTACTGTACAACAGTCCAACACGACTGCTATCAAAAAGGTAACAATGAAAAATGATGAGCTCCTGTCTCTGAGTGTGTTACAAAGCACAGTGATAAATTAATTAAGAAATACAATTCTTACGTAATATAAATAGGTTTCAGCCACTTATCAGCCTCAGTCCTAGTCAACAAAATATCAGACCATAAGCCATAGTGCTAATTTTAAATTGGAAGAGGTTATAAATAAAAATATTTACATGGTAGAATAATGTTTGACAAATGTGTTCATCAGTGTGGGTTTATGTTCATCCTATGAGAAAGAAGACATCCGGTATTTAAAAGTGCTCACAGGGCCTAGAAACGTTCACTTTGTCTTACAAGTAGTGAAAGCTTTTACACATTGGACACAGCTGTATTGGTTTCTCCAGTGTGAAGACGCTGGTGGTATTTCAGGCCACTTGGATGAGTGTACGTTTTTCCACACTGATCACACCAGTACGGTCTCTCTCCAGTGTGAACACGCTGGTGGTACTTCAGGCCACAATGGTGAGTGAAATGTTTTCCACACTGATCACACCAATATGGCTTCTCTCCCGTGTGAATTCGTTGGTGCTTTTTTAGATTACCGTGGTCTGTGAAGGCCTTTCCACACTGATCACAACAGTAAGTTCTCTCTCCAGTGTGAATACGTAGATGTGTGTTTAGGGTGCTGGTTCGAGTGAAGGTTTTTTCACAGTAATCACAACTGTACGGTTTCTCTCCCGAGTGAACGCGTTGATGTCGCTTTAGGGTATAGCGTCGAGAAAATACCTTTCCACACAAATCACACCAATAAGGTTTCTCTCCAGTGTGAACACGTCGGTGGCCTTTCAGGTCACTCAGTGCCCTGAAAGCTTTCTTACACTGGTCACAGCTGTACGGTCGTTCACCAGTGTGAACGCGTAGATGGACTTTTAGAGCCCCTAACGCAGTAAAAGAAGCGCCACACTGATCACAACTGTATGGTTTCTCTCCAGTATGAACACGTCGATGGGCTTTTAGAATACTCAGTGCAGTAAAAGCTGACCCACATTGTTCACAGCTGTACGGCCTTCCACCTGAATGAAGGAACTGATGGTTTTTTAGACTATATTTCTGAGAAAAAGCTTTGCCACATTGGTCACAGCGGTAAGGTTTCTCTCCACTGTAAACTTTTTGTTGAATCTTCAGGCTGGATTTTCTGGTGTGATGTTTGGGTCTTGTTTTTCTCTGTTTTTAAAGTGACACACAAAAGAATGGAAGAGTTAGATTTCCTAAATAAAGACAGCAAATCTCCAACCTCAGATTCTCTTTCATTTTTTCGATTTCTTCTCATTGGAATGAAAGTGGTTGTCATAAGCAATGAATCCAGTAGAGCTGCATTTTACTTCCTGAGTGCAAAACTGAATCAAAGAATGGTCAGTAAGAACCATCCATTTCTCACAATCATATTATTGCTGAGTGCATTACAATTCTAATTATTTCGAGGGCACTAATTTTCTTAAAGGAAAACATTCAAGCAACTTTTTTTTGATAACATGAAATAACATTAATGCATCTGTAAAGAGTCAACTCTTTTGCACAATCATCCAATATGACCTCTGAAAGTTAGTTATTGCTGTGTTAAATCAAAACAAGGAAAAGGAACAAAGGCTGCTGTGAGGGTAACCAGCTATGAAGAGCAGAGTCCAATGTTCTCACGATGACCTGCAAATTTTGTGGGAACATTAAATTTGACATTAGTTAACTAGTTGGTTATGTAGCTAATTTCAAGTGCTTGTAGCACCACAAACAAATTCCTGACCAAGGAAACTGACCTTTAACCCATCTCTGAGAGGAAGGGGAAAGACCCCCTTCTTTCCTAAACATTGTCTCTAAGAATGCTAAAATCAGGCTGCTTAGACCTAAATCACAGTCTCTTCATTGAGACCTGTCCTTCTGACTGCGTCCAAAGTGGCAGAAGAGGACGACGACAACAGCCTGGTGATAAGCATGAAACCCACCATCTGCAAAGACTTGGATGAGGATTTGAACATGGCGTCAGTTAAGTTGGTGTTTACTCTCCAAACTGTGAATATTACGTAGTTCTCAGACCTAACCTATCCTGGATGTCCATATTAATATATATATATATTTTACTCATATTGTTATTTTATTACTACTGTCCATCTTTTATTTTCTCTCAGAGGAGAATGAGAGGAGGAGGACACCAATGGCAGAATCAGGTGAAACTAACAGCAGTCCGAGACATTTCTACATGCACACTCACGCCCCCCATTGCTGTGGATTAAGACCTGCTGCACTGGTGTACAGCTAATGAGAAGGATGAAAAAGTTGGCACGAAATGTGTACTGCTGTCACTATTAGCCTTCTTCAGAGAGCTCAGACTTTTCATAATAAATCTGATGAACTAAACAAGCTCATTATCCTCCTTAAAAAAATGTCCTTGAAAATGTAAAAAAAAAAAAAAACAAAGAGGGAAAAAAATAATGTAAAGATGTGATGAGTGACACACCGACTCTGACTCACAGGTGACTTTGTATCAGTGGACATTGTAGTGAGGACTGATATCAGTCATGTAGATTCAGTTACACATCCCACCCTCGTCTTCTTTTGCAACAATAGAGACAAAAACCCAAAACTGTTATCAAATATCAGCAAAACTCATTTCACATATATTGTTGGAGGGAACTAGAACTGGGACTAGGGAGGTAGACAGTCCTGAGTCAGGAATTATGAATTATGACATTTTTTATGTCATGTTTTCAAAAACTAAATACTAATGACTGAACTTAACAAGACAATGTTTGGAATTAGCTCTAAATAAGAAAGAAAGTGTAAGAAAGTTTTTCCTGATATGATCTGTAACCTTGATCTAAAACCGGATCATACACGGACCCTCGAGTCTCGTCCTCGGGTCTTTACCCCTTAAATCATTAACACTGACCTGCTGATCGCTGGGACCAGCGGGGTCGCTCCTCGGGGATTCAGGGTCCTGGTCCTCCTTTATTTCAACCTTGCGGTGAACCTGGTCGATGAAATCCGGGTGCTGGCTCTCCTCTTTAATTTCGTTGCTGCGCTGGTTCTGGTCTATGAAATCTGAATCTTGGTTCTCCTCTTTTATTCCGTTTTTGCACAGGTTCTGGTCGGTAACCTCCGGGTCCTGGTTCTCTACCTTAATTCTGCTGTCGTTCTGGTCCTGGTCCTGGTCGATGGCATCCGCCCCATTACTATGACTGGCCGCCGCCGCCATAATGTCTCAAAGTTACATTCGTGTTCTCGCGGTAATTACACGCTCTGTTGGGATCAGAAGAGACCGTTTGCTAAACTCCACCCCTTAGTTACTGTTGCTAAGGTGTGAAAAGACGGCTCCCTGATTTCAGACTGAACATGTTTAAGTGCAGGACTTTGTGGACTCCCAGTGCTCGCGTGGCTTTACTTTGGTTTCCTCCCACAGTCCAAAGACCATCACCTGTCAGCACATGGTTGACACATAGTGATACATCATCATTTGTCATAAAAGACCATATCATAACTTTATATTAAAACCACCAGGTGGTATTAATGTTGTGGCAGTGTAAGTTATAATATGTAATTTAATTTTTTATATATTTTCTTTGTCCTTTTGGTTTATCCGGTGAGTTCAGTGTCGCCACAGCAGATCTTTTGCCCGCATGTTGATTTGGTGCAGTTTTTACACCCGATGACCTTCCTGACACAACCCCCCCAATTTCTACCAGGCTTTGGACCAGCACTGCATGGATGGGGATGGACTGTCGGGGGTTCACTGTCTTTGCCATGTAAAAATAGGTCATCATTAAATTTGATAAGACAATCTGAATTGTAAATCAGACCCCGTGATTTAAATGGGTCCGAATGAATACATTTAAAATTCTACTTTGATATTTAGGAATTATCAATACATGCATATTTGTAATTTTTTTCCATTACTTCCAAACCTTAAGAACTTACATGTGCTCACACTGAAGCTGCCTCCTCATCCTCTCTGACTATGTTCAACCTTTATTCAAAACAATGCAAATCAATCAATTTGAAGTTTCTATTTGCAACAAAACATTGTTCAAATTTGTAAAAGACCAACAACAGTGAAAGAGCAAACAAATTGTTTGTCCCACTGTTAATCACTACATGAGTATTTTTACTCCTTTGCATTTGCATTCCAGTGCATTTGTCTGTAGAATAATATTGTGCAATTCAACTACTGTGCAGTAGAATCAGGACCACAGCTCCCAGTAAACACAAGTCAAGATGACAGGAAGCTGGTTTGAGTTTATTTAACAGGATAACTGTTGTTTTAGTTTTCTCTGATTTCTTAAATAATTCTCACAGTCGCAGTCTTTGTGAGGAACTCAGACCAACAGAATGTCAGTTAGAGATCATTAGAATTTTGGTTCGGGGAAGAATAGTGAAGAAAAGGGACACTTAAATATACTGATGATACTTTATACTGTAATACATTTAATTTACTCGATACTCGATTAAAACCTTATATGTCCTGCTGGAGTTTGGGCGTTTGTGTTTTGAATATTCAGACTCTTTAACGCTTTTAGTATCACAGACTTTACACCTGCTACTTTCTCGTGGTGTCAGTCAAATTATCTGTCTCCCCCCTCATTCCCTCTCTCCTCAGCATCCAGATGGACAACAAGCCTGGGAACAGCCATCACCTTCTCCATGTTGTGTTTCAGATTCTCCTGCTCATCAGCTACCTTCCCAGTTTCTGAGAGGTTCTCTGCTCATCTTGTTTCACCATTTGTGCTCGTCAATTAAAACAATCCACCAAGTACGCTCGAAGTTGAATTTATACATATCCATTATGTTGTGCTATACTTCTGGTACTCATTCCCTTTCTTTGTGCTAGTGCTCCCAAACATCATCTACTGGTCTGGAGCTTTACAAGACAGAGTCCTTTCCTCTGCTCCAGACAGTACTACCAGCCCTAATCATCCCACCTCTTTCCCTCTAGAATTGTATTAAAACCTTTTAAAATTCATTCTCTTCTTCTCGTGTTTACTTCTAGGTCCATCATTAAAATAAAATTCACAGTCTACTGTTGAAATCACTGATTAAATAAAGGTCATCAACAATGTTCAGAGAAGAAATGACTGAACAGGAAACTTCTATTCTTGTGGGATCATTGTGTGACTCCTCTCCTGCACAGCTGTTAGTCACTGCTGGATAATCAGAGCTAAACTACTGGTGGATGAAAGAAGACTCTGCTCTATCCAAGGTGAACAGCAGCTCACACTGCAGTGGAGAACATGAACGTCTGCTGCAGGAACCCTGGATGTCTGATTGAACAACTTCACTACTCTACACACTCTGCTATGTGGATTATTAGAGGAGCTTTAAGATCAGACTGTGTCTAAAATAATTAATTCTTTATAGACATTTGTGTCAGACACATGGTGGAAATCAGGTGTAGTTTTGAGGTATTTATAATAATTGGAGACAAATAAAAAGGAGAAAGAAGGAGGAGAAAAATAATTAATTGTATTCAGGGTGTTGTCAGAGCTGGAATCTTTAATTCCAAGACCGCACTATATGGTCAATCAAACCACGTATCCCTGAAGGGAAAAATTTCCCTTGTACTTCTTGTGGTCCATTGGTGAGTTTGTTGTCAGCTACTAACACTCCTGCCAGGAACCAAGAACCATCCTGCTGACACATCAACGGACCTCCAGAAAACCCCTGAACAAAGAGGAAAAATGAAAATGTTCAAGTCCAGTATGGTCATTCTGACCCTGACCTCTGACCCTTTAAAGGACCAACAGACACTTTGATAAAATACAAACACACACCAACACACTGTGTGTAGGAACAATAATAATAATACTAATCTGATTATTCACCTGCTCCAGTGTCAAAGCTTCTGTACAAATGCTGTCACTCGATGTGTCCTCACAGTCTACCACAGAGGTCTGGAATTCCTGCAGAACTTGTTCCTCTAAAGTTGGGAGAATCAGAAAATGGTGACAAGTGGCATCAGAAGCAGGTTGTAATTATCTCTCTAACTTTACTATGTTTGATGGAAAGAGGTGAAATGATGCAGACAGTTAACATTACTGTGTCAGACTAGTGTCAGGGACTCACCCCCTCCTGCCCCGGAGCTCCAGCCTGCAACCCAGCACGTGGAGCCCACACTGAAGTTTCGTCCGGTGTCCACACAGATGGGCAGGATGGAGTCGGACAGGGGGGCGGGGGTCGCCAGATGAAGGGCTGCTTCATTAGACCCAGTGTGGTTGCTCAGAGTGATGTCTGTCACATTCAGTTTCACCTCAAAGGGGTTGGAGCCGTTCTGTTTCAGACGACCCAGGACCACGGTCCAATCAGATGCTGTGGCTGAACTGAGGGAGATAACATGAGCTAAATTAGGACTGAGGAGAACTCAACACTTTAAAACATGTGAGAACATGACTCCAGGTGTCTCACCTTGAGAAACAGTCGCCACTGCTCAGCACAAAGTCCTCGTTCACCAGAGTCCCACCACACACATGACGTCCATCCTTCTGGAGACTTTTTTTTTAAGAAAAGTAGGAAGAAAATGGCCTAATAAACCAACATTTAGTTGTTAGTGCTGACAAAAAATTTCACTTTCACCATAAACAATTTGTGCTTTTTAGGTTGGATTCAAGTAGACACCAGATCATTTTTTTCACGCTGCAACATTTCTAAAAAGTAACAACACTTTTTGTTTAGAAATTGTAAAAAAATGTAACTGTAAAATAACATGTTTTATTAAAACTGAGATTAAACCTCAATAATACACAAACACATTATGTCATGTAAAATACTTGTATTTATTATTTATGTTTCCATGTAACATGTTTATGTCATTAGACATTTTGATTCATTCAGCACTTGCAAAGGGTTTAATGCCACTTTTCTTTAGCAGCATCTCCCTGATGCCCACACAAACTATACAATATCCTGATGATCTGATATTTCTATCCAACAAATCTCTGAAGATAATTTTAACCAAATCTGACATTTGAACAGGTGCTATATACAGAGGAGAACAGATTTTTTTACTTTTACATTTATTATTAAACTCATATCTGTGACAGACATGTTTATGAGAGAGAAACCTTATGAATGTCTATCCAAAAGTTGAATCATGTCAACAGGTCTTTTTTTTTTTGGTCAGAAACGTTTTGCTACTTATCCAAGCAGCTTCTTCAGTCTGAAAAAAGTGGCTGGGGAACCCAGTTATATGCTCCAGAGTAGCCTTTGTTCTACCATGGCCTGTTAAGGCGGAAGGTGGAAACAGGGTGGAGTCATCAAGATGTAACGATAATGACCCTAACTCCCTGAACCCCTAAGATGGTGGTTGTTAGGTGTGGATGTGTGAAGTGGTCTTGATCTTCCTGGGGACGGATGAAAGGGCAGGATGAAATGGGAGAAAGGTTGTGCCTGATGCCTCCTCCTCTGTTGACAGAAAGATTCTCCATGTGAACATAAATGGCGTCACATACTTTGGATAACCAAACCTGGATGAGCTGTGGTTGACAGCTGCTACATGACACAGAGACAGACCCACTACAAACTGAGGCTCTGGCCTCCTATGAGTATCTTTTATAAACAGGAAACAGTCTGATATCACTTTACTTTTGTACTAACAGAGATAAACTAAACTTTTGGTAAAGTCAAAAACTGTTTTTGATGTTTAGTTTTCTGAAGAAAAACACACGTGGAAAATGTTTGGACATTTACTCTGTTACAGTAAAAAATATCACTAATATTAAACAGATAACAAAAATGAATTTTGTCTTAACTCAGTTTGAAAATTTTTGTCGTTATTTCCCCGTTTGTCCTCACTTGGATCTTTAGAGATCTTTGATCTGCAGAGCATTTAACTGCTTCATTACAAATACATTTAAATGACTAAATTGTGGTACTTTTCCCCTGTTAGTATTAGACCTATTTTTACCTAATTAAAAGGTTTTACTTGTTCCCCAGTGTTTCCCTCACACAGCAGTAAGTAGATCTGAAACCTGATTGGTTCAGGTGTGGACAGTGAGGAGGTTCTTACCTGGTGTCAGCAGAGTCAGCAGAGTCACCACACACATCACTTTGTAGGAAGCCATCGCTGCAAGTGTCAAGTCCTCACATCTGACATGGTATAAATACCTTGTTCTCCCCCCTCCCTCCCTCAGACACACCTCTCTCTGCTTCTTTGACAAGCAATAGATCACATACAATCATTTCTGTGTTAATGTTTCCCTCTTTTCACCAAACCAAGTTAAAGTCAAACAAACTTGTGGCCCCCTATTTACAACCACCTCTTTCCAATGAACTCCAGTAGATGTGTTGTTTTTTCTTTCTTAGGTTTCACCTTAAAAACCTCATCTTAAAATTATAACCTTGTAAAAGTGGAATTCATTGCAGAGCTGCTGTATTGGTTTGCATTATATACAGATGCAGGTGTAGTGGAAGTGCATGTTTATTGTGTTGTGTAATAATATTGTAATAATTTCACCTTTGATTATGAGCAATTTATTGTTTTGTGTTGGTTTTTTATAGCACACGCATGAGCTGAAGAGCAGCACTGTGCCAAACCATTTGACCAGTGACCTTCTCATTTTAACAAATTTAGCTCATAGACTATAACAATGTTCAGGCAACTTTCAAATGAAAACAGTTTTCATGCAATGGCCTGTGACAGAAAGCTGCTCATTTACTGTTAGGTTAACATAGGAGTCAATTATACACCCTATGCATCACATGCAATGTCAAAGGGTAACTTCAGTGCTGGTATGAGACACAAAAAGCAGAATGTAATAACTCTACAAATAAAAATGGCTTGTATTCATTTTTGCAACTTAAGGGTTTAAGATCAAAAGATGAAAGTTCACAATTTCAACTTTGATTTGTTTGGCACCTTTCACGGCAGATCACACAATTGATCTCATCGAACAGCATTTGAACATTTGACTGATACCCAGATACCCTGGTTACAGTAATATGGTTCTAAATGACTAATGTTGGTTTTAACCTTGGGTTTTATCGTTTATAACAGAAGGCCAAGTCAATTTGAATCTGACAAAAGAGAGAAAACAACAAAAGACAAAAAAGAATTAAACAAAGAATAAAACCACAGGTTTGCTGAGCAACATCCACAGAACAGGTGAACAGCTGATGATAAAAACACTGTGAGAGCTGTGAAGAAAACCCTCAAAACAACAGACAGTGACATCAGCCACAACCTCCACAGAGCAGTGGTGAAAATATCCCAATCCACCATTTGAAGAAAAGGAGTAGAACTACAGAGGCCTCAGCAGAAGTAAGGTTAAAATCCAAGTCAGGTTAAAATTCAAAAGAAAAAAAACTTCACAAAAAGCTCAGAATGAAAGTTTTATGACTGATGAGTGAAAAATGAAGCTCAGCCAAAGTGATGGGAAAACCAAATAATCTGCTAATTGTAAATATCATGAAATAAAAGCTCAAATTCTGGACTTTCATCTGTTGTGAATATTTTATCTTCAAGGCAAATGTCTTCATTACAGTATGTTTCATTAGTGCAGCAAAAAATTAATGAAGTCGCCTTGTTCTTCCAAAACTGTTGGTACAGTATCAGCTTATGCAACATAGAGCAGACAGGCTCCTACTACAATTACACTGTATTATTTTTCAATTCAACTTTATTTATACAGCACCAAATCGCAGCACAGTCATCTCAAGGCAATTTACAAAGTAATATTAAGACGTTAGAGAATTATAGAGAAAAGCCAACAAATCCACCTTGTGAGAGCAATAAGGTGACAGTGGAGAGTGAAGAAACATTCATTAACACCAGACTCAAGGTGGGCAGACATCTGCCTCGAGCGGTTTGGGGTGAGGAGAGAAAAAAAGGTGGAAATATGATGTAGGAGAGAAAAACTTTGTCTGATGTCTCATGTGTGATATCTGTGTGTAGAAGAACAGGACATGCTTTAAAGTTTGCGTCAGTAAAGTTAAAGGAAACACATGATAAAAGAAACATGGAGAAAACGGGTTGAATTAAGTGATAAGTTAATGTGTTATTACCTGTGTGACTCAATAATTATGTCTGCAGGTTCAAGACACACAATATTCAACAGTAGGATGGAAGTACAATCATCTTCCATTAGGGGGCAACATGTTGAGCCCCTCTTAGCTGGTTTTAACTGGTCCCAGCCAGTTTCCAATATCCTTACATGCTCCATCTAACAAGCTCCAGCCCCAAAGTGCTAAAAAACTAATACATCACATATTGACAAGGGGAGGACCCCCCCCCCCCCCCACACACACACACACACACGCTTGGCTTGTTTGCATAACCCTACTTTGGGGCTACTTTGACCCATCAAGTTAGGTTATAGAAGCAGCTAGTTTGATGATTCAACGCAACTTATATGTGTAATGTGGGTCGAGTCTGTGTAGGATGTTTTTTTTTTTAAACTGTATTTGTCAATGTGTTTGGACAATTTCTATCAACTTACAAACTTTTTACTAAATTACTGGAACTATTACATTTTAAATTTTTTTCCGACACTTTTATCCAAAGATACTTACAAGTGAGGTACCAGGCAGTCAAGGAAAAAGTCAAATTTTTTCCAAAAGTTAACAGTAATAAAATATGGATGCTAC
Organism: Channa argus; assembly: GCF_033026475.1. Taxonomy (NCBI): domain Eukaryota; kingdom Metazoa; phylum Chordata; class Actinopteri; order Anabantiformes; family Channidae; genus Channa; species Channa argus. The sequence continues at coordinate 2,703,432 of NC_090208.1, forward strand.
GTCGAAACGTCGCCTTGCTGTCAAGGAAAGTAATCGCCAGTTTAGCTTAATCTAAATAAATCTTACTAGACAGGCACAATTGCTGCATTTCCTCTTCTTAAGATTGCAGTTGCTAAAATTTTTTATCTTAGACGAGTTTAGTATCTTGGAGCTATCGATCAGTTAAAGAGTATTTTCCGGCTCCCTAGACACAGTAAACTCTGAGTAAACTCTGAGTAAACTCTGAGTAAACTCTGAGTAAACTCTGAGTTTACTGAGTGATGATCCCATGACTCAATAGAAAAGAAATCTCCACAACAGCATAAAGCTGTAGAATAAATTCACGCTTCCCCCAACAGACAATACAAACACAGTGACTGTAAAATTATTTATTTAATCTCACCTCTTAACAAATAATTTAATGAACTTGGTAAAAAGCCAGATACAGTTGATCCCTTGTGCTGGACACACACATAGGCAGAGCATTAAAGACAGTGTTGGATTGTTCCTCAGACTAAAAAACACCTAAACAAATTTAAATACGAAGTAATCCCGCAAGAAAGACGACATGATGATGACAAATACTCAACTAGATGGAAGAAAGACAAAGAATGTAAAGAAATCAGGAAATTTAAAAAAAACTAAACAAAAAACAGTAAAACATAAAAAATTTAAAAGGCCTTTAGTGTTTTCCCTGTAACAGTTTACATCTCAGTTTACACAACTCACCGGCATAAAAATACATTTTATTCAGAGCTTTTTTAAAAAAAATGCTTGTTTATATCTTATGCTTCTATTTTCCTCACTCGTTGTTCTTTTGCTATTTTATTTGAATGGAGTGATACGATTCCATTTCTCATCATTCACAGCAACACTGCTTGCTGCCACAGTAACCATAACAGCAAATTACAAAAAATGACAGATGAGAAAATCCTGGGAGAGTGTGTTGTTTTGGGATCACAGTTACTACGGCAACCACTAAGACAGCACAGCAATTTAATCATGTTATCTGCTTGCATAGATTCAGGTAGTTTAAAAAATAAGGCTACATGGTGATGATACAGACTCTGACCTAGAAAATCACATAAAGCTTTAAAAACAGTCTCTGGGTTTTTTCTCACTTCTTGGCACGTTTGCACAACCGAAAGGAAATAAAGGTTAAAGAAAGCAACACACCTTGAAAAATCTGTTTCACCCGATGTGAGGATGAGCTCAAATGATGCGTGTGACCCACAGCTCGTTCTGAGTTGCAGGTAAGAGTACGTCCGCTGTGAACACAGGTAAAGTGGAACATCCAATCACAAGTAAAATTGTCTTTTTTAAAAAAAAATTTTAAACCTCTAAAACAGTCAAGTCGGGAAATGTCCAGAGACGATGCAGCCATCACATCTTTTCCACCGTTCAAACTTGTTTGATCTGTGATGATGAGGTCGACTAAGGTTCTCACACGCAGGCACACACACATTCAAGAGAGTCTAAGGGTCTACAAAGGACACCATGATATATCTGGTCCCTTTGGTCACCGGCAAGCCCTCGTGGTAGTGTGTCAGCCGGCCAGGGTGCATGAAGGACCAGCCCTTCCTCGGAGACTCCACCTTACAGTTGTAGCGCAGAAACCTGCAACCTCCACCCTGACACATGGGGAAAGACAGTGTGAGACGGAGAAAATCCTTTTGAACTCTGGTACAGGCTGTTTACTGTGTGTGTTTTTACCTCGTAGTCAATGTTTTTCCTGTTCAGGGCGATGTTGATGGTGAAGGTGGAAGAATCGTGATGCGGTCGCAGAAATGGCTGCTCATCAGGACGGTAACGCACCACAAAGTTCATGATGGCCTGGGCCTGCACACATACAAAAACAAATTCAAACATTCACGATAGACCAAACCAAATGTCTGAACTCGACTTAATAATATGGTTTGTGGAGTTTACCCTGGGGTAATATCCGGGGTAGAGTTTTTCAGTGACAGGGACGATGTACTCTTTCAGGAATTTGAGCCACTCTTTCTCAAAGCCGATCTGGTTCATGTGGATGTCCACAGTCGGGACATTTTCGTAACCACCGGCCAAACGCTCGTCCTGAACACACAGCAAGGACATAAAACTCCCTATGTAACTCGTGTTTCTGAGGTCTGTGTCTGACACAGTTCCATAGTTTACTAACTAGTTACCGTGTGTTTGCCTCCTGACCACTCGCCGTAGTCCTCCATGGTCTCCACCAGTTGATCGCACATCTTATCTGAGAAAGCTGGAAACCAGTAGACATCTGGACAGGGCTGGAAGAGAGTCATCAAACCAAATCAAATCAAATCTGGTTGTGTCTGAACTTTCAGTCAGACACAAATTCTTATACCATCACTAATAACTACACATCAGCGCTGGAACAGAAGGTTTCTAATCAGTGTGTTTCTTGGTGTGTTTAGGTAAAATGAGTTATTTAAATTATTTCAGAAGCTTTCAACAAACACTGTTTCCCATCAATACTGTACGTTTTTAAACAAGTCTGTAATAGAAACTCTTTCATTTGTTGTGTTGTGTTACCTGCTCCACAAAGTTCTTCTCATCTTCAAAGATCTTGGAGTAGTTCTCATGAATGTACTTCTCCTTCCAGTCCTACAAACACAGACAACCTCAGACTACGCTTTCACTAAGTTTACAATGTCTTCATACAGTTTGTGTGTTTAGTGTTTTGCTGACCACAGGGTTGTCGAAAATCTGCCACATGTCCGGATGCAGCCTGGACGTGTTGAAGTTGGACGATGCCAATAGACGACCAAACTCATCTCGGTTTGACACAAACATGAAAACTCCCTGTGGAAACAGAGTTTTAAGATGTGAGGTAGAAAATGGTTTGAAACAACTGACAGCTTATGTAGAGATTACATGAGAAGTTATTTGTATATTTGTGTGTGTCATTTCTGTGCTTTTAAGATCACTTTGTGTAGAAGCTGCTTTCAGAGTCGTAACCTCCACTAGATGCCAAACGTTCTGAGTTGGCATTTGGTTAGTAAAGGCAGATCATGTAACAAATGGATGTGTGTCCATGCATGAGATATTATCACGTTGTTGAAATGTGTTTACTAAGCCTTTGATAGGCAATCACTTCATCAGTAACGTAGTCAACATGAAATCAAAGGTTGTATTGTGCCACAGAAGGAGGAAACGTTAAAGAAAAACAGTGCGTTAAAAACCCGAAACTTGCACCAAAAACTTTAGAAGCAGCTAGTTCTAGTTTATTTATCACTTTTATGTTATCTATTATCCTTTTGGTATAATTGTGGGGGGAACAACACAAACCATTATCAAACCTATAATCCCAAACAAACCAATCTGGCTTCAGCTCTTAGAGAATAAACATCAAAAACAAATGTGTCTAGTAAACAACAAAAAAGCAACATTGTCTCATGAATGAATCACATGTCTGCCACAGTCCTCTACATGTCTCCTTCTGAAATAAAAAATAATAATTTCTATCACTTATTCAAATCAAAAGTCCCTGAATATTTTTACAGAAACAATAGTTCAAAAAGAAAAAAACAGAATACCTGCAGTTTAAAGGTGAGCAGGTGTTAAGTTACCTGGTCTCTGATGCTCCTGCAGAACACCATGTCAGGGTCCATCCCCTCGTCCATGTACAGGCTCACCTGGGACAGTTTGGTCCGCAGCATGCTGCCTTTGATCAGGTAGGCCTGAGTAATGTACGGCACATTCCAGACACCACTGTGCGCAAACACACACACAGTCATTACCTCATCAAACCTTTGGTTTATAAATGTAAATGAAACACAAATGTGCACTCACATCCTCTTTGCCTGGACGATCTCAATGTAGTCCTCAGATCTGGAGTAGTATCCTTCCGGACTCAGAGCCCCCCAGAAGTTACTCCAAAGCTTCCCATGTTTGGACAACATGGGAGCTATTACAGACCTGAGAGAGACGCAGAATTTCTCATCAAGCTAAAATAGCCAAACATGTACACAAAGGGTCTGTTGTGACTGTGAACTTAAAGTGCAGCATAAATATTAATATGCAACAAGAACAGTTTGTGCTTCGGTACAAAGAGGTAAAGTGTACAGTGATACAGCAAGTACTAGTAGTTTGGTACCACCTGGGATAATAACCCTGTACTTGTTAGGGTCAAGATATACTAACTATTTACCCAAACGTGCACATTCTTCACATCATTTCTGTATGTCTGGAGGATTTAAAAGTGTTGCCACAAGATGGCAGACTCAGGCTAAACATCGCTAACCAGTGACAGCATTTCTTCCTCATGAACCTCCACTTTTCAACAACATAAAAAAAAATAAAGGCTGGTATGCAGATGCAGGTAGCTTTTGACAAACTTTTCCATTATTGGCATTATTGGCAATACATGGAATTGTATCTTGTGTATTAACACAGGCTACACGAAGGCACCATTTTGTGCACATTTAGTGAAGAGCAAGTTTGTCATAACACCTAGTGTTTTCAGGTTTCTAAATGTGTACTAGGTGTGTACTTTTTTAGGATGTTGCCAAAATAGAAGAGTACTACTGTCATTGTTAGGATGTATTTTTTTTAGAATGAACAGTATATACAGTAAAAGGTACAAATACAGTATAGTGTAGTATAGAAGGCTTCTCATGTAATTAATACGTGTATAATTGTGTAATTCTTAGGATTTCTAAAATTGTTCAAATATGGACATACAATGTAAGACATGCAGTAAGGTACTAGAATAACTTGATTAGATAAAAATGCATAAAAAGTATGCTGTGTGCCGTTAGGTATATATATGGCAATACAGTAAGGGACTAGCATGTATGTGTTGATGTATTTGCTGATGGATGTATAATATAAAAATCAGAATGCATTCACTACTGTTTACTTGTTAGAATCTATGGTCCAGAAAGAAGAACTATGTGAACTTATGAGTTATGCAAATATAAAAAAGTAGTAGCATGTACTAGTTAGGATACACAAATTATACTAACAATATCGCAGGTATATATAAAAAAACTAGCATTATATGGGACTTAAATGAACGAATTAGGATGTTTTTATTTATATATAGGGCTAAATAACCCTGCAAGTACATGCCAGTACCCCTTACTGCCATGTACTTATTATAGGGTATATAGGAAGGTATCAAAGTGTACATACCTATTTTCCTCGATTAGTATCCTCAGTGTGTCTGGGTTTGTCAAAGCCACATCGGAGTCGATGCTGAAGTAGTAATCACACTCTAGATCCTTTTTACACGCCTCGCTGCATGGGCACACACACACACACACACAGACAAATATAAACTATACTGCAAGTATTAGATGTGTTCCAATACTTTTTTACATTGTCTTATAAAGACTCCGTAAAGGTATAAAAGGGATAAAAGGGACATGGCACCTGGCCCTTTGATATCCAATCATTCTGGACTACATTCAATTTGCACTTTCACTTGAGTCAACAGCAGTAAGCCAACAGTCAGGCCACAAAAGAAGTTTAACTTGCTGCAAAGCTTTGTCCTGCCTCATTTCTGTCTTTAAATGGTTTGTACAGTGCTGCTAATGTCCTGCATACTGTATGTAGAGGGTTTTGAGAACAGCACAGACATTACAGACACGGTTATACTAAATGACTGTTTTGTATATTCGATCATTCGGTTATACAAAAGCTTAGGAGCAGGGTTCAAGTTGTTCTACCATGGGTCAGATAGGAAGAGAAATGGAGTAGGAGTTATACTGAAAGAGGAGTTGGTGAGGAATGTTCTAGAGGTGATTAGAGTATCAGACAGGTTGATGAGTCTGAAGCTGGAAATTGAATGTGTGATGTTCAATGTTGTGAGTGGTTATGAACCACAGGTAGGATGTGAGTTAGAAGAGAAGGAGAAATTCTGGAGTGAGTTAGATGAAGTGATGCAGAGCATCCCCAGAGGTGAGAGAGTGGTGATTGGTACAGATTTCAATGGGCATGTAGGTGAAGGGAACAGAGGTGATGAGAATGTGATGGGCAGGTTTGGTCTTCAGGACAGGAACACAGAAGGTCAGATGGTGGTAGACTTTGCAAAGAGGATGGAAATGGCTGTAGTGAACAATTTCTTCCAGAAGAGGCAGGAACATAGGGTGACGTACAAGAGCGGAGGTAGAAACACTCAGGTGGACGACATCTTGTGTAGACGCTGTAATCTGAAAGAGATCAGTGACTGTAAAGTGTTGGTAGGGGACAGTGTAGCCAGACAACACAAGATGGTGGTGTGTAAAATGATGCTGGTGGTGAGGAAGATGAAGAGGACAAAGGCAGAGAAGAGGATGAAGTGGTGGAAGTTGAAAAAGGAAGAATGTTTTGTAGTTTTCAAGGAGGAGCTGAGACAGACTCTGGGTGGTTTGGAGGTGCTTCCAGATGACTGGACCACTACAGCTAATGTGATCAGGGAGACAGGTAGGAGGGTACTCGGTGTGTCATCTGGAAAGAGGAAAGTGGACAAGGAGACTTGGTGGTGGAACGAGGAAGTTCAGGAGTGTATACAGAGAAAGAGGTTAGCTAAGAAGAAGTGGGACACTGAGAGGACTGAAGAGAGTAGACAGGAGTACAGGGAGATGCAGCGTAAGGTGAAGGTAGAGGTGGCAAAGGCCAAACAAAGAGCATATGAGGACTAGTATGCTAGGTTGGACACTAAAGAGGGAGAGGTGGGTTTGTACAGGTTGTCCAGACAAAGAGATAGAGATGGGAAGGATGTGCAGCAGGTTAGTGTGATTAAAGATAAGGATGGAAATGTATTGACAGGTGCCAGGAGTGTGATGGGAAGATGGAAGGAGTACTTTGAAGAGTTGATGAATGAGGAAAATGAAAGGGAACGAAGAGTAGAAGAGGTGACTGGTGTGGAGCAGGAAGTAGCAAAGATTAGTAAGAGTGAAGTGAGGAGGGCGTTGAAGAGGATGAAGAGTGGAAAGGCAGTTGGTCCTGATGACAAACCTAGTTCAGAGGGAGTTACATTGTGTCTTTGTAGATTTAGAAAAAGCGTATGACAGGGTGCAGAGAGAGGAGCTGTGGTATTGTATGAGGACGTCTGGAGCGGCAGAGAAGTATGTTAGAGTGGTGCAGGACATGTATGAGAGCTGTAAGACTGTGGTGAGGTGCTGTAGGTGTGACAGAGGAGTTCAAGGTGGAGGTGGGTCTGCATCAAGGATCAGCTCTGAGGCCCTTCTTGTTTGCTCTGGTGATGGACAGGCTGACAGATGAGGTTAGACAGGAATCTCCATGGACTATGATGTTTGCAGATGACATTGTGATTTGTAGTGAGAGCAGGGAGCAGGTGGAGGAAAATCTAGAGAGGTGGAGGTCTGCTCTGGAAAACAGAGGAATGAAGAAAAGACAGGAGGCAGAGCTGGAGGTAGCAGAGCTTAAGATGTTGAGGTTCTCTTTGGGAGTGACGAGGATGGACAGGATCAGGAATGAGTACATCAGAGGGACAGCTCATGTTAGATGTTTTGGAGATAAAGTCAGAGAGGCCAGATTGAGATGGTTTTGACATGTTCAGAGGAGAAACTGTGAATATATCGGTAGAAGGATGCTGAGGTTGGAGCTGCCAGGCAGGAGGTCTAGAGGAAGACCAAAGAGGAGATTTATGGATGTAGTGAGAGAGGACATGAAGTTAGTTGGTGTGAGTGAAGAGGATGCAGAGGACAGAGTTAGATGGAGGCACATGATTCACTGTGGAGACTCCTGAAAGGGAACAGCCCAAAGGAAAAGAAGAAGATAACAATATATTGAACTATCAATGACCTTATCATTTTCTTTGATTAATGAATTACCATCAGTAATCTGTAAAACATAATTTAAGAGGTGACATTTTCAAGTCTTTAAGGTGGATATTTGTCTAACCAAAAAGCTATATATTAAGATTTGTTTTGGTCTATTGTGATGTAAACTATATTTTTTCTCAGTAGCAGAAACATGTTATTCATAGTTGTGTGATGGCTCTGCACTCACACAGCCATGGTTCTGGCCTTGCCACCCTGCAGGTTCTCCTCTGGCCCAACCAGCACAGCACCAGGGAACAGAGATCTGTGACGATCCCAGAACTTCTGAATGTGACGCTCGTGGTACACGACCTGTATCACAAGTAGATAACGCATTAGAATAAAGCAGTGGAGATTTTAGTTCATGATGTTTCTTTTGATGTTTGCATCGTACATTGTTGTGGATGAAGAGGCGGATCCTGGCTGTGGGGTAGTTGAGTGTGGTCAGTCGCTCCAGGAACTCCTCCATGAAGGGAGTTGGGTGTTCAATGAACACAGCTACGTAGACCAGAGGCATCTCCTCATCCTGCAAATACACAGTTAAAATGTCCTGATGAAACGGTCTGAAATGAATCTGGAGAATTTAGTGCCATCAGGTGAGTGTACGTACAGGTACGTCGTTTAAGAACAGCAGGTCATCGTCACAGATCCCACATTGGTTCTCATAGGTCCACGCTGTGGGGACGTAATTAGCCAGGTAGTTCAACTGCAGCTGCAGAGACAAATGTTTCACTTAAATTCGGATCATATGTAGTTTGACTTTTTTAACTCTAAATAATCCTATATCTATATCCGTGTTCCAGCCATCACTACACTCTGTGTAATCTGGAGGTCTACCAAACATGTTCCAGTTTCCTCCGTGCATCTTCCTTTATTGAGGGACAAACAGAGTCATTTACATAGTCCCTCCTGTGGCTCAGCCCAGACAGTACCCAGGAAAAACCGACAACCTAGTGAAGGCACCTGAACATGCATTCTCGGGTTCCCTGTGGTATTTCAGGTGGGAAATAATGAAAATATTTACAAGACCTCTGAGACCTGTAACTTATTAAAAGGGGACATAATATAGGATCTTTAACAGGACTAAAATACTCTAATCCAATCTCCATTAGCTGTGTGTGTGTAGTAATTAGATTTTTTTGCCTTTAGTAAATTTATTGTCTGCTGTTTTTAAAATGAAAATGTTCATGTGCATTGAGTTTTTTACATATCACAGTAAATAAGTATGTGGACACCAGCTCGGTTTCTCTGCTTATACAGTGAATCTGTCAGTACCTCTAAGCTAATTACAGCTTTCTCTGCAGTTTCCTTCTGAGCTGTAATTTACAACCAAACTATTGTCTGTTTCACTGTGGCATAAACTAAATGTCCACCACAGACAAACCCTCAGAAACTAGCTCAACTGCAGCAAAGGGCCTCACTCTTATGGACACACTGTAAACATTCACATTTGGTAGCACCAGGGTGTCCTGGTGACATCGGACTATCACATGGTCTCATTGGGGGGGAAGGTTACCTTTGTGGGTCCATTGCCATGGATCACAACAGGAAGTGTGTCATAGGCAACGTTCCTCGCTCTGACCTTTGCCCTCTCGAACTTCAAGACGACTTCATCTGACAGACAAAGACATTCAATTCAGTTCCTGCCAGTTCCACGGCAGGGGGTCAACTCCTGAAACTGTACGTCTACTCACTGTTCTCTGAGTACTGAACATGTACATATGGGAAATCTATGACAGCAGCACTTGCATTATTCTCTGTCCCACAGCTAAACTACATTAAATGGCACAAGCTCAACATGGTCCTGTAGTGGAACACAGCTCTTTCTGTTTCTGAATCAATAAAAAAATAATGTTTCTCACCAACAGCTCCGTTTAGATTTTGGAAGATTTGGGAGCGGTGGTCCAGGGTCATGTTGAACTTAGTCTGAGGAGAAAAAAGTTTAAGTGATAAAAATCCCCTTTCTGCCTTTTTAAACATTTTTTTCCATGGGTGTTGCAGCATATGTGGAGCTCACGTACCCTCTGTGTCTTGTTCAGGTAAATCTTGGTGTAGAAAAGCTGGTCGTCGTCATTGTCTTTGTACTTCCACTGCTGTACGATGGCACTGAGCTCTGAAGCGAAGCCGATAAAGCCTGAAACACACAGGTATCTTATTATTTTTTTAAGTATAAAAACTCTGCCTGACTTAGCTTTACTGCTTGCTTTGTGACTCACTCATCTGCCAAATGACTGAATGTAAACCACCATTCCCAGCATGCATTGGGTTGACAAGTCTGTAATGTATAACACCAGAAGTAGTACGCAACTAAGAATCAGTACTCAAGTACTATACTTAAATACAGTTACTGGAATCTTTTCAAATCATGCTATTTTTAGTTATATTCCACTTTTGTAGATATTCAGCAACAAATAAAACTGATTAATAAATGCTGATATTTTATATTGATGATTACAATCAGCCCCACCGTTACCTGCTGCTGTTTCTGTCTCTATAGTAACACTGCTCTTTGAACAGATGCTGTAAACAGCATCAAATTCAACAGTGTTTAAAAGATTTAGTTTGCTTTGTGGAGCAGTAGTATGTTTTGTAATTTTTAGAACATGTGCTTAGTACTAATCTTCTAATAGTAAATTAGTTTGTGGACAGTTCTACCAGCTGAGCTACAGCCAGTCTTAAAGGGCACTGTTCAACATTTATTTCCTCGAAATTTCCACTTAACGTTTTGTAAAACATAAAAGAAATAACGTCATAATTTTTTTAGTGAATGACCCAGGTAAAGATATATTTGTAGCTGTAGCTGCTGCTTGGTTTCCATCTCTTACCTCCTGAGTTGAGGTAGCGTTTCCCAGAGTTCACCACTGGGTATTTGGAGGCCAGTCTCTGGTCGGGCCAGCAGAATCCCTCGGCTGAGAAAACCACTTTGTGTCCCAGACGAGAAAACTTGGAAAGTAATTCCACGGGCCCCGAAGCAAAGATCACATCATAACTGCACACAGACAGAGAGAGAAGTGATGCTGGAATTCATGAAGAACAGCAATAAACTGTGGTCACTTGTTTTCAGTCTATATATCTTTGCGCTTTAGTGTCCTGCTTATTTCAGCTTTAGACTTAATAATGTACCATCAGCAGAGCTTGAAAAATCCTTATTTTGAGCAAAAACAATGAATACTCTGTTTTCTGATTCGCAAATGTGATCATTGTCTATTTCTCTTTTGTTTTATTTCCCAATAATCCGGTCAATTTTTGCAAAAAACAAAACATTTGTAGATGTCACCTTGACAACATAACATTTACATCCTCAACACTGAAAAATAATAATTGCATCCTTAAAAAGCTGGATTTCAATTTTTGGGATTTTTGATTGGTATTATTTGAAAATATAGGTTGGTTACAGCTATATGTATGACAGACTACAGGAAGACAGAATGAGACCTGGTCTGGGGTTTTCAGGGAAACCTCAGTGACTTCAGGAGTGTAATAACAGACCGCAGCAGCAGCTCTACGCCCTCTGTAGTGAACTAAAAAGTGTTCATTAAAACCTAAATCAGGAAACACGGGGGTCTCTTGCTTCTGCTGTGGAGAAGCGGGATATGTGAATGTCCATATTTAGCTGCTTACATCTATCTTCCCCTGGTCTCCACCCGCTGGCCAAACACCAGCTACAGGAGAAATATCAGTTATGGTCAGAGACTGTTTTAAACTGATGTATCTTAGTTAACATTAGTCCAGCAGTGTACTTCCTGTATACAAGGCTTCACAGTAACCAGGGTTACCACAGTGCTCACAGTGCTGCCCATTCAACTTATCACTGTAGATCTGGTTGCTCAAAGCACAAAATCTGATAGCTCAAAGCAACCAGATCTTTTGCCCTGGGCTTTGTCTGTCAGGCTCCAAGCACTAAATCTACTGAACAGGTGAGTGGGTTTAGTGCACAACAAGCAGTAACAAACCTGCGTGTGCGTAAAAGTAGGACAGATGAGTCAAGTTTCTATTTGAAAAGAACAGTGATAAAGAGAACCAGAGCCACACAAGGGCAGGTGTGTTACCTGTCTACAAACATGATGACCAGGTCCTTCTCCTCAGAGTATTTAAGCAGCTCCTTCTTCAGCCATCTCACCTTCTGACCTCCACCTACCGTCCGAGCCACGTCTCCGCCCTTCCACTCCTCGCCCAGACCGAGCACCTGCACCCAACATCATTGACATCATTATCATCAGCAGCATCTCACTGTGAAGACCTCTAACAGAGAATGTGAATATATGTCACACTGTTGTAACTGTTGTTGGACGGGGGCCCCATCTTGTGAGGTATGTGCTCGGCCTGCTATGATGGTTAGAACAAATTACTGTATTTTTGTTTAACTCATTTACATTTGACAGAGGGGTAGTGCTCCTCTACTGACCTATTTATGGCAGTACTAACCAACAGATAGGTACGAGGGTCATCACATGATGGTGCACAAAACCAAGTGCAGTGGAGTCTAGTCAAACCGTACTGTGCATTGCAAAAGTGTCAATGACTGGGTTTAAATGCACTTAAGTAACGGTGGCACTCAGAGAAATCAGCTTCCTCGGGTAATCGTTGAGCGGTGTTTACATGCACTTAAGAAACCTGGTTATTGGAAATCATTTCTTCTTTTCACTCAGCTGCGTGCAGCTTACAGTCTGCAGCTGCATTAGAAACCTGGCTATGCGTATACATGACAGAGCAACCAGCGTTCTACGACAGAAATCTGCCTGGGAAAACAAGGTTTCTCTAATCTCCTACCCCGATTTCAGCAGCCAGCTTTTCTGTTTAAATAAATCAGCTTTCCAGAGACAGTCGACTTTAACCTGATTACTTAGGTCCATGTAAATGCACTGATTGTGTATTTGTGCATTACCTTCACAGTGTAGTTGAGCTCTCTAGCCGTCCTCATGAAGCGTTGGAAACCATCTGTCTCCTCTGTTGCCGCAGTGATCACCAGCAGATTTTCTGCAAATGCACAAAGATGGAGTTAATCATTGAGTCCAATGTGTTGGCTTTTTCTAAACCTGTTTTTGGCTTTTTTCTGTTTCCAGTTTCAACTTGCTGAGACTTTTATTTTGTGCCATGCACTCGGTTCCACAACCACCAACACTACAGCCCATGTTGGTGGTTGTTCACAAACCGGAATCTGGGAACTGACATGTTAAAAAACCCTCATGACTGTTCTCTGCCTCCAGGCTTCCAAGGAATTTAGAAAAGTGAAATTCCTCCTAAATTCCATGGAGCGGTAACAGAGGTGAGGGGGAGGAGACAGGGAGTCACAGAGTCCCTCTGTGTCCAAAATAGACTCACTGACTGTAGTCGAGTGGAGGAACTGCATAATAAAGTCCCCTGAATATCTCAGTATATGTTCCTAGCTGCCACCATGAAACACTTGTGTGCTGTATAATAAACTCTCAGCACAGGTTTTCCACCTGGTTATGGACACGGGGTAAAAAGACACTGATTAATCAGTGATAATTTGATAAAAAGCAAGAAAGCACTCAAAAGCATCATTCACAATCCCACACACTCACTTTAGTGACACAGAAAATGTAAATTATGAAACACGATGGAAGCTGCAACCAAGCAAGCAGCATTTTACTTATTTTCAATTTAGTAATGAAGTCTGATCATTTTATATAAAAGTCGCTATTTATTTGTTCAACAAAATAAGCATCCAGCCTGAAACTGGTGAACATGAGCTTCTTTTCTTTTTTTCTTTCCCACACGCTGAAATATTCTATTTCATGCATTTTGTCATCGCTACATTGGCCAATAAGTCATTGTTAGGAAGTAAAGAATGAGTGAATAGGGAGGAGAATTGGGCACAGCCTAAAGAGTGTTTAGGAGCATCTGCTCCCTATTGTGCTGTTCAAGTGTCATAAAACCCCCGACAACATACACACAGCTGTTTAAACATACACACAGCTGACCTGACTTTCACTGCACCTTAACAAGAAACACGCTATCTTTACTATACATCTACAAGAATTTGTTCAACCTTTTTAAATCTGTTTTTCAGACAGAATTAACATTAAATACATATAATTCAACAGCTATGGATTTTGATGGCTTATGCCTGGCTTTATTTTTATTTTATTATTTCTTTATCTATACAGGTAAATCTCATTGAGAACCAAGGTCTCATTTTCAAGAGAGACCTGTTTCACACTGAAAAAGCATTACAATCAATAAAGGTTCATCAAATACACAATATGAAAAAAAATTCTACAATATCAAAAATTGATATCAGTATCAAAAAGTGATATCAAAAAGCGAAGTAAAAATATAAAACATCCTTAACATGAGAGTAGCAGATAAATCATTAGAAACAGGAGCAAGTACTTATAGAAAGAGCCAAAAGCCTTCCTGCCAAGCCCAGTACGTATGATATTGTTTACGTGTCATAAAACATGACAAGCAGAAAGAATTTATAAATAAATGTGCACCGATGTAACAGCCTGCAGATGCCTAACGATGGCCAATTGACCAGAGAGCATAGAGTACAATGGTGAGTGAGAGATTTACTACCGGTAATGAATGTCAGAGTTCTCAGGTAGACAGTGTCCAGCATGTGTAAGAGCTGACGAAGGCATCACAATATCACCAGAGTCTGGAAAAAGCCAAGAAGGTGGCAGCGACCAGCCAATTCCAGGCATTAAATGAAAAAAAGATCTGTTCTTAAAACAGATCTGACTCAAAAGCTCGATTTTAATCAAATTATTATGCCAGGATGTTTATATGACGTAACAAACCCAATGGGTAACTTCTGTAAGGTGATAATAACAGGGAGGGCTGCTGGAACTTTCTTCTCTTTGTCTTACTAGCATTTAGCATTAACTTGATTTGTACCAACCGAGACTGAATACTGTCAATAGAAGACTGCAGGTGCTTAAATACAAGGTTAATAAACTGCATCAGGGCGTTTTTATTGAATTCTCAGTGAGCAGCTGGGCTCCTGTTGCACCTGAAGTGTAGGGTGGGTGGTACTCAGCAGGAGAGCTGTGTACAATGAATGGGCAGCTGTACATGGCCCAGACATTTGTAGCTCTATGAGTGAATCCCTGGTAATGAATTATAACAGCTAGAGAAAATCCCAACTGATTCCTGTGAAAGCAAATGCAGAGGGTTTAATTACTACCCAATGTGAATGAATACTAAACCACAGTACATATAGGAAAAGTGGATAATCATGATCTATGTTAATCCATGTGTGTCTATGTGTCTTTGACACATTGTGTTAGTTACTGGGATGTAAAAAAAAAAAAAAAAACAAGAATAGTTTGCAAACACTGTAAATTAAGTTTTCCACATAAACCCACAACTACACATTCCCCAGATACAAAGACTGCATAAATATCAAAAGGAGAGAATGGTGAGACAATGTTCTGTGGCTTACAGCTGAGCCACAGCAGTTTGAAGTGGTATCTGCTGTTAGGAAATGGTCAATGGTCTGCACTTATGTAGCACTATTCTACCTCGCTGGTACCCGAAGTTCTTAGCTTCTCATTCACCCATTTACACACACACACTCACACACCGAGGAACGGACCCTTTGACAAATGGATAGGACGAAGCAGAGGATGGAACAGAGAACCAATCCTCAGCTGCCCCAAATGGCATAAAGCGAGTGGCGCCCCACTAACACTGATGTAGTAGACTATAAGTCCATCAGTGTAACTTATCAATCATATTTAATATTATCTTATTGATTCATTTTTTGTTAGTGAACATTTTCTGAAAGTCATGTTTGCTGTTTTGGGCAATAAACAGTACATAGCATTTTCAGTAATATAACTTTAGTCCTCAAAATGAAGTCACTGTTGAAATATAAAAATAGCTACATACTAATAATCTGGTCAATTGATCATCAATCGTAATCCGCTGACTAATGGATTATTAAATTAATGCTAATTAGCCTGCAGGCTAATGAAACAAGTTAGGAAGTTGAAGGTCTAAAGTTGATTTTACCAGATTTAATAACCAAATAAAACGCAGTAAACTCGTGGCTAATATCGTATCTCTTATTTTTTCTGTCTCCGTTGAATGATGTTACTGTAAATTGCAGTGAAATAAGCAATATTTAGCAAACAGAACCAAAGCAGCGCAGCTCCATCGGGTCAAGGTGGTCCGCCTGGCCGGGCAATGGACCCTCAGTGGCGGCCTTACCTGGAGAGAGACTCCGCTGTTCGGCGTCCACGGAGCTCTGGAGGAAGGCGAGGACCAGGAAGTAAAAAAGACGACAGGAGGACATGTTTGCCTTTTTAATAATGTTTAGTTGAAACAGTAACTTTATCCTTCTCTTTCCTCTCTACCGTTTTCACTCCATCAGTTTCCTCTCTGGATCCCAAGCGATGTGGAAGTCTCGCGATACTCCAACTCAGCTTGTCGATCACAAAGATGCATACAGAAAATGAGAAGGAAAAAAAAGGTACTCCGCCCTTTTTCATTGCATCGACCATTGAAAACAGCCAGAATAGTGATTGATGTGGTCAGAGACCAATCAGCGACCAGCGCTCATCAGCAGAACCAATCAGAAGCGGACAACTGGAGACGTGCGGGTCCCGTAGCCCCGAGGTCCAGAAACTTCGTGATAAGTGGAGAAAGCCAATCTTTGCCACGTCTGAAACATTCCAGAGCGAAATAGAGACAGACATGGACACATGTGAACACAGAGACAATATTAATTATGCTTACGTATCTGTAAATGATGACTGTCACCTCCCACTCCTGGAGGAAGAAATCCTTTACTTAAATAAAAATGTACAACACCTTAGAAGGAAAATAAGGGAAATTGCCCAAAAGTGTTAGAAGGAGAAAACGTTTAATAATGTTCTTATGTCGTTATGGATAAATTATAGTTTTCGAATAATAAGTGGATTCTTTGGTTTGTAAAAATATGAAAACAGTAACAAATGTTGTAATAGTCACCAAGTAAAACATTTACTGCAGTTTTTATTTAATATTATTATTTTTTTAATATTAATAATTTTATATTTGAGAGTCAGTTATGGAGCTAAAAGTTTTAGCTGCTCTTAGTGTTTATGTTAATAAACTTTATTTACTGTGGTTAAAACATTACACAAGGAATCTACCGTTGATTATTTATTGTTCAAAATAACTCCCTGTATTAAGTAAAATCTGTTGTAATATTCTCTTTTTTTATAACTGACTTTAGCAAGTATATACATTGTTTAAAAATCATACAGGAAGAGACTATAAATAATAATTAATTTAAGAAGAGAACATTTCCCCACCCTGTTCTCGTACACTAAAATCGACTTTGGATTCTTCAGATAAAAAAAAAACAACACAATTTTCATTTTGTTTTCTCCTTCTTGCACGTGCATCTCATTAAACGTAAACAATGTTCTGATCTGCTAAAGGACTAAATGTAAATGCAATAACTGATAAATAAGTTTTGGAATTCATCTGACGTCATCAGCACCTCCCCTTCGTTTCTTGTTGCCACAGTAACATGGCAACGCCGTAGGTTGATCGTTTAGCTTCTCTTTCATCGATCAAACGCGGTTATTTGTGTGCATAACGTGAATTAGGTGTCGGTAAGTGATGAGACGACCGAAGTATTTCACTCCCGCCGAGGTTGCGGCTCACAACACCGCTGACGACCTGTGGGTCTCGTTTCTGGGCAAAGTGTGCGACCTGACCCCCCTGATGAGCGAGTACAAAGGTGAGCAACGACCCTAGTTGGACCAAACCTCTCGTTCAAAATATGGCATATTTTACATTTTCGCATCAATATCAGAGTTGGTGGAACAACACAAAGTGAAAAGGGGAAATATTTTACTCCACTAGATAATTCTAGTGCACCTGAAATATGGTTATAAGTTATTTCTGACTAATAGTATTTTAACACTATTAGAACAGATTATGATGATAACATGAGCTCAAGTTTTTTGTAATAATATTCCAAGAATATTATCCTCAGTGTTAACGTGGACAACTCTATTGCAGTATAAATGTCTCTTGAAACAAATGCAGGGCTTTTACCAAAGTATTTTGTTGGGTTTGCAGGTGATGTTCTGCTGTTACCCATCCTGGAGTTTGCAGGGAAGGACATCAGCAGTTGGTTTGACCCTAAGACCAAAGACGTGAGCACTAAAACCCTCTGAAGCACAGCCATGATTCGTTCTAAGCACTTTAAACATGTCAGAATGTAAAAAACCTGAACTGTGTAGAACTGCATTGTAGAGCTGAGACTGTCATCATTTTAGGGCTGAAGGTTTGTAGGTCATGGCTTAGACATGACTCAATGCCCTGGTCCTGGATCTTGTGAAAACCACATTCAAAATCCCACTGAGATTTCCAACTTATCTAATAGCTTAACATTCAGACTTTGAATGCAGCCTAAATATAATATTTTTATTTATTGTTTACAGGAACTTTAGGTAAATGTACACGTTTTCATGTGTAAAAGTGCAGCGTCTGTGTATTTTTTTATTTTAGGGTGTAGATGTACATTAATGCTTTTAAACTTCCCTCTGACTTACATATATCAAAATATTTCTCTAATTCTAGCTGAAAAACTCCTCCAGATGACATCACCTGGAAACCATTTTTATTATTAGGAGTTTAGATGATGTCATCTGGGGACTCTGGAAAATCAGGTTGGTGAATAACAGGATAACTTAATCTGAACTCATGTATCTGGAGGTATTTTTCAGCTAAAAGTAGAGAGATATTTTGATATGGGCAAGTCAATGGGAAGGTTCATGGCATTTACGTACATGTACTACCCAAACTAGAACCATAAGAAGCAAGTTCAAATCGGTGAAGGCATCCTTTAAATCTTTATCTGGAAAAGAACCAGTGACTCCAGCTGTTGAGTTATTACAGTGACTTTGGACACGTAGGCAGAGTTGCACAAGACTGAAGCTTCAGTTTGACTAATTAAAAGCACTTTAAAATTGTAAAAAAAGCGCATAACAATTTCTTTAAAGTACTTAGTTACCTCTCAGCCCTAGATTTACCTGTATGTATCTGTCCTCAGGTCCAGAAATATGTGGACCCACAGACTAACTGTGTGAGGTACTACACCCCTAGGGGACGCTTCGTGCACGTCCCCCCCTCTGGTCCCCGCTCCGACTGGGCCAGCAACATTGGTGAGCCCTGGTGGAGGGACAAACGCTATGAGGTGGGACTGCTGTCGGCTAAAACCAGGTGGATAAGAGTCATCAACACGTTGACGTCACAGGAGCAGCGAATGGAGGTGAGGTTCTCACGCCACACCTCACCTTCACCAGGTGCGCTTTGTAGTTTGAGTCGTTTGTCCCTGAGACCTGATTCTGTGGCTCTGCTAATTCAGGTGTGTTCAGAGGAAACTCTGGATGAAATTCTCCATCGTTACCTGCACTACAACTCTCACGCCTGCAGCTATACGTGGAAACACGATGGAGCCAATCTGGACATGAGCCGGACGCTCAGCGAGAACAACGTCCCGGACGACGACCTCGAGCTGGACCAGCTGATGTTGGACCGAGACCTGTTCACCCCTGCCATCCTCCTCCATTTCAACGATGACCTCACAGAGGGATGACCTCATAAATCTTTACTCAGATAGCTCTTTTCTGATTGTCTGCACGTGTTTTAATGTCATCACACAGAAGATGTCAGAAATGCTAACTCTATGCTAAGCTAACAGCCGCTTAGTATAACTTGGACAACCTATAACCCAGTCCTCAACTGTTTTTTACTGTAATTCTGAGTACATATTGAGACTGGAGTTAGAAATGTCATCAGTCAGAGTTTTATTGAGGCAGGATAACACAACATGACCACATGGGAACTGATGGGGTGTTGTGTGTGGACAGAGAGTGAAACACACATCTAAGACTGTTTGGACAAGTGCAAGTTGTTTCATTTCACCAAACCAAGTTTAGCCTATGATTGGTCTGGTTCATTAACACAATACTGCAATGTTCACAAGGTCTCGTGCTATGATTTTCAGTTTAATGAAACATAATATATATATCAGAAAAATATGTGGAAACAGCTCAAAGTAATTTTCAGTAACATTAAACGCATTTGTCAAAATATAAAAACTAAAGCAAAATGAATCTATAAGTAAAAGCAAAGCAATAAAACGGGAAACTAACTGATCCCACCGTCCCTCTGGGTCTGACAACAAGGATGAACCCACATCTATTTTAACCCAGAGTGTTTCTATCACTCTGAAAATTAGAGAAAGTCTGATGATTAAAGGTAACAAAACTTGTAAATAGTTGAACTACATCCACTACTCGTGTGTGTTTGTGTAGTTACAGGTGTGTAATCAGCATAAGTGTATGATGTACAGACAGGTAGCATGAATTTAGAACGAGGACTTCATGATTGAACACTGAGAAATGTTGACAGTCTCCACAATAAATCCTATTCTGACCTGTATTTGTGATTGAACTTAAGCAGTGACTCAGTGGAATAACACAGAGACAAAAACCAAAACACTAGTCTTCATAGTCACCTTTGTCACGAATCGTGTGTGACAGCAGAACCAGCCAGAGTCTGAAGGTACTGGACAGAAGATCCAAACCTGGGCTGACAAACAGGAAGCAGGTGGGCTACGTTCATCCCAAAGGAAACAATCTGACAAAGGACAACAGAAAACATATATATACAGTAAAACAGTGACAGTTACACTGTGATACACAAGTCGTTCACTATTTTCCAATTAAGCAGTGGTGTCAATTGCAGCCTTTGATTCTGAGGCTGGACAGTACTTTGTGTATTGTGGTGAATCCTTCAAGGCCTGTGTTACAAAACACTTTTCATGCGTGTGTGAGCTCTTCTACACGGTCATGGGATAACTTTTGCAATTCGAGCACAGTGTTGAAATTTCTCACTTAAATGCATTTCTTATAACTCAAAGCATGTTTCCCGTTTATGAATTTGACCGATATTGTGCTAACAAACCTCCAAGACAAACTTCACTGTTTAACACAATAGCTATTTTTATTTTGTGATAACAGTTAAAAGCCCTGAATTACTATTCACACAGGTTTTAATCTTTTTGTTGACATGCCCTAATTTAGGGAAGTGTCGACCAAGGATCAGTTTCCTTTTCTGAAAAACATTTCAGAATAAAAGGGAAGTTCCCTGATTCACTGAAAAGCATCCTAAACATTTGAGAAATGTTATGAAATACTGAACTGGAGCCAGATGTATTTCTGAAATGATGGCTCAACACTTTTAGACAGCACGTTTTGTGGTAAGGAAAGGTGGGGAGGGGGTATCAACTAGACTAAACCAGTGAAAACGACCTTTTCAGTTCAGTTTCTTTTTTTCTCCTCCTGGATGTTTTTGTACAGGGACTTTTTAATAAGGTGAGGAACTTTGTTTTATTTCTTAAAATACTGAAATAATTTATTATCTTAGTGTCATATTAAGGCATTTGTGCAGTCAGTTCTAACTTTTGTTTGGTAGAGATTCTGGGAGAGTAACAGGCAATTTCTTCTAGTAATATCTGAATTTCTTGCTGTTCTCTTGAAATAAATAAATAACCATAGCTGCAGACATTATTGTTACAAACTTGTATTTTATACAATATCATAGGAACAGGATTACAAATTTATATAACAAAGAATTACAGAATTACAAAACAAATTTATATAATGTTTTAGGGGCTAAAAAATATTTAGCGGCTGCCCAATGTGTGTTATTCCCTCATAGACTTCATTTAATCTGTGACATCTGCATTTATAATCCGTTGTAGCCAGAAGCCAATAAACCCGGGAAAACAATTGTGCTGGTTGACAAAGTCAATAACCAACTGAAAGCTTCCGTATTTTTTCTTTTTTTCCATTTTTTGGGTTTATTATCACAATTTTGATGGAAAAAGTCAGCACTTAAATAATAGTTTTTTGTGCTCATATTCCCCATTCCTCCTTCAAATGTATCTATTTATACAGAAATCTTTATGTCTCCAACATTGGCATCTACAAACCAAATTGGCTGTAATTCTTTCACACTTCATTTAGCAATTTGGATCAAATTCCCTGACTCAAAGCTGAGAAGCTACACTGCACATCTTTATTGTGGCATTTAAAATGGTTTACAGAGCCAAAATGCTGAAAATACTTTCATTGTCCAATTATGTTTGGACATATCTGTATTAATTTATAATACTCTTCTAATAATCATCACTTCAGAGGTGGATAGATTCGCATTTTGGTGTCCAGGCAGCCAGAGTGTGAGTTCTTAGACAGACTGTCTTCATCTTAAAGGAGGAAAGCGAGACACTGCCATAATGGACGACTACCAATATGAAAGGGAAGAAGATCGCCGTGCCCTGTGGATCAAAGGTAACTATTTGATTTAGTGGTTTTTACTTTTACCTTTACGCCAACATTCACCCTGAGTGTGATGTACTGATCGGATTAACTGTTTCTCTGTCAGACTTTCCACCTGTGTCACTCAGTGGTGTTTCCAAGTTCAGACACTGGTTGTTTCCTGCTCTGGGAGCTGTAGTGATTCTGGTCCTGATCATAGCAGTAGGAGCCAGCAGTGAGAAGCCTCACATACACACACACACACACACACACACACACACACACACACACACACGGACACTCACACATGCTGAACGAGCCTGATGTCTATATTATTTATAAAAACATTTTAACCTTACTTTTTAAATTATTATGGAACAGCAGATAAAATTCACATATAAATCAAGTCACACAGTAACGTAGTCACATAGTAACGTTTAGCAATAACTGAAATTCAAAAAATAAATTTTTGAATTTTTAAATCATATGATTGGCTAAATTTAAACCGCCAAAATGAAAGTAACAGATAAAATACTAATAGCTAAGTCGCCTGACGGCTAGTTTTTAAGTAATAATAACATATGTACTGTACCTGTTGAACTCTGTGTGTGTTCTATCAGACACGAAGATGTCAAATCGGCTTTGGTCTGTGGAGCAAAGTAATTCCAACCTGAGCAATGTCATCCAATCACTGAACGCCTCCCTGCAGCAGGCTCAAGGTAACACACACACACACACACACACACACACACACACACACACACACACACACACACACTATAGCTGAGATTAATAAAGTGCTTTGAATCTTGATTGTGTGAGTTTGTGTGAGTTTAAACAGTTTGGTTTTAACTTTTCAAATGTATTTTCAAATGAAGATCTCACGCTGTCAAATATTTTACATTCCAAACTAAGAACCAATTTACAGTAATTGAAGTGATTCTGGTTTAACAGAGCATCACACTAATGTTTGTGTGCAGTGTATGTTAATATTAGAGATAATACGATTAATACTATTACATCCTGAGTGGAACATGAACATCTGTTTTCAATCCTACAGCTGTCAAGATGTTTAACTCTTTATAAAAAAAAAAATGCACCGCTAACGTGGCTAAAATCCTAACATAATGTTTTGCTTCTCCTTCTGTTCCAGAAACAGCCAAAGAAGTTCAGAAGCTGAAGTTTATTGTAGAAAACAACAAGGACCAGCTGACATCAGGTCTGTCTGACTGCTAAACACTGCTTTTCAGTAAAACTACTTATATTTATACTGTACTGTCATTTTTATATACACACAATGACATTACATCATAAGCTGTATTGTTCCTAACTTCATTCTGTAAATTAAATTTAGTATTTTATATATATATATATGTATGTTTATATAAATCCTTTATACTGTGCTAAGTATTTACATGTCCTTGTGTGCTCAGTGTCAGAGGCATTGAAGCAGCTGTCGGTGGTGGACTCACTCAGCAAGAGCATCGCTTCACTCAAATGTTCCCTTGAACACTTCATAAAAAACAGTACATACACAGTTCATATACATTTTTTAAAGGTGCACCATATATTCACAGACAAACAGATGTTTACAGCTGTCTCACTGTCTCTCTCTCAGGTTCAGCCACAGGTGGCTGTTGTCCTTTTAATTGGGATCTTTTTGGCTCTAGCTGTTACTACTTCAGCAGTTTGTCTCTGTCCTGGAACGGCTCTAAAGACTGGTGCGAAAAAGAGGGATCTCATCTGGTGATACTCACCACCAACGAGGAGTGGGTGAGACGCTCTGTCCTTTAGCACTGGTCTGTAACAATGTTGGTTACATAAACAATGGTGTCATCTGCATAAAACTGAATGTTTTATCACATTTGTAACAACACAAACTACAATTCATTAAAATATGCAGTTTCCAATTTGTAGAAATAAAGCAGCATTAATAAAATGATCTGCTAGTCTTTTAAGTCAAGACAGGGCAAAAGATAAGCAGAGAGATGGAGGAGGCAGCGACAGTCATATGGCATAAAATACTACGGAATAATGACTGGTGCTTGATTGACTGATGTGATTTTTACCTGTTAAAGGGTTTAAAACACGTCTTCCTGCTTTGGATGCTCACACGTCCACTACGGTATATGTGACCTTAATTTTGGCACCTCCTATATCAGTGATATTGTAAAGCTTTTAAATACTCATCTGTGATTCATAATATTGGACTGATTTGTAGTAGATTACAACACCACATAAATTAATCATGTCTCAAAAAAACCAGAAATTCAGAAAACAAAAAAATAACTGCACAGAAACCTTTTAACTGAACTTTTCTTTGTACCTTATACAGTACTACAGTTCTGATCTACCATTAGCTAACGGGAAATAATGATTTGATCACAAGCATGTTGGTTGAGTGCTTAGCGCTGCCACCTCACAGCTAGAAGGTCCCTGGTTCAAATCCCTGGCCTTCTGCGGCCTTTCTGTTTGGAGTTTGTATGTTCACTCCGTGCTTGTGTGGGTTTCCCCCAGGTACTGCGGTTTCCTTCCCCAGTTCAAAGACATGCATGTTAGAATAATTGGCGACTCTAAATTGGCCATAGGTGTGAATGTGAGTAGGAATGGTTGTACTACTGGAAAATGTAACTTCATTATACAGTGTGTCTGTCTGTGCAGGACTTTGTGACCCACCATACCATGCCTAATCCATTCTGGGTTGGTCTCACTGATGGGAGAACTGGGAGGTGGGAGTGGGTGAACCAGACACCATACATCATAGAACGCAGGTAGAGTCAGAGCTAAATGACATCTATCAGAACCAATAATTACGGTAACTCTTTTAAGAGTTTTGTTTTTTTAAATGTGTTTGTGTCCAGGCGGTGGATGCCCGGTCAACCCGACAGTTGGACTGGTCACGGTCTCCACGGGAACGAAGACTGTGCTCAACTTCACAGCAGCGGACGCCTTAACGACATGCACTGCTCCAAACAGCTGCGCTACATCTGTCAGAAACACAGCCTGCGCGGCTAAACGAGCTGCCCACACCCTCCTGGCTCCACCTTATATCAGTGTCCACTCATCAAACACCTCAAAATAATGGGAACACTCCTCCAGCTCGAAGTGATGAGCTGCTGGCAATAAGAGCATTATGGTACAAATCATGAATCACAAGGTAATAGGAGGTAATGATGTGGTAAAGACAAAGTACTGTGAGTTAATTCTGGCTATATCAAGATGTGTATCTGTGTGATAAATATGAAACAGAATTGTAAAGTACTACCAGCAATAATAAAATATTCACTGCACGTGTACAACAACAGGACTTTTGTTACTTTTACTACTTCACAACGACGGAGAATAACCAGGAAAAAAAATGCAAAATGGTGACAAAATGATAAAATGTTAGCACAAAAAGAAGCAAAGTAAACTCACACAGACCGAAAATGCAGCAGTGTTGTTTGTAAGTGTTTCATGTTGTTTTTCATCGTAGTTTCTCAGTGTATCTACTGATGAGGAGCCCATTTTCTCACAATGTGTCCATGATGCTCCTTCCATTTTAAAGTACAGCTACAATTTTCTTTGGGTCTCTACTAACTATCCAGAGTCTTTTAGCCCTTAAACCTCAGTTAAGGCATTTTATCAAAATCTCCAATTAATAATCTTTGGAAACTTAAAGCATTTCTGATGTAGCAGAATTACACCAGGAGACTTTGACTACACACACACAGTGTTTTCCAGTTCAAAGTTCGTTTTGTGGCCAATGACCCTCAGCTCGGTGTTTGGAAAGTCAGATCGTTTTTCAGTCTTCATCGTGACGAACGTGAACAGAGAGAGACCAGGAGAAGAATTACAAAAAAACACAGACATGACGACTGAGTATCACGATGAGCCTGAAGATGAGACCAGCTCCTTCTGGAACAAAGGTACCTGTGTGTCTGCAGACAAGACTTGGACTGTTTGTTTCACTGATTGTCTTCATTGTAAAACAAAAGAAAAGAAAAACTCACATCCTGTTTGTGTCTCTTTACCTGACTCTCTGTCAGAGCCTACACCTGTCTCCTTGCCAGGTCTCTTCAGGTTCAGACGTTGGTTGTTTCCTGCTCTGACTGCTACAGTCATCCTGATCCTGATCATTGCAGTGGGAGCTAGCAGTGAGTGCGCGCGCACACACACAGACACACACACACACACACACACATATACAGAGTTTACAGATGAAATACTCAGAAAGATCCTGGTATTTCCCAGAAGTTTCAGACAGAACCTGATATTGTTCCCTGACAACACTTTCTGCAGGAACATTGTGTTTTTAGGCTCAGTTTGGTCAGACTGTGTATTCAAACATGCCCTAACCTTATGGTCGGTCTTCTACTTTTGTCCATGTTTTCTTAGACACACGACTGGTACAGTAACAGAACAACAGTTACGCTTGTCCTGTTATACTGTGAACTACAGTTGCCTCCTTTGCTAGTTTGTTAAATTGTCACTTTAGGAACAGGGGAAAAGTCCTACAGCCACATGACATCGGGACATTTGAATGAACAGCAGTTCTGTGTTTTAAAATCAAACATGAGAATGGAAAAAATTAAAATATTCTGTTTGATTCTAATACCTGTGTGTGTGTGTGTGTGTGTGTGTGTGTGTGTGTGTAGACACAAAGACCCTTAATCGTTTGTGGTCTGTGGAGAAGAGTGTTTCAAATCTGACTGAATCACTGAGCGCTGCTCAGCAGCTCACTAAAGGTAACACACATGTCTTTGTTCCTTTTAGTCAGTGCACATTCTTAGGGTCAGATTTATGATGTCCTCTTTCTCTTTTCCAGACACAGCTAAAGATGTTTACAGGCTGAAGTTTGCTGTGGAGAACAACAAGGACCAGCTGACCTCAGGTGTGACACACACTCCCTCAGCAGCACTGCACAAACTGGATCCTAACTGTATTGGCACTGTGAACCTCTGTGTGTTTGTTTAGTGTCGGAAGCATTGAAGCAGATCTCAGCTCTGGACACTATCAGCAGGACGGTGGCTACACTCAAATGTTCCCTCGAGCGCTTAATCAGAAACGGTACACTCAAACGAAACATCCTAATCCTAGTGTGAAACATGTTCCCATAACTTTTCCAAAAACAGTCATGTAGCTTTAAAAAAATGACCATTCCGAAAAATACCTCTCAAATTTCCCTTCTTTACAAAAAGTATCCACTTTTCACTTGAGGCTTTACAGGAATGACCATAACTTTCAAAAATGCTTGTCTCTTTACAAATACGTCCTCACGTTGAAGCCCAAAGTTCTTACAACGGCATAACTGTCTCTGTTTCTCTGTCTCTCAGCTTCTACGATAGAAGGTTGCTGTCCACTGGGTTGGGATCTGTTTGGCACCAGCTGTTACATGTTCAGCAAGACAGCTCTGAACTGGAACGATGCTAGAGACTGGTGTAATGGACACGAATCTCACCTGGTCATTCTGAACACTGATGAGGAATGGGTGAGACAGTGTGTCTGTCTGTCTTTCTGTCTGTTTTATTACTAAACATGTGGCTGCCAGCTGGTTTTCTTACTGCCCACATTTGTATGGTTGTCAATGAGGTCAGTAGATATAGACCATAACCTGGAGAAAACTGGAGCTGATTGCAGTCACAGTGTCCTGATACTAACAAGGAAAAGAAATGATTGCTTGTGATGAAACTAACCAGTAGCTGCTGATCCTTTGAGGACCCAGTACTGATGGTTGGACACCATTATGAACATTTTGGAAAGTTTGACTTTACGACCAAGTTTAATCAGCTACAGCTGTATGTGTCTGCCTCTCTGGTCCAGGACTTTGTGACTCGTCACAGCCTGGGTACTTTCTACTGGATTGGTCTGACTGATGAGAGAACAGGGAAATGGGAGTGGGTCAACCAGACGCCATATATCATGAACCGAAGGTGGGCTGTTGCATTGTTTTCATTAGTTGGCTGCTTGACTTAAGATTTATGGTGGTTTCTCCTGAATGGATTTGAAAGTCGGTTTAAAAGTACATAGTATTCAACAGATTTAATGTAAAACTAAGATGATTGATATGATTCTTTTCAGTTCTAACAGCCGAAAGTGTAACGACTTTTTAATTACATCAAAAATGATTATGACAAAAAAACAACCAAATATGAACACACTCCACCAAATACAGACTTAAACTAAATCTAAATACAAAACAAACCCAAAAGATACTAAACGAATGACTCAAAGTAACAATCTGTTCCCAGTGTAGAACATCTAAATATGAACTTAAAAAAAACATATACAACCACTGAGACACAAAACTAAGATAAAATCTAATATTTAATACTGTAATGTAATAATTATAATAACAATGTTAAAAAAAAGACAAAACCTGAAGGAGTCTCTTTCAAGTTATAGTGTTAGTTAATATAGAGGGTTTGAGGCTTTTGACGCACCCAGGAGCCTGAAAAAGAAGGAGATTTGGCTTTAGTTGCAGTTTTTCATAAAAACCCAATTATCTAGATCAGTAACAATTTCTCCTCCAGAGGTCTACTCACTGTGTCTGTGTTTGTGGGGTCTCCAGGCGGTGGAAACCCGGTCAGCCCGACAGTTGGACGGAACATGGGCTCGGCCCGGGGGACGAAGACTGTGCTCACCTTCACGACGATGGACGCCTCAATGACCTGCACTGCACGATCACTCTGCGCTACATCTGCCAGAGACACAGCCAGCGCAGCTAAACAGCACAATCCCTCTACGTAGGCTGTGCCACAGCTCATTTCGAACAGAAAAAATACAGGCGCTCCGACTTTAAAAGTACTAGTCTAGTAATATTTTCTTTTTATGAACAGACCAGTACTGGTTGTGTCCAATTATGTTATTCCTCTGTACCATAGCCCTCCAGTGTTGTCTGAAAACTATTAAAAACACATCAGTGAGTCACATTTTTGCACCGAGTGAAAAGTTTCTTCATCATCGACAGAACTTATTCTTCTGTCACCACAACGACTTGTTTGACACCAAATGGGGATTAATCCACTGTTGAAATTAGTCTCTAACAAGTCAATTCTTCAACCGGTTTGTAGACAACTACAGTGGCCAGCTGTGACTTTACAAAAAGAGAGAAATATGTATTCATTAGAAGGAATTCCCTGTATATAGTAAATACTTATAGTAGCTGTATATAAATATCCTCTAAAAAAAAGAACAGTTATCATAGTATAAAAGTGTCGAGGAATGAGTGCGATGTGTTTTTTTGATGACTGATTGATGTCTTCTGTAGGAATCAATGGACTTGGAGTCACAAAGTAGGTGAGAAAACAGTAGTGGTACAATACAAAAATGTAAAAACTCAGGTGATAAGGGGATTTTTTGAACGGTTAAAGCTAAAAACTTAAAACTATAATGCAAAATTTAACAGACTGAAAATGGAGATCGGAGCTACGAGGTTTTTTTTCTATTAAAAACAGCCCAGAGCTAAATACTAAATACTTTTACATTGTTTGTGGGCTGAAAGTCATTGGTCCAAATGTTAAAATGTGGGATGCAAACTGCTAAAACTCCTTAACATCCCAGCAATAAAACAAATAAAAACACAGCTTTCTCCACAGCAGATAATTTTTGGAACATCACCATAAAACAGCAGCAACGAATGAGAGTCATCTTCTTTCATCCTGTGTTTTTTTTTTTTAATAACACAACTAAATTTTACATGAAAATGCAGAACTACAATTTGTAACAACACTGCACAGACTTAAATTACATTCAAGTCTGCAACATGAAGTTTTAAATAAAGAGAAACCTTCATAATAGAGCCCAAAAATTATAGTGTAGATATATTTTTATGTTGGGTTACTGACATATGACAGTTAAAAGGAACAAGGCAGTAAAAATGTGCATTTTGCAGGATTACTCTGAACCTAGAGTTACACTATAAATACATTTTAATTACATTATTCATATTAATATATTGCTGTTTTTCTGCGACAAGACAAAAAGGAGTTTTTGATGATGAATATCAGCCTTGGACACAATTATAACAGTGCTAATAACTGTGTACTGTGTTAACATTGAACAGCAAAACCAAAAAAACAGCTACACAGTAAATCAGCGCATACACTAAAGAATTACACTGTAATTTGTGGGTTATGATCTAAAACTGTGTTGTTTTAGAAAATGTAGAAAACAGCTACAATTAAAACTCACTGGTGTTAAAATGTACTTCACAAACGTCCTTTTGTAAAGTTATAAAAGCTACAACACCAAACATGCATTAAAGTGCAACAGTGTTTTAAAAACTTCAAATAATTATAAATAGTACAAAGTATACAATCTTAGAAAAAGGTAAATAAATAAAACCATAACTTATCCTCGTGAGGACATTTGGTCCGGTAGAACTGTAGAAAAACAATGTGTGTGTCAGTTGCTCAGGTGAAATGCTCTGCTCAGGATGAGTTCTGTTCGGCCTCCGCCCAGGTGACAAGCCTCCAGCACACACACCAGCTTATTATTGGTCAGCTGCGGTGCCATGGCAACGAGGTCAGCTGGAAGAGAGATTTAAAAAAAAAAAAAATACTTTATTTGCATGTAGTTTTAGCTTAAAAAGTTCTTCATTTGAAAGATGGCAGATTATATTATTACAGCACCAATGATGCGTCAAAACCTCTTGAGAGTCTAAGGCTGAATAACAATGGAGCAATAACCAAAGCCTTATTTTTTAAAAAGGGTCAACGCATCATATTCAGATGCAGCCATTTTTGCCTCACCTATTAAAAAGTTCATTAGCTGTCATTTCTCTTTTGAACCTTTTCTGTACCAGATCACGAAGATAAAAAAGGGGCAGTGCAAATGTCAAGCTAAAAAGCTAAAAACGTGACTTAGAAAGGTAAAGAAATGTGTGAGTCTCCTACATTCAGGTAAAACATGAAAGACCAGATAAGTTATTCACCCATCTGAAAATGCAGCTGGCTACATCTCTCCACACCAAGTCTACTAGTTCTGCTGGCCAGGTGGATAAGGCCCTGTCTCCCTTCATTTTTAAATAAAAACAATACACCCTCTGGTACCCAGTGCATACGATCCCAAAAGAAATGAATCATTTCTGCTTGAATTGTGGCTAATAATCCTGAGGGGGAGGGTTGACACACCTGAGAACCTGAGATCATACTTTTTACATTTCAACACTCAGGGCAGAGCTCTCCATCCCTGCAAGCTCTGCAGAGCAGCATCAAGCTCCTGCAGCTCTAGGGGCCTTTCTAGCTGTAAGTCGGTCTCTTTTGAGACCGGGGGCAGTTCATCACACAGCCCCTCAAACAGCTCACTGCTCATATTCACTTCTGTAAAGGGAGGAAGTAAAACTTTCAGGTTCTGTCAGTTCCTGCCCTGTGTCAGACAGGAAAGAGTGTATACATTTTTGCTGACCGTGCTTTTTCTCTCAACCAAAGAAGAAGCTAGAGGAATCATCCATCCCCGTGATGACTTTGATAGATCCGGCAATGTCTCAAGACTGTGGTTGCTGACACAAGAGTTTAATTAGTTTTTCCATGATCCTGAAACTGTGCAAAACGCATACAATCACCGTTCTTTTGTCTGAAAGGAGCCGCTAAATAACTAAGAGCCTCTCTAAACCTTTTATCTTGCGTTAAATTGGAGTTAAAGTGCCAAAATGCACTTTGGTGAAATGTTTGTGGTAAAAACTTACATAAGAGCAAAGAAGGAGCTGTAAAACCAACTGGCATCATTTTACATGTTTTACAAAATACTAAAGCGATGCTTTAAACAGTAAAACGGGTCAAGCTGGGCCACGGAGATAATGTCCTCTCTTACGTGGGACCATGTGCACTGCCTGGAATTGTTGTGCATACTTCTCTGTTGGAAAGTGGGATGGGCCTCTGCATGATGACGATCATTTTCAGTGCAGATAAAATCCCCACCATAGAATAAAATCTCTTCTGATCTGGTTTTATCCGAATCATCACAGACTTTCTTTAAAAAACAACTTCCTCTCTGTGCTAGTTAGAGAATAGATGTTAATAAAAACTACAGTAAAATTATCAAAATGAGCTTTGGCTTAAGGGAACCTCCCCTCTACAATGTGCTGTCAACCTCCAGGGAAAGTGGAGAGAATGTTCTGGAGAGCAGGAAGCTTACGCCTCCACTCAGTGCAGGCGTTCGCATTTTTGCCTAGTTGGACACCTAAAGCACATTCTGAAGCAGAGCATTGTCCGGTTTCTCTCTGGATTGAACAGGCCCTGAATGTGTGTCCCTCCTCACCGCATCCAAAGCGCTTCATAACTGAGGAGGAAGCAAGCAACACGTAATCAAAATAATCAATTTTGACATGAAACCGGAGATTAAACTCCTCGTTGTAGTTATTAAGGATCGTGTGACGTAGATCATGTGAGCCAACATGCCTCAGCAGAGGAGGATTACATCCCAACAGGATCTTTTTAATGGGAGATACTACTTCCTCATGTCGGCAGAGCTCTCTGCTGAGGAATTCATCAGCTATGAAGGCAGGAAAGTTTGCCAACATTATTTATGTCACCAGCTGCTTCAGCAGCTATCAACTCATCTCTATCATCTCGGCATCACAACAAACCATTAATCATTATCCCAGTCTGGATCACTTTGTTAACTTTCTCTACCTCATCCAGGAACAGAACAACAGCATTGATGCAAGCAGCTGACTTTGTGCTTTTGTGCCCAACAACCTTCCTGCAGCTAAACTAACCTCCTCCACACTGCATGGAAAACCAGCAGCAACTTTGATGCCGTGTCATTATCATTTGACAACACACAACCAAAGCGTGGGGGTATCCACATTAAAAAACAGTCCAGTTCACTGCACAAAAACTGTATTACAGGTTCTCAGG
This sequence comes from Channa argus, assembly GCF_033026475.1. Taxonomy (NCBI): domain Eukaryota; kingdom Metazoa; phylum Chordata; class Actinopteri; order Anabantiformes; family Channidae; genus Channa; species Channa argus. The sequence continues at coordinate 2,736,324 of NC_090208.1, forward strand.
TGGAACAACTTCTGAAATCCTCTGCCTTGAATTTGATGCAGAGCTGGTCACAGTCAGAGTGTATGGTAATTCATCAGAGGCATAAGCTGGGACCAGATCATAGTAATCATCATTCTTCATGAGTGTGTCAATGTTGTTTCCATCAGTAATAAAATAGTTTGTGAAAGAATTCAAATAAAAGCAGCATTTAAAGTAAAAATGTTGGCAAACTGTTTTACACTTAAAGTGCAAAGATTTATGTCTGTGAGAGAAATTCCCTACAAATACAAAATGGCAGTTTATGGTGACCAAATGCATCCATTGAACTCTGCTTTCACACCTCAGCACCTTCTGTCTTTAGGCCAATGCTTCCTCAGGAGTCTGTCAGCAGAGAACACATAGATCAGTAGTCACAAGGACTTGCTAATTAGATGGCTGACCACATTGTATTCGCCTGTATGGATGTTGTGTTAGGTTTATTGCATTGACTCATTCCTTCCTCAGTCCTTTTGTGGGAACTCGGCTGTGAACTGTGCGGTTGAAAGGCCAAACAACCTGCAACGCCTTGTCTGATTGGCCCACTCTGAGCAAAAAACTGCTCCGCTGTGTTTCTGTTTCACTGAATAAATCTCACCATAAACAGAATTCTTAACTTGCCTTGCAGTTTTTGCCACAACAATGACTAATACACTGTTTCAATGGAAAGTTTAATCACCAGTTCCCTCATGCAGCCTCTTCTTCAGAAGTTACTATTTCTACACTGTGAGGCCATTCTTCACTTCAGTTTTCTGACATTCTCAGAGAAACTGATTCATGAACAATGTAACATCATGTGAGGACATTTTTACCCTGTGCGGTTGTAAGAAAAGACAACCGGTTGTGTACTGACCTGGTGAAGGTGGAGGAGCGTGTGAGGAGAAGGCTCCGTGTGATAAGATGGAGGTCCAGGTGTTAGAGTGATGGAGGACAGGAGAAGAAAGGGAGGAATGAGGGAGAAAGACAACATCGACCTCCACCCCGTCTGACAGAGCTGCAAGGAAACAGTGAAGTTTAATAAAAAAATCCTAAAGAAGCTTTGTGTGTTTCCTCTGCTCAGTGTTTGAGTGTGTACCTCTCAGTCTTAGTGTGTAGTAATCAGCCAGGGTGCAGTCGAATCTCACAGGTGTCAATCTGCCTCCCATTGCCACAGCAGCAATCTGCTCCTCCCTGCAGGTGTGGTCGTAACGCATCGGCAGTGTTTCGGCTGCAATGGGTACGAAGTCGGGAAGGAGAGGGGCGGTGACGAAGGTTGAGGTGTCATCATCATCATCTTCAAGAGTGTTTGTGTCATCCAGAAACTCCATGGCGGCGTCAAACAGAATCTCTGCAGAGAGAAATGATTTGATATTATAGATGTTAACCTTACACACACATACACACACACACACACACACAGCTCTCACCTGTATTGTTCTTCTGCTCTGGTTGTAACGTGAAGCTTGGAAGTCTGCAGAGACAGTCCTTTTTTTACCCAACTACACAAACAACACAACATGTAGCAGCGACGACCTTCATGTGCCTCACCTCTTCTTCGGAGTTTGATCCATGAGAAGCTGCTTCCTCTTACATGACGTTCGGCTGCAACAAGCACAGTTTGACTGTAACACTACGGTTTATTTACAGACTTAACTCCCATAGTGATATGGTGGTTTTAACATCTCACCCTGCTCCACTGTGCAGAGGACGAGGAGTCAGTGGACGAGGAGTCAGTGGACTGACAGCCGAGGACGGGGAGGTTGGGAGGGAGGAGGAAGAGCAGGAGAGAGGTCTGAAAGAGGGAGGGATGAAGGAAAGAGGAGAGAGAAAAGTAGTGGAGAGAGAAAGTCCGAATGAACGAGGGGTGGAAGGGAGACGAGAGAGAGGGGGGGAAGAGGGGGAAGAGGGGGAAGAGGGGGAGGGAGATGGATGGGGGGAGGTTTTAGAGAAGCAAGGAGAGAATGAGGACAGATAAGAAGCTTGGTCTGTCCAAGACAAACAGCGATCCTCCTGAAGGAGACATGAAGGACAGAAATGAGAATGTTGGAGTCTGGTGCCTGGTATAATCACAATTATTAACTACCCAAAATAAATACACAAACAGGAAGGAAAGGGAATCGAAACTCTGCTGTTGGTAGGTAACACAGGATGATATCTGTGCATTTAAAACTCTTCTTCTGATTTATTTTATTTATCATTTTATAGAATAGTGTAGGTTTGCTCAGCTGTCACCTCTCCTATGCGACTGTATACCACCATGGTAACCGTTGCCTGGATACAGAAGGTTCGTTGCTCCCGGTAACAGAGCCTCTCCACCTCCCTCTGCAGCTCCACCCCTCGGAGGAAACCTGGCTCACCTGTGAAGAAAAATCATCAGAAATGTGACACTTTCTATGACGTCTCATCAGAATCAGACGGGGCTTCAGATGTTTCCTGGATCAGCAGACTTCAGACTTCAGACTTCATTCCACAGGGTTCAATCTTAGGTCCTCCTTAATTTGCCCCATTTACACATATGAACTATTTCAACTATTCCAGGTCAACGGAAAATTGAGGAGTAGGTTAAGGTGAGTGGGATTCATGGTTTTCTTTAGCATTAACCACCAAAAAAATGCAGACATTGCTAAGTACTACGTGCATTGAATTAAAGCTATATAGACACTAACCTCTCCTACTTTTCATGTATGTTTCCATGGAGACAGGAGGAGGTGGGTAGACAAAGGATCCTCCAATCACAGCCCTGCTTAGCACCTCTCTGTCATTCTGACTCCTTAGCCACTGAAGGAACTGCCGCACCGGTTGGAGCTTACGGTACTTCATCTCAGAGTGATGTCCTGCCAACCGAGCAACGAGGAGCGAGAACAGAGTTCAATCAGAAAACCTGATGGTACCAACATTGTGTTATTTCAATTTGTACAACTCAGGGGGCATCATACTGAATTATCCACCAACAGGTCTATATTTGAATGCAGTTACCTGTGCAGTACACCTGTGTGAACGTCGTGTTGGTCAGGTAGGAGCCGGCTCCTGTTGTATCTGCAGCTTTGACCATCTTCAGTCTGGTACAAACAACCACAGACACTAGACACAGAGAAAGTGGATCTATGATGCTCAACAACATTAATAACTCTTCTTTTACGAGTCTCTTAAAATTAACTAGAAAAGCTGTTCAAAGATAGAAATTGTACAGCTGTTTATTAATGCTTCTCACGTGGGTAAAGCTTGAGGTGGGTTTCGGGCTGAGACGTGGAGAACAGCTTCACCATGATTGGCTGATCGCAGGAGCCGTCCTCCAACCGCAGCCAGTGATACTCCAAGAACTCTGTCCCTCGACCGTCTGCCAAAGAAAAAGCAGATCAGTGGAAAACAGCCCAAAACATTATCCCATCAAAAGAACTGCAGCCGACTCATTTAAATAATAAAACATTCGAATATGGTGAATCAAATGTTTGTTTTTGTTACAAAACCTTAAAGTATGACATTTTCATTAACACAAGAATGTAGTATTAAAGTCATAAATTCATACATTTGAAGGCAAATGTAAGCAAATTCTTTGCATTCATTTTCTAATGGCTGCATATTGAATAATTAGCGTGATATGCCAGTCACTGTGCCAACACTCACCCTTGCTCCTGATGCGCTCTGGTCGTCCTGAGAAAGTCAGCAGGCCGATGACATCGGAGACGGCACCATGCGAATAGTCCAGGAGCTCCTTACTAATGAACCGAGACAGAAGAATGTGGGCTGTGTCAAAGTGAGGACATGTTGTAGTAGATTTGATGAGTTGGTTATTGTTGTTCAGCAGGTGTTCTGACCCACGTGTCATGCAAACATAAGAACACACGCAACACACTTCCAAAAGTGTCTCTAATGGAAGGATCTCGTGAAAAAGATCCAAAGACCCAAAGACCCACTGCAAAATGAAATTCTGTGTACCTGTTGTGGAAGTTGTAGGTAGGTGCAGGTGGAAGATACTCAGGGGAAACAGAGGATTCTGGGAGGACAGATATGCGTGCAGCAGGATTTCTGCTGTTCACACTGATCTCTGAACAGAACAATTGAAACCGAGTGATGAGCCTGTTTTTTACAGAAATATCTTTGCTTGACTATTGGAGCAAAGTCACTGTTTCACACTCGATAACACTTCTGGTTTTTAAATGACATTTGATAAAGTTGTTCGATATAATTTAAGGTGTAGCCATAGTTTTAGGTTTAATGTTAAACTCAGGCCCAGGCTTGATTCTAAGTTAACTGGGTCAGACATAAGCACAATTCAGTTTAATAAAATCGTGTGATTTATGATGTTGAGATAAATCTGTGTGCTCCGTACCGATATCATCCAGGTCGGCCTGGTAACCCTTTTTCACTCGATAGCATCTCAGGCTGATGATATCTCCAGGCTTCAGACAGCGATACCAGCTGACACACACGCTGTTCCACAACACCACACACACACTTCCTGTCCAGTCACACACCTCCAAAATTGCCTGGATAGAAAAAGAGGTAAAGAAGTAGGTGTATTAAAGTTTGGCGTCCACAGGGACACATTTTAGGTTTTCTGACACTGGTATGTTAATAACATGTATCTGTACATCTGTATATACATTCAAATCCTGAATCCCTGAAGATACACAAGGAAAAAAAACATGGATTGTTTAACTGTTAAATGACAATAAGCGTTTTTTTTTCTTTGCTACAGCAGCTTCATTTTTACACCTGTATCATGCTTAATTAGGTTTCACATCAACAGAACGCAAATAATTGAAGAAGACACTCAATATGTGAAATATTTCCAAACGAGACACTAGTTTGATGCAGTCTTACACACTAAAGCGTTCGTTTCTGTCTGCTTCTTTAATTATTCACACCAACTTTCCTGGCAAAGCTGCGATCAGTTCTTCAGTCCTCTGTCAGTAGCAAGCGTTACAATGAATCTCCAAACTTCCCAGCTTGCACTGCTACTACTGAACTGTGGACAATGCTCTATCTTGAAGTCCACTCGCATTAAACAAAGGTTTTAAGCCAAGGCCCTTATTTTCTACAATGTATCACAAGCTGGGTGAAAACACTCATCTGCAAAAAGCAGAAACGGTTTAAGCTACAAGAAATGTTGTCAGAAATTAGACGTACTCATAGTTGTTGGAACACTTACACACAAAAAAAGGAACCTACACATCTCAAAACTAAAATGACTTCGAATTAAAAAAGAAAATGAAAATTCATTGAAAAGCTGACTTGCTTTCCAAATTATCTGAAATAATTTCAATACTCCAAAACAGAGTGACAACTGTGCTTTCCTTCTTTTTTTCGTGGAAGGGTTGATGTTAAGATAGATCATTTTGAAAAATCCTGAGATAACTCTTCAATAAACATTAACAATTTAACACATATGAAGGTTGCGGCTGGTTATTTTCTACATGATTACTGACCTTATATGGACACTCACAGTTCCTGTCCGTCCTTCCGTAAAACATCAGGTGTGACTTGTTGATGATGCGTACAATCAGCAGGTGACGAACAACACCCCTGGCAACACCCCGGTAATTGGACAGGAAGGAGTCTCGCAGCTCAGACACCGTCACTGCAGGACGTTGTCCTGCCAATACACACACTTATTTAAAAATAAAACTCAGTTTTTATTGGAGTAATTTTAGTTTAGTTTATTTTTTTTTTAAATATGCAAATTTTAAATGAATATTAACAGGATTATTGCAGTTTTCATAAAGTTCATTTCCATGCATCTCTGTTCGCATTTGGAGACGACTTTGTCTTTGTTGTCTTGCTAGAAGTAGCTTTCAGAGACGCTTTCCAAGGTGGCGTGAAGTTAAAAAAGGTTGGTTATATATCAGCAGTTTAAATTATATCTCTACCTTCATCCTCCTCTTGTTCCTCTTCATCATTCTCCTGCTCTTCGTCAGTGGGTGGGGTTTCCCTCCACACATCCCCGCTGTAGTCCACGTTGTTCCACAGGGGGAGGAACACGCTCCTGTTGGCTCTCAGAGGAACCAGAGATCCTCTACAATCTATAAAGGAAACTGTAAGTCCTTTAAATGCTTAAAATACATGTTCCTGATTATACTTACATTAGATTAAGAATATTTTTAAGTGCTGGACTTGTTATGTGTTTTCATAGTGTTGTGTGTACTTATATTATCCAAGTTTGATTCAGAATGTTAAAACTGGCTGATCAATATTTCATGTTGTTTTACCTGCAGGTTCTGAGGATCCAAACCAGGGTAGAGACTCCCAGCCCACATTGGCTCCACCATCTTCACCAGCAGCTGAATGTCTGTCTTCAACCTCCACACTCGCTAGTTTATAGCTGCAGGAGCACAGGCGTTAGACCGGGGAAATTATATCAACGCAGCAGCACTCACCTGTCCTAACTCACCTGTTTGTCTCTCCACGTGCTCCTGGACATGCTGGGAGCTGAGCCTTCATGCCGGGTGTGAAGGTGGCATTACGTAGCGTTGATCCGGGATGCAGGATGTTCCGCTCCACCAGCTGGTTCAGATGTGGATCCAGAGTCACCTGAAGCCTGCAGTCACCGTCAGTCAGTGTAAGATCATACAGGTCATCACCTGCAGAAACCAAAAAAACCTCAGTGAGACAGCAGTCTGAACTGTGTCATGAGATGTGTTACTGTTGTTGTAGTCATTCCTGTTTTACTTATCCTATCTTGTCCCACACTGTCTTACCATTAAGGACAGCCTGATGGAAGTAGACAGATGATCCCTGGTCTCTTCTGTAACGCTGCAATCCCACCACGTGCAGGAACTCTCTGCAGACAGCACCAGAGGATGAAGACACCTGCCAGACAAAAACACAAGACAGCATTGCAGTGATTCATTCATGTCCAGCTACTCAAAGCGCTTTCACACTGCTTCTTATTCACTCATTCGCCCTCACAATTACACACACACCGATGGGGGAGCTGCTATGCAGCAGCTGGCCAAGTGTATTGCCAGTGTATTGCTCAAGGAGACTTTGACATATGACCTGAGGAGCCGGGATCGACTCAAGAACTGTGGGATTGGTGGACGACTGCTCTACCTTCCTGTGCCACTGTCGCCCAAATGGACATTAGACTATGACTTATATTATTCACAGGATTTTGACATGACTCATTCTAATTTTATATAGATCAAATGTCTTAAGGAAAGTAAAAAGTAAACATAAGGACTATACGGTTTTGAAATATATACTGAATATGTATAATTATATAGCATTAATTATAGAACTAATTAATTTTGTATACTGAATATTACTGGGTTTGGTTGGTGGACAGTCATGAAATAATTTTTTTAAATGTTGTAAAACATGTTTATTAGTTTTAAATGACATAGAAGAAATAAGATGTTGAGCAAACAAATTAAAACAGAAAAATATTTAGTGACACCAAAAACTTTTTTTAACAATAAAGTAAAACTTCTTTTGTATCTGATTAATTGTCTATTAACAGTTTAATCGCTAGTTATTGAACTGATGTTAGCTAACATGGCTCCTTTCTGTCTTACGCCAAACCTAATATAAAAATGATACAATGATACAAATCTATATTACAGTTAAACGTGTTTCTACACATTTATCGTCTTGGAGTAATTTCGGCAAATCTACTTTTTTTTTTTACATATACAAACATAAGTTGGAACAAGTTTGTGAATTCTTGTGGATTTATTTTTAAATTCGGCATAACTGTAATTTAGTTAATGGCTGATTTTATTTTAAAAAGCTCTTAATTTTACTTGGTTAATTGAAGAGTGAAGAGAAGCTTCGCCCTTTACACAAAACAGGGTTTTACTTGAACAACTGACGGTGACAAACGGTTTAAATGGGGATTGGGGCAGAATAAACAGTTTACCTGTTCGCTTTTGCACCTGTACTCAGGAGAATGTTTCTGTAAAGCGACCTTAAAATGACGGATATTTGAACGGAGTCTGGTGGGCGTTTTTATCCCCGCGTTTAGCGGGAATACAGATGTGAATGTACGAAGACAGAAACACACGCCAGCCGTTACATCGACCAACACACGAAAACACACAAAACTCACAACAGCAACAGTAATAACAAAACCTTGTCTGGACCAGGAGTGGCCCGGGTCAGGGTTCTGTAGAAGACGCAGCCAGGAGCCGCCATGTTGCCAGCACAATAACAATGCGGTGCATCATGGGAAAAGCAGGCGGACGTGGAGGTGTGTTATAAATTAATTTATTTACAAGGTTTTTTATGACATTGGTCTCAGCGAAAACTTAAAAGTTAGTACATAGATATTTTTCTATTCTATTGTTTTATTAAAACAATATTATTTCTAATTAGGAACGTGTGCTATCAAACATCTCTGGTACAGTAAAACTGTTTCCCCTTAGACCGATGAATTAGCAGTTTTGATTTCTGTCGGGAAGATTTTCAAATTAACCGAATCAACTGTACTGACAAGCAGCCATGCAAACAGGGAATTAAATAATTCACCCATTAATAAATAAAAGGAAGCGGTTAAAAACATGTCTATACATAAACATCATTCATTCTTCTGAAGTGTGGAAAAAGTAGTGAGACAGTATTATTAAGTAGTATTAAATTATACTTAGCAGTGCACTGAAGGCACAAGCACTACATTTGTAAGCCACTACTACAAGTCTTCTCCCACACAGTTGTTTCCTGTGGTGTTCTCCAGTTCGCCAGCGTGGTCTTTCTTTCAGGAATCAATCAAATGTTTCATTTACTCACGGCGCCCTCTGATGTATGCGTTTTGTTAGTTCAGCTTCTTGAACTTATTGAACATCAACAGTAAACAAGATTCTAAATCCAAATAGACTTGAAATAAACTCTAAACCCTTTTATCTGCGCACTTCCATATAAGCTAATGACCATCTAATTGTCCAAATATTTTAAGCCCCTAATTAGTCTAATAATCCAATATGTATTGATGAAATGCTTATAATAAAGCTGACAGTCTACACTTGCAGCATGTTTAGATTGTTTTGTAAAACACCATGTGGAGTAGGGGAGATGGTTATTTGCAGTATGAATGCTTAGATGTGCTGCTGAGCTCTAACATAAAGAGCTTTATGCAGATTTATGGATCACGGTTATTTTCAGGGTCATTTTTGCAACGAGCCATGTAGGGTGAGAAATGTAAGATCAAATCTGGACTTGATTTTATGAGACAACCCAGAAACACTCCTGCAGTAGATGTGAGGCCTCAGCTATGTATAAACTTCACCTTCTTTACTTACATAACCACAGAACTACTGACCAGGCTGTTACAGTTTGCGCTCATGTGAAGGAATGTTCTACATGTATGAGCAGATTCGGTGCAGCCTGGGATTTGACTTTGGTTTGTGGAAAATCTTCTTAAAAATACTATATCCTACTTTCGTCGTGCACAAAAAGGCTGTTTTTGAATTAGGATAAACATGTTTTATTAGGATAAGATGTTTTATGTTTTTTCTGTGGCATTTTTTTAATGTGATAGCATCATAGTATAAAGAGTCAAAAAACAGGTATTTGATGCTTCCTGTGAGATTTCTACATGATTTCTAAAGAAGCCACACATCCTAAATGTCTAAACATAAGCAGCTGTACAAGAAATGTGAATAGGAAATTCAGTCTGAAACTAGGTTCCAACCAGCGTCAGTCTGAAGTCAGTAAAGTGCCATGTGGTCAGGTGTGTGCTCTGCGTGTGAAGTGGTGTGAATCTCTGAACTCCAGGTAGAGGCTGAACAGCAGGTGCAGAGACTGGATCCTGCTGCTGTAGACGGGGATGTCCAGCAGGCTGCAGACAATGTCTGTGTACTCCGGCAGGCTGCAGTTGAGGCGAGCGGGCGGCAGCTGCAGGCGCCCCAGCAGCTCCTCCAGCTCGGCCGGCCACTCCTGCATCAGGGTGTCGATGTCGGGCATCGGGCGAGCGTAGTGAACGCTGGCCGGAGGTTTGGAGCGGTGCAAAGCACTGATGCTCTCCACCCAGCTATCCAGTACACGAGGGTTGGACTGAGGACTGGCAACGCTCGTCACCTTCTTCAACTGTAAGACAGAGAGACGGTGAAAGAGATTTCTCTTTTCATAGTGTTATTAAAAATGAAATTGGAAAGTTGTGAAAGTTCTGCTTCTCTGTCTCCCTCTCTCTGTCCCTTTCTACAGGTGTTTTCTAGTGTGGAGCTACTGGTCCTACCAACCTGCCCCATGTTTTATTGTTGCCCTTTTCTTTTCTCTCCGGTCAGGTTTCTTCTGTTTTGCGGAGTTTTTCCTCTCAAGGGGGATTTGTTGAGTTATATATCTGAAGAGTCTTGACTTTATTATGTAAAGTGCCTGAGATGACTTTGTTGTGAATTGGAGCTACATAAATAAAATGTATATGAATTTAATAGAATTGAATTAAAAGTGTCCAGGAATTTGCACAGACAGTTTTAAACTTTAGAGCTTCAAGAACTGGAAATCTCTTCCTATCTGTCAGGTATGCTTTGCAATCATCTGTCTGTCCACATGCAAGTTTTGCTTCACCTCTGTTCTGCTAATATGGGTGAAAATCTGTCCGAAAACAGTTGGGATTTCTCGGGATCAGACCCTTAGGCTCATGCCTCACCTAAAACAGGAATAGGACTTCTCCAAATTACTGCCACCTGATGTTAGATTAGCTACATAACTACTAAACCATACTGCCAGGTGAGTGGTACACAGCTGAAAACCTGACAGCATGAGCCCATGAGCCTGAGCTCAGGGAGAGACAGACACTCCACCACACACATTTACAGAGTATTAGTCCTGTGATTACATTTTAAATAATTAATTTGGTTTATTAGATAAATTGACACTGTAAAAGAATAATTTGTTATTACAAAATGCACAAGCTGGAAGTGGGGGGAATAAATAAATTTAAAAAAAAAATCAACTACTCCAACTGATTATCAGAATAACAGAATATGATAACAGTGGAATCACCTCGGCGGCTCCATGTTGTTTGGTCTCCTCTGACAGCCACAGCGACATCACCGTCGGGTCTGACTGCTTCACACTGGGCTCATCCAGAACCACCAGACCCAGACCGTCTGGTTTACCATCTGGTCTCGGCACCTGAATGCCAGACGGGTCGAAGTGAGATCAGAGTCACAGAGTTAAAGGGACATTTGTGGTAAATTTGTCTATGTGTGATTTTAGCTTAGTTTGTATTAACAGGAGCAATAAGAATGAAAGGCCCAGTTTATAGATACTGCAGACAATTCTTAACACACCCCATGTTTACTATCTTCTTACCATGTCTGTGTATGCAGCACTGAGAGAGCACACAGTGTGTGTTAGTACCTTAAGGAAGGCGTCAATGTCTCCCACAGCAGGGATGAAGTCTGGGATGAACGGCTTCAGGCTGTGCTCCAGCTCTATGGTCTGAGGAGTGTAACTGAGATGAAGCAAAAGGGAGGAACAGACCATTTTATATTCATTCCGAGCAACAGACTTTAACTGTTAATGTGTCAGGACAACTAACACGTCCTTTCTCAGAATGAGTCTGAGAACCAAAAGACTATGACTTCACTGGAATACACGATGATGAAAAAGGTCACATTATCGTTATCAAATTTTACAAATGACAAAAGATTCTCAATTCAAGTTTAAGTAAAGTGACTTCTAAGTGCAGTCAGCCAATGAAATCAATCAGCAGCTACTTCCATGATTAAATACAACTGCAATCAGAAATATTCAAACCCCCTCAACGCAAAAGAGATTATGCTGATGTAGATGAAAGATAATGACAAGAAATGACAAAAAAAACTCATTAAGCAGCAAAACATACGAGTTATTTTAACAACAGAAGTGACTAAACTTTGCAGTTCAAATGGAAAATCTAACTCTTAACACATGTGCAGTGTTATTCAACCCCCAGCCTCAGTACTTTGTGGAGCATCCTTCAGCTTCCATAATTTCTAACAAATGTTTTCAATAAGTCCCGACAAGCTTCCTACACCTCTCCATCAGAATCTTTGTCCATTGTTCACACGCAAACGCCTCTAGCTCAGTGAGGTTTGGTGGTTTCCGTGCGGCCACTGCCTTCTTTAAATCTCACCAAAGATGTTTAATCGGATTTAAATCTGGTGGCTGAGAAGGCCGATCCAGGAAGTTCCAGGATCTTTTTTTCAACCAAGCTTTGATTGACTTGGAGGTGTACTTGGGACCATTGTCTTGCTGGAATGTCCAATGATCACCGAGGTTTAATTAATCAACAAAAGGCATCACGTTCCTGTAGAAAATGGCCTGGTATTTCTGGGAATCCATGTACACAATCAAGCTTGCTAGTTCCTGCCGCAGTAAAACAGCCCCATCCTGGCCTTTCGCATGCCAGACATACCACTGGTCCATATGTCCAAACAGTTCCAATTTGGTTCCATCAGTCCATAGAACTGTCTCCCAAAACCTCTGTAGTCTTATTCACATTCCTCCTGGCATATTCTAGTCCACTTTTTGATGTTCCTTGTGGTCAAGAGTGAAGTGAACCACGGAGTCCAGCCAAGAAGTCCTTTTTTATTCAGTGCACATGTAACAGTTGCCACTAAAGCAGCCTTCATCAGGTCATGCTGTAGGTGTCTTGCAGTCACACAGGGGTTTCTCTTAAATGTCCTGACTAGGTTGCTAAGGTCTCTTGATGAAATTTTGGGCTTTCTTCCATGGCCAGAAAGGTTTGCAGCTGTTCCATAAGTTTTAAACTTCCTCACAATGCTCCAAATGAGGTCTCTTAGAATGTTATTTCTTTTTTTGGAAATATACGCAAGGCCCTTCCTGTGTGATAACATTTGTATTTCCCATGATTGCAACTCACCTTAATTACCTTTATATATGCATCATCGCTGAAGCAAACGAAGGATCATTATAGTTCCCCAAAGTTTTAATTATGTTTCAACTCCACTTTAGGCTATAGAAACTGTCCAACATCTTTAACAATAACAATATTATATACGTGTTGAATAATTGTGATATGGCTAAACAAAATATATATAATATATATATATATATATATATATATATATATATATATATATATATATATATATATATATATATATATATATATATATATATAAATAATATACCATGCATTTTCTGTGTAGATTTTATAGATCACTCAACTCATAATCAATAATAATCTTGCTCTAAATGACAAAGCTCTAAAATCTTTGGGGGTATGATTATTTCTGATCGCAAATGTATGCTGGTTTTAGTTTCTCACATCTGATGATTTAGGTTTTACTTTGTAACTTAAGTGAACTCAAGTTTTGAGATTTCTTCTCTTCTTGTCCTTTGGGCTGTTCCCTTTCAGAGGTCTCCACAACGAATCATGTGCCTCCATCTAACTCTGTCCTTTGCATCCTCTTCTCTCACTACATCCATAAATCTCCTCTTTGCTCTTCCTCTAGACCTCCTGCCTGGCAGCTCCAACCTCAGCATCCTTCTACCAATATATTCAGTTTCTCCTCTGAACATGTCCAAACCACCTCAATCTGGTCTCTGACTTTATCTCCAACACATCTAACATGAGCTGTCCCTCTGATGTCCTCATTCCTGATCCTGTCCATCCTCGTCCCTCCCAAATAGAACCTCAACATCTTAAGCTCTGCTACCTCCAGCTCTGCCTCCTGTCTTTTCTTCAGTGCCACTGTCTCTAAGCCGAACAACATTGCTGGTCTCACCACCGTCTTGAACATCTTTCCTTTCATTCTCGCTGATTCTCTTTTATCACACAACACACCTGACACTTTTCTCCACCCGTTCCAACCTGCTTGCAGACCCACCTCCACCTCGAACTCCTCTGTATCACCTACAGCACCTCACCACTGTCTTACAGCTCTCATACATGTCCTGCACCACTCTAACATACTTCTCTGCCGCTCCAGACGTCCTCATACAATACCAGAGCTCCTCTCTCTGCACCCTGTCATACGCTTTCCTTGACTCTTGGTGATATTAATAGGCATTTTCTGACTTTTGATAGACAAAATAATTAATACATAAAAATCGCTGAACATTTTAACCTGCTCACCGTGTGATGTACTGAAACAGCTCCTTGACCTCGTTGCTGACGGGCAGGTTGGCGTAGTCAGCGGGGTCATACGCCCCCTCTGGAGCGTGTGCAGGTTCGTCGTCATCCTCCGTCTCTTCTTCATCAGAATCGTCGTCATCCTCGTCTTCATCCTCGTTGTCTGGACTGACTCCGGGCTGCATGCTTATAGGCTCCTTGGCTCTCTGAGGATTGTGGCCCTCATCAAACTCCTCACTACTGCTGCTGTTGGCTGACATCAGGCTGGCAACTTTCCTCCGGGACTCTGACTAAAGGGAAATAAAGTTGGTTTAACCATTCAGTATTATTCATGTCAGTTCATTCCCCTAACACGTGTAGAAAGATCTTAGATTCACATACACAATGCTGCCATTGGACCCTGTTTTTCTAAAAGCACCATTTGATTTATTGGCATCTGAATTTGTTTCACCTCTATTTTTTTACCATTAAAAGTAAAAGTTTAAAGTTCCATCGGGTTTTGCTCAGTGGTTCCCACTTGAGTGTCACCTGAATGTGTGCATCAATGTAAGGGTTCGGAAGCACCAATGTGGTTCAGTTTGACCTACAAATGAAGTCTTTCTTGTTCATTTTCAATGAAAGAATTTCTTTGAGTTCAGCGGAGATGACGAATGGATGTTACCTGACCCTGGCTGTAGGGGGTCGGAGTGTAGACGCTCGCTACCTCCTCGGAATCGATCACCTCCAGGCTCTCGTCGTACGGCTGGTTCTTCAACAGTTTGGTGTCTTTACCCCGGTCAGTCCGCTCCATATGACACCTACGGATTACGGGGTTACACACATTTATCTACCGGTCTGATCCGCTTTTTTCTACCGAAAATTAGAAAAACACAACCTTTACCTTTTGAAAATGCAGCTACTAGGCCCGTCTGAAACCGAACCGAACCTGGCGTTGCAAGATACGCTTACATGTCCCACCTAGCAACAAACAGCTAACAACACACCAACCCCGGGAGCGTGAAGATCGTCTGGGGTTGTAAATATGCGGTGCGAATAGAAATTCTCACACACACATAAACCTTCTGTTGCTATATTTTTAAAATGGAAAGTTACCGACGGTCTGTGTGAAGTTTAAAAATGTTTCTCTGCATCTAAGCGCAGCTAGCTTAGCAAGAGCTAACGGGCCGAACGACCACCTGGAATGTACCGTATCCTGGCAACAGACCCTGCAGTGCATCATGGGTAGTGAACTCTGATTTAAGCGACAAAACGTCATCGAACAGTCATCAATTATTTCTATCAGTCCAGGTGACTTCAATGCAAATATAAAACAATTAAACGTAATTTTCTATAATACAATAAATAATTAGTTACACTGTGCGCTATAACGTTACCTTGATTCTTTTTTTCTCTTGTTTTTTAAAGCTGAATATGCCGTCGGACACTTCTTCTTAATGAAAATCTCGAACAGAAATGTCAAAGTTCAGTTTTATTCTAAAAAAACAACTGAGCAGACACACAAACATTTAGGCATGAACAACTTCTTCAGTATGAATAAACCAGAAACTATATTTTACATTTAACCAATGGGACTAGTAAAGGTGGAACCAATTACACTTATTAGCTGTGGCTCATGTCAAGTCAAAGTAAATGAAATCCAATGAAAATGAAACAATTTAACTGCAAATCAAGACATTCAAATACATTCACATAATATATGGATTTAACATAAATTACATCTGAACTGTGACATCAAGCTGTAAAACCCAATCCAAGATGAATAAGTACATGGGAGCAGTAAACGTCTAAACAACCTTATCTCCATGTATTGTACTATACCAAGACTATAGACAAATTTTTGAAATTAGTGTTTATCAGAAATACATGTATAAAACAATTTCTTTAAATTAAGAACAGAATTTTAATTTAAATTCAGTTCTTAATAAACAGCAGTGAATATGTGATCCTTGAAGACAGTGCTCAAAGCTGTATTTTACCTATTTTAACTCCAAGGTGGAGGCGTTGGTGATGTTTAAGCCTTTCGTTCCGTGCAAAGGTGCTGCCACATTGGCCACAGACATAAGGTTTGTCTCCTGTGTGGATACGTTGATGGTCTTGTAGGTTACCTAGACGTGAGAAAGTCCTTCCACACTGGTCACACCAGTACGGCTTCTCTCCAGTGTGAATGCGTTGATGGGATTTTAGATTGCATAAAACACTAAAACCTTTTCCACATTGGACACAGGTATATCGTTTCTTAACATTGTGAATACGTTGATGGAGTCTTAAGTTACCAAGACTAGTAAAAGCCTTTTTGCACTGATCACAGCTATAAGGTCTCTCTTTAGTATGACTGCGCTGATGAGTTCTGAGGTTACATAATGTAATGAACCCTTTACCACACTGGTCACAGCTGTATGGTTTTTCTCCAGAGTGAACGCGCTGATGGACCCTGAGGTTACCTAAAGCAATGAAACCTTTCCCACATTCATCACAGGTGTACAGGTTCTCTCTGGTGTGAATTCTCTCATGAATCTTTATATATGTCGATGTGAAGGCCTTGCCACAGTGCTGACACTTGCGTTGCTTTGCTCCTCCCTGTTTCAATCACACAAAAAAAGACACATATGCACATGAGTACAAACAATATACAACATGCACTAAGGCACTTTCAATGTACAACACAGGAACATAGTTCTGGCTTTTTACGACAGTTCACCTCAGTACCTGGCACAATGTACAGTGTATTAATAGTATTATAATTTTTATTACATTTTTTACTTTATTATTATCTTATTACTTTGTATATATTATGTATTATTATGTGTAGCAGCTACTGCAATGCAAATATTTCCCTTCTGGGATTAAAAAAGTATCTATCACAGTGTTGAACTTGGACTGTTGATTAAATTCAGGGATTAACCCTAAACATAACATACCTTTGCCTCCACTGCAGTCTTTTATTTTGTCACAAATAGTGATAGTGAAAACAATGTCATCAAATTTACATTCTTAAAATAATAAATGTTATTTGATGGCATTTAAAAGCAAAAGCTGGAACACCCATTTCTCAGCAACCACAGAAATAATTATGGTACTTTATTTTTATCAATCTACAAATATTTTAAAACTGCAGATACAGCACTCTGCTTTTAGATTGACTGTAGCATTTTTCCAACAGTGTTGGTTTAATTAATTCGACACCAGAGCTGATACAAATTTGGTTCATAGCTGTCCCAGTAAAAGACGTCCTGGACAAAGCCTACTCTACACATTTTCGGTCCAACTATTGATCCAAACTCTACATCTTTCTGGAGCTGCAAAGGGGGAAGCCACTACACTTAAAGTTGCTGACCATTTAGAGTGCACTTAAGAGTATTTTGAGACCATTCTGCGAATGGATGAGACCAATGTAGAGCTGTTCGGCTTGAATGACAAGCACAATGTTTGGTGACTAAATTCTTGGTGGCAGTATTGTGATTTGGACCTGTTTTGCTGCCTCTGAACCAGGACCAGGACAAGGGTTAACGTCTTTTTGCCACACAAACATATTTTAAATCAGACAGTTGCCACAAGAATATACATGTAAAAACACAAACCACTGTAGCAGACAGTATCACAGTCCACTGTATTCCAGGTGGTGATACTAATATGGACATTGCACAAAATATATAATCTCCAACTGAATGTTTTTTTTCTATTGCTGCTTGTAGCTGTATTTATTATGCATCTGTCTTTGTATCCAAAAATGCATCTCTGTGTTCAGCCGGATTTTTGTCCTGTCTCTTGAAAATGTGCTCTTTGGTTTCACAAAATGATCTGCTCTGAAAGCAAATAAGCACTTATTATTAATTTTGATTCTATTATTAGTCACATTTCATATTCATAGTTTGATTTCCATACAAAGGCCGTTCAGACAGCAAGCAGTACATTAAAATAATTCCGTACTTTCCGTAGAAATTGTAAATATATGTACACAGATACATTTTATGGATAATCTACTGCTTACAGAACCCACTGCTCTTTTAACACTTATCTTTGTCTGAGACTTTTGATCTGGATTTTGTTCGTTCAATAAAGCAGAAAATAATCTGGACCTATGATTTAGAATACAGAACAAAAGCGCGTCTTGGACTGATTTCCTTCAGAAGTGGCGGTAACCACAATTCCAAAGTGGATTTATTTATCTTTACAAACACGCTTTTCCCGAAAAGAAGCGGGTTATTCGACCCTCGTTTACTGCGTTATTTGAGCCAGTAACAAGCCTTTTTAAACGGATTGTTCCTCAGACTCTCGGTGTTAGCACACAGCAGCTTACGGTAACATTTAGCTATAGTATTTCATCAGCACTGACCTGAGCTGCAGGACCGGCGGGTTCGCCGGTCTGGTGGTCCAGCTCTTCCTTTATTCCTCCACTGTACTGGACCTGCTCGCTGAAATCCGGGTCAGGTTGCTCCTCTTTTATTCCTCTATTGCAGTGATCTTGGCGACTGAAATCCGGGTCGTGGATCTCCAACTTCTTTATTATGTTGTTCTGGTCCGGCTCAACGAAATCGCGGACCCGTTTTCGATCTTTTTTACTGGTTTTGTTGTTTTTCTTTGGTTGTCTCACATCTGCCGCCGCCATTTTGTATCTGAAATATCGCCACCGTGTTCTCGCGTTCCCGACTATTTGAAAATACCTTTATTGACAAGTCACTACATTTACATTTACATTTAGTCGTTTAGCAGACGCTTTTATCCAAAGCGACTTAAAAGTGAGGTACAAGGCAAAACAAAAACCATCACAGCAAAGTCCTATCAGAAAAGTGTTTACATTCCCATTGTTCTCTTTCATTTGTACGTTAAGTGTTTGGAAAATCTGTTCAGTATATACTTTCACCTTACATCATGTAGTTAAAGAAACTAAAATAGAAATATTTTGTCGCATTTTAAAAATGACATCAATCTCCTGCATCTGTATTAATTGTAGCACACGCAATAAATAACAATCACACTTTTTGTTGCCTGTAATTGGTTATAAAAGACCAAATGCAGTTTCATGCAGATGGAGCTGGAGGTTTTACCTTTACCTACATGTATTCACACAAAGTACCTGGAAACAATGAAGCTACAACAATCTGTGCGTACGCTTATAAATAGGCGACAACAACTTTTTCAATCTGAATTAAGATGCTGCCCTCAAAATTACTGTTTCAGAAAAGAGAGAGGAAATTTTTTCCAGTAAGTGGGTGGCACATTTCTGCAGTTAAATATTCATAGAAAGGTGGAAAAGAGGTAAATACTGCATCTCTTAAGAAAGTCATTATAAAACAACTACAAAAATATACTGGATTTGTGCTGGATCTCACAGTCCCATGAAATGTGACAGAAATGTTAGAATAACATGAAAACCCTCAAATTGCTGTCATTTGACAATTATTTTTAAGAGCTTGTGAAAAATTAACCAGGTAAGGAGTAAAATAATGATTGAAGTCACTAGACAAAATAGAATTGGGCAGGGTTGCGTCAGGAAGGGTATCGGGGTAAAAACTGGGCCAAATCAACATGTGGACAATGGTCCGCTGTGGCGACCCTGAACTGACGGGTTAAGCTGATAGGACAAAAAAATAAATAAATAAAAAATCAAATCAGTCAGATCATTCATATTGATCTGACTGATTATATTTTTTGGCCTGAAAGAAAGCTCAACCGCTAGTATTGCTACTTTCACTTCATCACATCAGTTACAAGTACATGCTCTAGGAATATTTTAATACTTTATACATTCAGACTTTTTTGTCAAAGAATTGTAACAAAAAATCATAAGAACATGGTGCAGTTTATCTTCAGTGTACATTTGTTAATGTTGATCTAAGTGACACTTCAGTGAGCATAGTTTTCCACATTGGTCACACAAGAGCAGCGATTGTAAAGCATTTATTTCTTGATGTGTTCTTAATTTACTCTTTCGGCTAAAATTTATTCCACACTGGTCACACTGATGTGATGTCACTCCAGTGTGAGTTTTCTGATGTTTGCCTAAGTTAGTATTTTCACTGTAAGTTTTTCCACATTGCTCACGGTCACACTGTAGCTCTCTTGCATGAATTTGTTGATGCTGTTCCAAACTACAATTGTCTGAGGAAGTGTGTCCACACTGGTCACACAAGTAGGATTTCTCTTCAATATGTAAACGCCTATGGGATTTTCTGTAATGTGATCTGTTGAAAGTTTTCCCACAGGGGTCACAGGTACATGGTTTTCCTCTAGTATGTATTTGTTGATGGACTTTTAATGCACTTCTTCTGGTAGAAGTTTCCCCACACTGACCACAACTGTATGGCTTCTCTTTAAAATCATTTGAAACGTTCATGTTAAAGTTAATGTTTTGTTTAAAAACTTTCCCACATAAATCAAAACATTCTGGCTTTAATTTATCACAAATGTTATGTTTTTGTAAGTTGTAAGTTGTACTCTCTATAGGGAAGGATTTTCGGAATTGTTCACTGGCATTTGATGTCACTCCAGTGTAAATTTCCTGATGGTTGTGCAAGTTAGTGTTTTTACTGAAAGCTCTTTCACGTTGCTCGTGCTTGTATGGTTTCTCTCCAGTTTGAATTTGTTGATGTTGTTCAGGCGAAAAGGGTTTCTCAATATGGAATCGCCTGTGTAATTTTATCTGATTTAATCTAATAAAGGTTTTCCCACATTGGTCACAGCTGTATGGTCTTTCTCCAGTGTGTATTCTTTGATGGACTTTAAGTGTACTTCTTCGAGTAAAGGTTTTTCTGCATTGATTACAGCTATATGGTTTTATTCCAGTGTGAAGTTCTTGATGGTTTCTAAACTTTCTCTTTTGACTGATCTTTTTCACATGTTGATCAAAACTGTATGGTTTTACCCCATGATGAATTTCTTGATGTTTTCGCAAATAACTTCTTCTAGTGAATGCTTTTCCACAGAGTTCACACCAGTAGGGTTTCTCTCCAGTGTGAATAAGTTTATGTGCCTTTAGGTTATTCTTTCGTGTGAAGGTTTTTCCACATTGGTCACACCTGTAAGGTCCCACTCCAGTAGGCTTTTTCTGAGGAAAACCTTCCCCAAATTGATCAAAGCCGTAAGATTTCTCTCTTGAGTGAACAAGCTGGTGAACATTAAGGCTGTGGGCATGAGCAAAACATTTCCCACACTGACAACACAGAAAAGGTTTTTCCCCAGTGTGAGTACGTTTATGAGGTTTTAGAGAGTACTTGTATCGGAAAGCTTTCCCACACTGATCACAGCTGAACGGTTTCTCTCCAGTATGAATTCTCTGATGAGCCTTTAGACTTGATGGTGCGCCGAAGGGTCTGTCACATATTTCACAGTAGGCACCTTTGGGAATCTCTCTCTGTAATGACAGAAATACACAGAAAGGTGAGGGTTAGATATGATGGTACGTACCAAAACAGTAACAACAACAAAAAATTACAACACACAAAGCTCCTCTTAAGTCAATTATGTAATCAATGATCATAGTTAGTCCTTCTCAGGGCAAGTTAAGTAATAGTATGCAAAGCTTTATTCCCTGTTCATGGCCTACACAGGACCCAGGATCACTGGGAACCAACACTATGTCTGTATCTCTTGTCTTCCCAGGATGTAAGTACAATGGGGGAAATATGCCTTCAACATGTATTCATTAAATATATTCATAGTGCAACTTTTCACATATAATTAAGACCAAAAAATGTTGTGTGCACTGAACTGGAACAGCACAGAAAATTTATTTCTAATGAGAACTTCAAGACACTTCCTGTATAAAGAAACTGGGCAGAAGCAGTGAGTCCAAGATCTGATTCGATCTGAGAGCACAAAAGCAACCAACAATCAACTCTCCTTGGCGAATGGTGACTGTTCACATGTACGTGTGATTTTTTACGTTTTTAATTTTTAATACATTTGCAAATATTTTAAAAGAAAACTTCTTTCACATTGTCATTTTGGGTTGTTTGTAGAATTCTGAGAAAAAATTGATCAATTTTGGAATAAAGCTGTAACAACAAAATGTGGAAAAAGTTCATTTCCAAATGCACTGCATTTTTTTCTGTGTTGCTTGTATTGAGCTTGTATGGTGTTGAGTATTCTTTTCTTTTCAACATGTTGTTTTTGGACAGAATACTACAAATTAAAAGCTGTATTTATACTACGATCATAGAATATTGACTGCACACAAGTTATCTCTATTTTACTAAATGTATCAGGGTAGTAAGTTTTTCAAAAGGCCAATGGAGTTTTCCATGTTGTAAGTCCTATAAACATAGAGGATCTGACATGACATTGTCATTTTACCACTTCCTGAAAGATCACAAACTGAGAAGAGAGTGAACAGTGAAAATCTGCAACATTTTTAAAGTAAAACAACCTATTTGACAAATCTTTTTTAATGTCACCTTTTGACGAGATCCCTAACTTCCTAACTAACATTACAGTTTGGTGCTATTACATTAGATGATAGAAAAGCTGAAAATTAATTAAGAAATATTCCTGCCTATTATAGACACATTTTTTTAAGCCTAAAAAAATAAATAAATAAAAACACAGAATAAAATCAGCAGTGTAGTGTAAAATCACCTGTTAACCCAAAATCACAAAATGTTCTGGTTAATAATAATAAAATCATCATTAAATCAAATAAAAGGCTAAAAGGTCAGATAGTAGTTTAAAAAGAGCACGTGAAGGACTTTAAAAGTCAGAAGTCACATATTAAAATCATCAACATGTTAGGAGCTGGTCTAAGGAGGCTAAAACAGCTGGGATGTGTTAATTGAAGGTAAAGGTGATTAATTCATAGGTGTCTAAGGCAAGTAAAAAGACTGTTACAGTATTTGAGACCTGAGGAGAAAAAGTCACGTAAACTGATCTGTCTTTAAAAAATAAAATGAAATATAACTGCGATGCTAAAAGCACGACTGCACAAGGTTTGCGATGTGCTGCTCAACGATTTCAAAGCAAACATTAAGATTCTTTACAACTGGGTGAACGTGTCCTAACGGGGACCAGTAGGTGGAAGGATCGGTTTTGCCAACAAACTCTTGTATTGAGCTGCAAATAGTTTCAAGTCAACAAGCTTTTAAGCTCAGGTAAGCAGTCATGCAAAGAATTCAGTGAACCATGATCAGACACAGGCTGATACAGTACAGAAAAAAAAAAAAACCACATTGATGGATAATAATAATCTACCCTGCACCTTGGTCTGTTCAATAAATAACAACGATTGACTGTAAGAAAACCAGAGCAGAGATCCAGACGTGAGCACATCCCACCGTCCAAAGCCAACAGGATGTCATTGGACACTTCACAGATGTTATTGTTGTCTGCTGATAAGATAAATTGTTTGGAAATGTATTTTTTCTGTATTTTACAAATAAAACTGTCCTCAAGATGGGTCTTTAATACTCGGTAAGTGATGGATTCATCCTTTCTTAACAATGTTTGCACTTCATTTAGTCAGAGACATAACCAGTAGGTAAAAAATCTATTTTAATAACTTTGACAAAAAAACGAACTGAAATTACATCAAGTGTGCGGGACCACACTTTTAAATGTGATAATATTTCTAATGATGTTACTCAAGTACAGAAATAGGCAAAATCACCCAGAATGGCCTGTATTGTGTGACAAACATAATGAGGTTATGATATTAGGCTTCACAGATGTTCTGACTGACTCAATTTTCATCAAAATTGGATAAAAACTCACAATCCACAGCTGAAGGGCCAGGAGCCATTAGTTTAGTTTAGGTTTAGTCTTGAATAAAAATGTGGGATCGTTTGCTGGGCAGCAATAGGATCAGATCAGTATTTTGATCGATCTTTACATAACATCAGAGTAAAAGCTCCATCACAGTCTCATAATGGACTTGATTTCCTGGTTTCATCCGTCTTCGCTCTGCTAAACACACCGCAGTTTAATGAATCTAAGTCCTGCAACAGAAGCCGTATGTGATTAGACATTAAATTTGTCTTTAGTCTCATTCTGTTACCCATTAACTCATCAACTCGGCCCTAGTGATCACTGGGACCAGCAGGGTCGCTGCTTCGGGGGTCCAGGTCCTGATATTACCCTTTATTTCGTCACTGTCCCGGCCCTGATCGATGAAATCTGTGTCCTGGTTTTCCTCCTTTATTTCGACCCCGTAGTTGTTCTGATCAGTGAAGCCTGTATCTTCGTTGTCATCCTTTATCCCGCAGCTGTTGAGGTGATCCTGCTCTGCGAAATCCGGGTCATGGTTCTTCTCTTTTACTCTGTTGTTGAAGTGGTCCTGCTGGATTAAATCTGAATCCTTGTCGGTCTTCATTTCATCCAAGTCCTGGTTCTGCTGGATGAAACCAAGGCCTTAACGGTCACCACCATATTGTGCCTCTGTGACGCTGCAATACCCTGACGCTCGCTTGAGGGAAGTGATTTGATCATTCACCCCCGCCCCTAGTTACTAAGGTGTAAATATCAATGCTTATTTAGCTTCCTGGGAATAAAAAACCTATAGCAGAACTATAACACACATTTATCTATAAATCTTTATGAAATAACAATTCTGGTTATTATGCAATAACAAATCAGCTGGTTCATTTGTGGTTTTGTTTTTCTTTATTTCTTTTTTTTTTTTAAATCACACTGTGGGCATTAGTAAAATTAAAGTTATAGAATCAATATGTCCATCACATCTAAACCAAATTGTAGCCTGACAAAAACTTAAGAAAGCGCAGCAGCAACCAACCCCCAGTAGGTGGCTGTACACCTCTTTACAATAGTGACAGATTCGGTTAAACACAGATGAGAGTCAAAATTTTAAAGATGTCCAACTATAGGAAATTATGACTCCCTTAACATTCATATCTGCACCAGATTTTAGGCTGAAAGAGTGATTGCATTGTTTTTACCAAGAGTAGAAGTCAACACAGAGAATTCTACCACATTATAATCAGAAACTGGGAAATAAACTGTAGTAACGATTCTTTCTTCTGGATTCACACTGGTTTACAAAGTCTGAGAATTAAAGGTTTAATTAGCATTTACTTCTGTGAGTGTGAAGACCTGAACGCAGCAACTAAATTAATCAGTTTCTAAACAGTTTCAGGGAAAATATCTAAAGGGTTTAGTTCTTGTCTACACTCCACGACCATTTCAGTAGAAACTGTGTCTCTATATTTTCCCAGGTGTGATGCACAAAAGAGGAGAATAATTCATTCAATAAAATAAATACACCCAGTGCTTGATAGTTTAAACTACCACCTGGGACTGTTTTTACATGGAAACAGAAATCCGACTTGTTTTAAGTTTGTATTTTAATTTTATTTTGTGACTTTAGCAAAAAGTCAATATGAATGTTTTCATACATGGTGCCTTTGTAGAGCAAAAAACTCAGCACTATGTGGCCAGATACTGAGAATGAAATAGGACAAAATATTATTAGATACTGTTTTAAAAAGAATCAAAGTTTGAATAAGTTTGCTACTTCAAAACCACATAAAGAGTTCAGCTGTTTAGACAACGGGAATAAAATGCTTGACAATGACAAAAAAATATATTTTTTTCCAAATTAAAATAAAATCAAACATAACAAAAAAAAATGGTGTCATAACTGTCATGAGGCTCCAGTAACAGGAAAGAAAGGAAGAGATTTTACCTTTAAGCACTAGAACAAAAAACAGAGCAAAAAGCAAGTGTTGATTTTATTAGACCTCTAAGAGGAAATTATCATTTCAGTTGTTGTTTGGCTTTTTTTTTTTTTTTTTCTTCGTCCTTTCAGCTTATCCCGTGAGTTCAGAGTCGCCACAGTGGATCTTTGTCCGCATGTGGATTTGGTCCAGTTTTACGCTGGATGCCCTTCCTGACACAACCCTCCCCAATTTCTACCAAGCTTGGACTCCCCAATTTTACTGGCACTGCACAGCTGGGGATGGGAATGGGCTGTCAGTGTCTTATTTCAGTTGTTGTTTGGCTGATTTGCTTTTTTTCCCTTTATCTTAAATAAACGTAGGTTTTGGCTTGTTCAAAAAATAGCCTCATGATGATCAAACTCAGTGGGTTTAGGAAGGATCCACTCTGCTTAGTGATGTTTACCTTTATGATTTAAGGTTTGAAAAAAAAAACATAGTCAGTTTAACTTTAACTTTAAGTATTTTTATGGACAATTTACAAAAAAAGTATATTTCATGTTAAATGAAAACAGATCTTTTTAAAGTATTAATCCAAAAATAAAAGCCAAAAACAATTTATTGCATAAAAATTCACCTCCTTTTAAAGTAACCTAAATCATCACTAGTGCAGCCAAATGGTTTCCAAAGTCACATAGGTGATCTCTATTTAACCAAATGAGTGATGGGAATGTGTTTAAAGGTTTGCAGTATAAATACACCTGGATCTGGAATCTGTTAGTGCTGAATCCTTATCTTGGCAAATATGTACATGTAAAGAATATTCCAATCAACTTGGTGAAACAACTACTGAAAAGCAGAAGTCAGGGGATGGATTCTAGTCATAAAAATGTCTTGGAGTACAGTTAAATACATCATTAAGAAACTGGAGTATTTTGGGGGCTTGTGTATATCTGTCTGGAGCACAACATCAGGTCTTAACACCGGGAGCTCAAAAGTGCATTTCGTCTTTGAACACTATCAGCGATTTCATAACAAAAATAAGTGGCAACAAGCAGAGACATACTGTAAACCACATAAAGTGGCAAAGAAAAGAGCAGAAAGTGAGAAATGGACAGACTGACTGCAGGACAATACGTAGACTTAAATATCACATTAAGACCAGTACAATTAATTATTAAGGGTTTCAGACAAGTCAGCCTAAAATTCAAGAAGAGCATAACGCTGTTGTTAATCAGTGAGATCCCAACAGTGATATCCGTGGGGATTCACAGGATTTGAAACTGCTTTTCTCCAAAGTTTTGTCCAAGGCAGGTAAATGAAATCTACACACTCATGACCAAAATGAGACATAAGACACATTAACACATTTTACACAGAACCTGTTGCTACAGGTTGCCTTAATTAAAACTTCGTATTCACTACAGATTTCCAAAAGCATTATTTCATTCATATTTTGAAATATATTTGACACAGTACATAAAATACTTAAGACACTTTCTTATTCTGTGAATTAGAATTAGAGAGTCATTCGAAACACCACTTAAACACTATATTCATTGTTTCACAATGACTCTACATCGTCTTCATTTAAATTCACTTGCTCAAAGAATAAAAATCTGAAACGTAAATTAAAAACAGCAACAAATACAACAAGGTTAAAGCAACTACATTACTAATATAACAGTTTAAAAAAAATGCCCAGTGCTTTGTTTCAAGAGTCCAAAGTGTCGACTTCAAGTTGATTGTTTTGTTTGTTAAAACAGTCAGTATAGTGTGCGGATTAGTTTTTAAAGTACTTGATGCAGACAAACCTCAAATGTCACAACTTCACAGTTTGTGTTCAGTGTGAATGTGTTAGTGGGTTGTTATGATACATAAAGTGGTGAAAGCTTTCACACACTCATCACATCATTGTGAGTTTCTACAGTGTGAATCCGCTTGTGTGTTTTCAGGTGACAGTGTTGAGAGAAAGTTTTTCCACACTGGTCACACAAGTAAGGTTTCTCTCCAGTATGAACACGCTGATGCTGCTTTAGTGCACTCTGTTCAAGGAAAGATTTTCCACACAGGTCACACCAGTAAGGTTTCTCTCCAGTGTGAACCCGTTTGTGCCGTTTTAGTTCACTGTGTACGGAGAAAGTTTTTCCACACAGGTCACACCAGTAAGGTTTCTCTCCTGTGTGAACACGACGGTGCATTTCTAGGTTCCATTGATGAGAGAAAGACTTTCCACACTGATCACACCAGTAAGGTTTCTCTCCAGTGTGAACACGTCTGTGGATTTTTAGTTTACTTGATGTGATGAAAGCTTTTTTACACTGATCACAGCTGTACGGTTTCTCTCCAGTATGAATACGTTGATGAGTTTTTAAATTACCTAATCTTCTGAAAGCTGCCCCACATTGTTCACAGCTGTATGGCCTTGCTCCTGTATGAATTTGTTGATGGGTTTTAAAGGTACTTGGGTAAGGAAAAGTTTTCCCACATTGGTCACAGCTGTATGGATTCACTCTAGTGGGAATTCCTTGATGAATCTCTAGGTTTGATGATGAGTTGAAGGCTTTGTGACACTGCTTAAAGTGGTGATGATTGTGTCTCCTTGATTCTGTCTGTTTCTAAAGCAACAGAGAAAGACAGAGTTACATCTGCATCACTATCTAGACCAAATCACCTTGTATCACAGTGTCTTAGAATTGTGCTGGCAGCAAGTGAAGCAAATATGTAACAATTGTTTAGTAAAACATTTTTCCTTGTGTTTCCACATTAATCATTAGATATTTATAAATTCAGGATAGATTTTACTTTCTGAAGCAAAATCATCCCAAAAACATGCAGGAACCTCAGCTCAGCTTACCAAAACATTACAATAAACCCTTACCATGAATACTTTAAGCACATCTAGACTAATTCAAAGCCTGTGACCAGTGTCACTATCCAAATACATACGACACACCTGGGGTGGTTTGTGATTAATGGGGCTATCAATACTGTTGTCTGTAATTAAACTGACATGAATCCTGAGGGGACAGGAGGTCTTATACTGACAACAAGACTTTGAGCCGTCCTCATTTATGGACTAACCCCTTATTTATGCTTGTGCATCGAATCAACATTATAGGTCGCAAATAGGTACTGCGTAGCTGGATACCTTATGCCGAAGCAACTCCCCAAAAATACACATCATCTACCTTCAACGCAAAACAGAAATCTAGATTAGGAAAGGCCAACGTGTACAGCCTGTCTTTTTTTAGCATTGCCAGATAAATAACAGACAAATGCAGCAATGTAGGGCTGAGTTATTCGGATTTGAAACAAAAAGTGCCAAAAGGAAATAATTTAGTTATGTGCTCAATGACAAAGGGTTTTGTTCTTCAGCTCCTCCAGTTTCTATTTAGCCTGAGACTGTCTCATTATCCTTTTCTGTCTAGATGATCCCGTACTACCTGTACGATACTTAAGTCTGGACTCTTTGGACACTGGTCCTTAACTGTCAGTGTTTTATCCACAGTTTGTTTTAATCTAATTTCACTACATTAGCAGTGAGTTTAGGATTATCATCATGTGGAAAAATAAAAGTGTCTTCAATCAGATGGACTGTGAAGGGTCTCAGTCATCTGGTGGTTGAGTCATATCAACTTGACTTCTTTGTTTTTAGTTGGAAACCTTTCACTACTTATCCAAGCAGCTTTTTGTAGAAGAATACTACTTACATGACTCAACCTCTGGATTCCAAGTGGATTCTGAAATAAAACTGGTCTGTAATTTTCAGCATTCATGATCCCATCAATTCAGACAAAATCACCAACAGCGCTGACAAACGTGGAGTCCAAAAATGACAGATCCTCAGCCATGTTTCACTGAAGGCTGCAAACACCCGTTCTTCCTTCCGTCTCCAACTCTTCCTTTCACATATTATCCAGGATCGGACCAGACTTTTTTAAAACTCTGATTCATCCTTCCACAATACTCCATTATACTAAGTGCAAGGGAGATCTCAACAAATACTTTAGCCCACGAAAGCTATTTACCACCATGGTCCTAGTATTTTGTAGTTGTAGTTGTATGTAATAAATGTGAATGGTCATCACAGAATTGGCAAAACAACTAATCTAAATGTGGCGCAAAACCTTTGCACTGTTCTGTAAATCTGTTAACTAAAATAGTCAAATAAATCAGTGGAGTAAAAAGTACATTTGTCTCTGAACTGTAATATGATAAAAATATATCCTCATCTTATGGATCTGCTGGTTTAAATATCACAAATAAACATGTTCTTTAATGTTTTAAATGTTAGTTTTGTATTGGTTAAAATTACTGGTCGAGTTTAAAAAATAAACATCCATCAAGATGAGCAGAACCTACTGTGTCATCAGAATAATAGTGACTCTACATTCTTCTATCATCAGTCAGTTTATTAGGAACACCTACAGCTAAGTCCTTTTAATCCAAAAGTCCTACATTAAATCCTCTGACTACATGAAGGTGATAATATTCAGTTTTCTTCAACTGTGTCATACTGAGGTGTTTCTGTATTTAGTCTATAGTTTCACTGATACAGATGTGGTAAAATAAATAACACAAACTCCTGTTAATTGAACACAACAACCTCCGATGAACAAGCAGGAGAATCAACACATATGAAACGTATGTGAAGTGGATTAGTTTCACCTAACTGTGTGTGTTTGATGGTTCTGAATTCATTTATTTTGCTCAATGCAAATTGTTGATTTTAAATTACTAGAAATAATTCAGATATTTCCAACATCAGTCAACCATGACTCCATCAACCATTTGGTCCAAACTCTGAACCAGGACATTCAGTGGCCCACTTGAAGCAAGTACCTGTTGGGCAATGAATGGTGCTAAAGAATGTGGACCCCCGAGCCTGTGAATCATTGTTGTCTTCTTTTGGACAGGTGTCACCCATTAATCCCCTCCTCAGTCAGTCATTCCAAAACCAGCTTATAGGATGAGTTTCCGTATTTATGGATGGGACGAACTGCACCTGAACCTGAAGTGTTGCAGCTCAGCATAGACTCGGTCACAAACTAAAATATAAAAATCCACGTTTAGTTTAGATGTTTCCAGGTTTAATCTAAAACCGATACGCGGATTTTACGCTCGTTCTTAAGCCGTTTTACCCATTAACTCATCAACACTGACCTGGTGATCGCTTGGACCTGCGGGGTCGGAGATCCATCGATCCGGCTCCCGGTTTTCTGGCTCCCGGTTTTCCGGCTCCTGGTTCTCCTCTTTTATTTCTATCTTGCAGTAGTCCTGGTCTATGAAGTCCGAATGTTGCGTCTCCTCCTTTACTTCAGTCTTGATGGTGTCCTGCTCAGTTAAATACGGGTCCTGGTCCTCTTCTTTGATTTTAACGTTGAAGGAGTCCCGTTCGATAAAATCCGAGACCTCACTGTGGCTCGCTACCGCCGCCATGTTTTGCTTTGCCAGTCTCGCGATTTCACACGGTGTTACGGCAACTTGAAGCTCGGCCGAGATGAGTCGGACTTATCTCCGCCCCCCTGCGTAACCGTTGCTAAGGTGTAAGATCAGCTTCCTGTTGATGGGGTTCATTGTTTTTTGCTCCTGTGCTGCTTAAAATTCATCATCCTGTACATGAAGAACTGCGTGTTACTAAAACGTGTCTATGAATCATAATATGCGTTAAATATTACCTGTGATGCATATTATATTATTTACTATCACTGAGTTTTATGACATTATTTGGGGCGATTGTGCCTCAGGAGGTGGAACAATCATCCACTGATTCCACGTTGGTGGGTTTGATTCCTGGCTCCTCCTGACACTTATTAGTGTCCTTGTTTCCTTTAGTAATGTAGGAAAGTAGTAAATAAGTGCAAACCAATTATTATTTGGTACAAGTGGAATATTCTCTTATATACAGTATGTCTTCCTAGTACTTCACCATCTTTGATTGTTCTACCACTAATGTCCCTATTTTAACCACAGAGCATTAAAATCTCTTAAACTTAAACTTTTCTGATTGTTTTCATTTGATACAAGTTCCAGTACAACGTACCAGTACTGTTTGCCTCATTGAAGAAACAAGTACTTTCTTATTGTGTTTAAAACTGTAGCTAGAAAGTTTTAAGGGGAGCAACCGAGTCAGGATAAACATCAAACTGTACTGCAACACTATGCACGTACAGGAAAAGCCCCATTTTAATAGTTTATTCTTATACTTCTCCATATCTGTTATGTTATACACTTAAACGACCATAAACCAATATCAAAGCTTCTAAATTATGTGTAATGCAATATGGTAAAATATTAAAGGCTGCTCCCAGCACTTTTCTCCTTTTCTGGAAACCTTTTCCCTTTTCAGCACTTTGATAAGCAGCTGTGAGCATGAAGTGACTCTGGGTCACTACAGTGTGTGATGATCTGCTGTTAGACAATAACTGCAAACACTTCAAGACTAAACATGGAGATGAGACAAAGTTCGAACAACATTTCAAAAGTACACTGAGTACAAGTTTCCATTATAACTAGGTAAAATGCTAAGAGTCAAATGTAATCATTTAATCAGACTTGATCTTCTATCGCACA
Organism: Channa argus; assembly: GCF_033026475.1. Taxonomy (NCBI): domain Eukaryota; kingdom Metazoa; phylum Chordata; class Actinopteri; order Anabantiformes; family Channidae; genus Channa; species Channa argus. The sequence goes on from NC_090208.1 coordinate 2,768,514, forward strand.
TGGCTCCATTTAAAGACCCCCAAAGTTTTTTTTTTTAAGCTTCCTGGACGTATTAATGAAAAAGCACTGTAAAACTGCCAGTGTTCAAAATGGCTTCCACAGGACCAGAACTGCAACTTGTAGCAGTAAAAATAAGGAGGATGACCGACAGAAAACAGAAACTGTCAGAATAGACGGACTGATTACAGACCAATGTTTAGCCTCAAATACCCGATTATCACCAGTACAGTGACATATTTAGATTAAAAAAAGAAGAAGCTTCATACCAGGCTGGCAGATCATATCTGAAACCACAGATGAAACCACAGATTAACAGGACACAAATGGGACTTTAGACACAAAATCATCAGATGTTACATCAGATTGCAATATTTCACTATATTTTTAAAATACATTTAACATTTATGTCATAAACGTACTAAAGAAATTTTATTCTGTTCATTAAGTGAAAAATTATACATAAAGGTACTGATGAACAAAAAGTTACTGATTGTTACGGAACAAAACATAAAACAGCATAAAAATAAATGCAACAAAGAAATGTTTAGATACAACACAATAACTGTGTTGCTGATACAACAGTAAACATTTCTAGTGGTTTTCCCCAGAGTCTAACGTGTTGACTTCAGGTTATTTAGTTTGTCAAACTGTTCAAAACACAGAAATCAGGTATGAACCAGAAAAAACACAAATGTAAAAGACACAAAGACTTAAGACTTAATGTTAATGAATGAGTTAATAAGGGCAAATTTGGAAACATAAAATGATGTATTTGTAAAATATTTGCGGACTTATCAATGGTTTAAATATAATACAAAGAAAGCTACCTTGACTAAGATATGAGAGTTTGACTTTTTTCTAATTTTAATAATAATTTGAAGTTTTTAGTTGCAGACACTACAATAATTACATCTTTAAATTGTCGTCATTGTCAATGTGCTGGCAACAGTTGAGATACTTAAAGACAAGTTTTTCTGAACAACCTGCTTGATGTCAACCAGAGTGGTCACTTCACAGAAACACACTCCTGACATTTGGAGAATCCGTCCCGGCTGCTAAAGCACTTAAACAAAATAAACTAATAAACAAAGCAAAAAAAAATCTGGCGAAAGCTTTTTTACACTGAAGTGTCTGAAGTAGTGATATCGTAGGTCTTTTCTCCCTGCTGCTGTCAGACTTTACATCCAAAGCTACTACTCACTGTAAAACTGTGCAATAACTTTAACCCAGTGCAATTGTTTTCAACTTATTGTTATTTATAAAGATTTTTTAAATATTGACCTTCATTAAAAAATGTCCCCACTGTGGAACAAATAAAGGTTCATCTTAACTTATCTTTTCACATGTAAGGCTCACAGTAAAAACATAACACCAAAATATGCTGCATAAGCTTATATAATTGTTGAAACATGCAACTTACTGCTGAGTACAGTTTTTTAAACTATAATAAATACACTAAGTATGCGTTACTATATGTACTGGGCGCATGTCTAGAAATAGACTTGGGAGGACTTGACCTAGTTTAGCATCTCATTATATCCCAGAAATCTGACACAAGTAACATCTATGTCAAAATTGTTCCGGTTCTAATTCAAAATCAAATACTATGAGAACAGTAATTTACCTACTAAGTCATTGTTGTCCCTGTTGATACCCCAAAAAACACACAAGGTCTGGATTATACACGGACCCTCGAGTCACCTTCTTGTGTCTTTAGTCTCGTTCTGAAGCCGTTTTTACCAGTAAACTCTTCAACACTGACTTGGTGATCACTTGGACCAGCCTGGTTCTCCTTTTTTATGTCAGTCTGGTCTGGGTCATTCCTTTCCTCCTTCATGTCGTTCCTATTCTGGTCCTGGTCAGTAAAATCCGGGCTGTTACTGTAACAACGCCATGTTGTGATTTGTGGATCTTGTGATTTTACAGATCTCGCAGTAACTGGAAGCCTATGAACTCACCTTACTTACTGTTAATGATGAGAATGCAATAAAAGTATATTTTTACACTTTCTAGCTATCTTTAAATTAATGAACTGTTTTTTTTAATAAAACAAAAACATATGTCAGTCCACAGTGTTTCCTTCTGATAAAGTCATTTGCTGTGTTTGGATCATTGTTCTGTTGCTTTATCGCCAATAACAATTAGTAAACCTGTTTCTGAAGCCATGACACCACCTCCACTCCAAAGATCAGCGTGTATAGAGCTTCACCTTCATCTAATCAGTTCACAAAATTTTAATCCAGAACTTTTGTGGATAATTGAATGCAGCCCTATTTCAGAAGGGTTTAAAGCAAAGCCTCCGACCATCAGTTAAAAACTAATAATGAAGAGACAGTTGATCCTTCAACAAGACAATGATCCAAAGCACAAAGCAAACTGAACTCCAGAATTGTTTAAAAAGAAAAATATGAATGTTTTACCATGGTGTCACCAGTCTCCAGATGGAAATATCACGGGAAAACCTGTGGATAGATTTGAAGAAGGATGCACATGGCAGAGCTGACAGTATTAGAGAACATTTCATTAACTATATTGATATAGTTATTACAATTGTTTTAGAATTTTTGAAAAAATAATTAGTGAACATTTTGTTACTCTTGACGATGAAAGAATATCTATATGAATGTGCATTAAACATTATGTTGATGAATTATGTCTTTATCCCCACTGCAGAAACTGACTGACAAACTGACCAAATTACAAATCAGCCAAATTTTCTGGAACCCTCTGGACTCTGTCCACATGTCACCCTTTTTAACACTGCAGCCTGAGTTGAGTATTTGCTTGTTGTGACTTTGTTTGTCCAACAGTTCAAAGCAGCTGGCACCTGTTTATGTCCATATCATTATTTTCACCAAAAGATGTTAAATACATACAATGAAACAAATACTTTATGGTACAGCAGTGGTACAGCAAATATAAAGGGCCTATTTGTTCAATATATGTTGATATACAAACAGGAAAAAACATTTAGCATCATGGTATCTTTTCATGTAACACAATAGAAATGCAAATGTTGAATAAGAGACCTTTCAGTTTTGATCAAAATACTGTAAATAATGACAATTATGTTCAAGGCGCATAGAAGTTAAAGGTGTTTTACAAACAGTAGTTACTTTAACTAAAATAGCTGTAAGAAAGAAAAGAGAGAAGACATTCAAAAACACAACATTTAAACTTTGCAATTACTCCTGGTTAGGTTGGGGTGAGTAAAAACAGTTTGCCTTAAAGATCAGTTCTTCCTTACATCACATCACATATCCCAAGAAATCACATGACTGCATGCAACAACACAGGCCTCAAACTCTGGTCTTCTGTGTTAAAGTCCAATGTTCTGTGATCAATCCACCACCCCAACCTCCCTCCTGGCAAATGCTGGAGAGTCTACATACAATGTGATGGACTTAGATTCAAGGCCACATCTGTATGAGTTTCACATCTGTATGAGTTTCAGGCAGGTCAACACGCTAGCGCTCTTCCAGATTACTGAGCTGACTGAAAGTTTTACGACATATATGCAAATCAATCCTCACATCCCGCTTACCTGAACTTTCTCTGTCATTTAATAACCCACTTTAACACTTGAACCATTCATTTTTATTTCATATGCTACAGAATGGGACTATTAACAGTACAACACTGTAAGGCTCAGACTAATAAAATGTAATTCTTTTTAAATTAAACTTTAAATTAAACAATTATTAAATGGAAAAAAGTGTCTATAAAACATCTTGTTGTTGACTTGAACCAATCAGCTGTTAAATCAGATGAGAGCAAGGCATTTCCCATCATGCCCTGAGGCTTTGCAGTCAGTGGAGAACAACTGTGGTGCCTGGTTTCAATAACTTCAGCATTTTTTGTTCCGGTGTTTTTTATTTGCTGCATAAACTGATGGATCAAGCTCCGAAATGCAATGGTCAGTGACAGTTTTTGCTACCTCCTCTGAACTCAGTAAGTGTAACGAGGTGTGGGTTGTCTGAACAGATGAGCAATGCAGGAGGAGGCTTCTCTATTGGATATAGAGGGAGCTCCCTGAGGTGATGATGCTTTTTCTGCAGGGCTTTGAGGGGATTGGAGTGTTGTGTTATTACTAGTGGCTCTGCAATGAACACTTCCCTCATCTGGTATTTCTTGGCTGGCTGAGGGACAGGGAAAATACTGCTTGCACATGGACAATCTGCAGCTCTTGGTTGACAGTTCAGAGGAGAAGGTTCTCTTGTTCACCCTTCAAGTCCAACTTTTCAGCAGCTTGGTTTAGTAGAGTCGATTTGTCTCATCTGAGTGGTGGAAAGTAATGAGGTACAAGTACTTTGTTACTGTACTTAAGTACATTTTTTTCTGTACTTTACTTTACTGTAGATTTAATGATGCTCCTACTGTAAATCTGCTCAGTTTGGCCTGACAATGGATTCACTGCATTTATTTCAGACATGAAGCTATGAATGATGTGAGTTATACTCTAATCAATGATGAATTCACATGAAACAAACTGTATCTAAAGTGCATGCACAGCTAGTCAAAACTGCAATTTAAGCTTAAAAATTTAAACAAATCTATCTGGAATTATGTTTAAAGATGAGAATTACCTATCGGACTTGTATTGGAAAACTAAACAAGGAGATTTACAATTCAGTTAAGTCTATCTGAAATGTGCATTTTAAATATGATTTTGATTCAAATAATTCATAATTAACACATTTAGGATTATTTCAATTTTGGGCAGAATTCAAATATCAGATATCTTGAACTAGCTTAATGCTGATTTTAAAATAATTTGAAAATCTAAGGAGTATAGATGCATTAAAATATTCTGTATTACTTTTTTGTAAGTAATTCAATTCAACTTTAGTTATATGCCACCAATTAACAAAGATTTTAAGACACTTTACTTAATAAAGTCAAGACTATATAAAGAAAACCCAAGAAATCCCTCTTGAAAAGAAGAAAAGAAAACATCGGGCAGGTTGGTAGGACCACTAGCTGCACACTGGAAAACAAACAGCTCAAAAGCCGGGGACACCTGCAGAAAGAGACAGAGAGAGGGAGACAGACAACTATGGGAGAAAACACATAGAGTTAATGTAATAATGTCATAGTGGTGACAATTGTGGGGTGAGAGGAGAGAGGGTCAAGAGGAGGTGGCAGTCTAAGCCTATAGCAGCATAACTATAACTAACTATATGCTTTATTAAAGAGGAAGGTTTTAAGCCTAGACTTAAAAGTACAGAGGGTGTCCTCTTCCTGAATCTGAACTGGGAGCTGGTTCCACAGAAGAGGAGCTTGATAGCTAAAGGCTCTACCTCCCATTCTACTTTTGGAAATTCTGGGAACCACAAGTAGTCCTGCATTCTGAGATCGAAGTGGTCTACTGGGATGATATGGTGCTATGAGGTCTTCTATATATGATGGAGCCTGACCATTCAGAGCTTTATATGTAAGAAGCAGGGTTTTAAATTCTATTCTAAATTTAATGGGAAGCCAATGGAGAGAAGCTAGTGAAGGTGAAATATGATCTCTCTTGCTAGTTCCAGTCAGCACTCTTGCTGCAGCATTTTGGATTAATTGCAGGCTCTTTAGTTACTGGGGCATCCTGACAGTAGGACAAACCCTGCCCAGAGTTATGCCATCTAAGAAAATTACATGGTTGGACAGCATATTTTAGAGTTTGTTAGGTCCAATTACAATACATTAATTTTTTTCTGAGTTTAGAAGTAAGAAATTGGCCTGTTTTTTCGACGTGCTTCAAGTTTGATTAATAGATTGTTATTCGTAGGCTTGGTGTTATCTGCATAGCAATGGAAATGTATGTTGTTTCCTAATAATGTTACCTAAAGGAAATGTTTATGAAGTGAAAAGTAATGACCATTATCTGAAGCCAAGGAAAGATTGTTGGTGACTTTCACCAGTGCTATTTCTACTTTTTCAAGGATTTTATAAGGGTTATGGAAGTTGAACAAAAAAAAAAATTAACAGTTTAGTATTGAAGGTGTTTATTGTTATTAGCAGAATTTCAACACTGACAAATTATGTTTGAATAGTCTCTTTTCCTTTGTGCTGTTCCCTTTCAGGAGTCGCCACAGCGAATCATGTGCCTCCATCTAACTCTGTCCTCTGCATCCTCTTCTCTCACACCAACTAACTTCATGTCCTCTCTCACTACATCCATAAATCTCCTTATGTGTGAAAGGTGGTACAGAGAAATTTGTTAAGTCAGTCATCAGAGCCATGATATCACAGTTTGAGGCTGGATCACAGTGGCAACAGAGTCAGTAACAGTCAGAAGAAGCTGTTACTACCTCTCGTACTGTGCCTGTAAACATGAAGCAACATGAGGAGGAGAATCACAGCAGCAGCACCACAGCTGTTTAGAGACTCTGTCTCTGGTGGTTCATGGCTCTGAGGTAGCCGGACTAAACTGTGCAGTTATTAATCCAAAAACCAAAAGGTAATGATGTCAGTTAGTAGAAAGTGTTTACTGCATTCTTTTAAATTATCAATGGTTGCAGCTTTGTATTGTACACACATCAGTAATACCATAATACCAGACATACATCAAAAAACAAATAAAATATTTAAAAATAACTTCTGATTGTTAAACTGCAATACTTTTGGTGTTTTCTTGTATCATCATCACCAGGCAAATACTTGTTTTTCCATTTGGCTTTAACTGTGCATTTTGTTTGTGGAACGGCTAATGTTACATTGGGCTCAAGTATAAAATGACTGGTTTCTAGTTTCACAGCAGTTCAAGTAAATTTGCTATTAGATCTGAAAAATGTGCGACTGATGGGAGATGATACGATATAGCAGCATGAACATGGTCACAGCTTTTGGATTGATCTTAAGTTTTCATTATTGGAACTTAATGCTTCCTGCAGATTTTTTTTACAGTAAGAACCTACCAATAATCATAAAAATAAAAAAAAACAACAACAACAACAGCAAAGCTTATTTAAACAGGTTTGTTACAATCAAAGACGGCAAAGTGCTTTAAAAAGGCAGAATGGAAATAAAATAACACTGAACTATTTGGCTAACGCGAATAAATAAAACACATAATACAAACAATAACCAATAACATCCTTTTTTTAAAGTTTAGCATTGTGAATAGAATCGGAAAGAGCAATTGATGGGGGTTTTTCACGTAAACAATTTGCAAATCCCTGAGTGTGTGGCGTCTTAATACTGTTCCCAATCAGAGTGAAAGGACTGAATTCATTTAGTGTGTAAAAATTTAAGAATGTTCTCAGAATAGTGAAGCTGACTTTGAAAATGGATAATAAATACATAAACAGACAGAGAATAAGGAATAAAAGCTTATGTCTAATAAAGGCTTGTAATAAATAGAAGGCTTATGCAACATAAATAAAGCTGTGTTTTTGTTGTTTCCACTGGCAGGTTTCTTGTTCCCTTAAACGATGTTTGAGCTTTAGAACTTTAGATTCAGGGAAATTGTCATTTGGCAGTTAAATTGTCAGTGCGTTATATGAGCATTATAAATGTGAAGGGTTGGTTCTAAATTTACATGCATTCAAAAAAGTTGTACCTTTAAAGAAAATAATCATCCCTTTTCCCTCCTAGTTGTCTCTTTCGGCCCTTTTCTTGTTTGGGGGTGGGGGTCTCCTGTACTTTGGGTCTTCTCTCTCCTGGCAGTTTAGCAAAATTGCACAAAAAAAGGACTTGGTGAAATATGCCTAGTGTTAAACATTCCACTGTCAACCTGATTCAAACTAACATAAACACCACTATCTAAGAATGCAGTATTTCCTGCTCAGTCAGTAAAATCACGAGTATTCAGAAAATACGGCTTTGTCATTGATTGTCTAAACAGCTTAGTTTTGAGGCACTGCAGTATTTTCCCTTTTCAAATAAATGTAAAAATAAAAAATAAACAAGACCACGACAACCAAAGCAAACACAACAACAACTGACAGAACGATTATCAGCCGAGCTTGTCCTCGCCAGTTTTTGTCCTCGTGTCCTCCGTCAAGAATGTTCCCAGCCGCGTGACCTGCAGAGCAGAACCAGGTGTGAGGTATCAGCTTTAAGAACAGACTCCTGGACTCGTATCACATTATTCAAGTCTCAGCAATGACAATAAATTAATTGTTTAATCAATAAAACTTATTCCAAAAACATTTGGTTTGTCAGACCAACACTAAACATAAATATTACAAGAACCTGAAGCATCTGAAGAAGCTCTACTGCTCTCATGTTTTACTCATCACTGTTTTAATTTTGCATCACCATCTCCATCATTTTTTTTTTTTTTTTTGTCCTTTCAGTTTATCCCGTGAGTTCAGTGTCGCCACAGCGGATCATTGTCTGCATGTTGATTTGGCACAGTTTTTACACCGGATGCTCTTCCTGACGCAACCCTCCCCAATTTCTACCCCAATTTCTTCTATTTCACTGCTGGGGAGGGGAATGGGCTGTTAGGGGTTCAGTGTCTTGCCCAGAGACAGAGTTAAAGCCGCCCCTCCATCACTCCATCATAATGATATAAATTCAGTTCTGTTGAAAGTTAGGGAAGAGTTTTACCACAGTAAATGTACCTGGGGATAGTAGGTTCTGAAGGCTCAGACACCTTCCAGGAAATGCTTTCAATGCTGAACATCATTGGTTGGAGTAGCACAAGATATTTTGCAAACAGTGAGACAACAACAAAGTCCAGGCTCTATTGTCCATTTTTGTCCAAATGATGCCAAAGGCAACTGTGGTACTTTTAATTAACTGAATAATGAATTTACTCATTATTCTTTGCTGTAAATCTATGATTTAAAAAAAAAAGCAAAATGTAAGTGACTGTTGTTGTGGTAAAACGTACCATCACATTCAAGAACCCGCTGTACACAAACTTCCCAAACTAACCTGAGTCTTCAACCTTGAGTGAGATGGTCCTGATCACATCAGGTTCTCCTCGCTTGCTTCGCCCCGGGCCGCTTGCTATGCACTGACATTCATATGTTCCGGTGTCGTTAACCGTGACGTTCAACAGAATCAAAGACACATCTCCGTCCGTCATGTTTGGATCACTCAGCATAACACGTCTTTGAAAAGATGGATGCTGAAAGCTGTCCAATGTAATACTGTCTCTGTAAAAGTACAGACAACCATCTGACAGGTCTTTTTTGAGCCAGCTGAACATTGAAGGGATGGTATGGGTTGGATGAACACATGAGAGAGTGGCACTGTCTCCAGCCTTCACTGTTAGCTCATCTGCTCCAAAAACAAACAGAAGAACAAAAGACAAACAGTCATTTAGTTTATTAAAAATACTTTTTTTTACCATTTGCACCTTTTATGCCAGTTTATGTCAAGCAAATGTGAGCATCTCTTCACATTCCATCCAACTCGTGAATGTTTAGCTAAATTATATCTGTTGCCATGATCAGTGAAAAGTCTGCATTGTGTGAAAGGTGTTTGATGTACTTTTGGTAAATAATTTTCACATTATTTAACTGTGGGTAAACAAACCACATTTAATTTATAATGCACTTTTCATTTAAGAACAAATGTCAAAGTGCTACAGGAAAAGGGAGCATAAAACATATAAAATGAACATAAAACATATAACCATTAAAACTAAACAAATAAGGAGCGTTTATTCAAAAGTGTATCATGTTTTTATAGTTTTGAGTATGGCACAATGTTTTGGCCAAGTAAAAAACAGATGATCATAATGAAATGACTGTTTTTACTGCAGAAAAGTCTAATAATTATACCAAACATTTGTATCAAGGATGCAGTATGTGGAGTATTTTGACCACAGAACAGGATTTTAACAAATGCTTATGCATTGAAATAATAACATCCACAGTGTGTGCATTAGTGCAGCAAACAGCAAGGGGAACTAATAACTGCCCAGGTCCTTAAACACACACAGGTAGCACAAAAACAGTGGAAATAAAATTCAACCATGAGCACAGATACTGACATCACATGTGCACATTAGCCTACAACAGCCACACAGTGGAAAACAGACGGCGTAAGCACTTTACCTGAGACGACTGCACTGTCAGCACTGAAATTAGGGAAAGAACAAAGCATGAAGTTCAGCCTGTGTTTTACCACCGATGTCTTTTTCTAATTATCAATAACACAACTGGAAATGTAATTTAAGATGAGCCTGACTCCAGCACTGCAGAAACTCCAATAAATAACTATGAAAGTAAACCACAGGCCGATGACTGGTTACCTTGTCAGTGTTATGTACACTTAGCACCCTCTCATGGACTAAATTAGTGCTGTTGTTGCATTATTTGTCATTCATCTGCTACAGTCACCAGGATTTTCTGGAGATCGGCAGAACAATTTTACTACACAACTGTTAACAGTGAATGATGCAGGAATTTTCACACTGTTTATTATGTGAAGTGTAATGATACTTTATTTTGAAGGGGTTCACTACTGTCCTGCACTGTCTACCCATGAACGCTGTGCAGCCACATCACTGATCAACTAACAGTAAACGCTGAAGGAGTTTTCATCACATCTGTATTTAATCATGCAAATTTAAAAGACACGTCCCCTTTGCTACAGCAGGAGAAAACACACTATACATTGTTTCCATTCTAGCTGTTGCTGCTGATGTCTGAGTGCTGCCTCTCACTCTGAAGTTGTGTGATAATTCCTACATTTTCATCGTTCATCTATAAATGTATTATTTTGCCTTTTATCCTTGTCCGTTCTGTCGCAGAGAATGTCAATGAAGAATGAAGTATTGTTTCCCCATATTCGTGTGTCAACAATAACAGAGGTAGCTGAAGTATGTAACCTCATTACTTAGGTGTTAGTGTCAGTTTGACAGTTGTCTCAACAAATACTCTACTACAGGTAAAGGTAAAACTTCAAATGTTGACTCATGTTGAAGTACTACGTGAACGATTTGCAATGTACTGCAAAAGCTTAAGTTTGTCACTAAGAAAACAAAATATTTTTAAATATATTGAAGTTGATGCTAACCTTTATGTGTTTAGAAGTTTACGTTATTGGTTTTTAAAGGTGAAACATCAGACAAACATTTGTAGTGGTTTAATAAAAAGTAAGGACAAAGACCAGTGTTAGTACAGAGACTCAGTGTGGAACAGAACCAGCAGCAGTTACTTTAAATTCCCTGTAGGTGTGAAGGTGAGTGTGAGTGGTTGTCTGTCCTGCCTCTGAAATGTGACAGCTTAATTAATTTTTCTGGTCAATCAGTGATTAACTGGTTTAACAGAGTTTTAATCTCTTGTAACTGATCTCGTGCCCTTTAACAAAATATAATAACAAATATTTATAATGTGCATATTTGCATTATTATGGTGATGCTCCAGTGAGAGGCCTATTAAAATTGTAAAATTGATAACTCACATGCCAATAAATCCATGTATGCCACAAAAGTTTATGCAAATACAATACCGTTAATTTGAAGTGGCAAAAAGATTTTTTCCCTCATCATCATATAGAGAAATTAATAAAGCTTCATTTTTAATTATTTTATCAAAGGGGATGCAAACGTTTGCACCAATATAATGTAAATTATTTCACTGTAACTTTTTCTACAAATTCCTCGAGCATTACTTTTGATGATAAAAAAAAACAGCATTTGTGCCGGCTACATGATTATTAAGTCTGGGTGTATAATCGGGGACGATAACGACGACATCGACGACGATGTAGGCGATAAATCTACAGAAAAATAAATAACTCCTATATTCTCCTGTAAACCAAGTCGTGCACAGCAGTTTACCTTGACAGACAGAACTGGCGAGAATAAAGAAAACCATCCATTCAGTCACGGTGATGAGCGATTTTGTAAACGGTGCCATGAAGCCGGTTAGTGCTGAGCTTGATCCCGCTCGTCCCGTTCCTTCAGTCGGCGGCAGTTTCAGGATGTTCTGGGGCTGCTTGGGTTCGACTGAGTAGTTATTAACACCAAAAAATACCACCTTAACCAAACAGTAATCGCTAACACAGGACTTCCTCCTTCTCTTTCTTCTTCTTCTTCTTCTTCGGAGTTTGTGTCAGTATTTGTTGCATTACTGTCATCTTCTGGTTTTAACCTCTTCCTACATATATTATAATTCATTTTTACTATATTTCCTCCCTTGCTCCTTGTGGACCTAACACTGTTAGGATGGAGTACAATTGTCTACCCTTTTTTTACCCTTTTCCTAATCCCATAACTGCTCCCTCTCTTTGTTGATTTCTTTCCATGCTATGTTCTTTCCTTCCACCTTTGAAAGTTTAATACTGACCTCTATATTTAACTGTTTAATAGCTTGCTTTGCCAACCTATCCACTCTGTCACTCCCTACAAGGCCTTTGTGGGCAGAGACCCAGAAAATGTTTACATCTGTTCCCTGTCTTACTACTCCAGAATCTATCCTCAATGCTTCCATCAATAATGGGACGGTAACTGCAGCACTAGTTACACCTGTTACTGGATCTTTTGACCTGTCCGTAAAAATCTGAATGTATCCTGAATATCTAGTTTCTGTATAGCTATAATAATCACCTACCAAATCACCTGTGTCATGTTTTCTTTCCTGTTGAGTAATACTAGGTCTACTATTGGTGTTTCCAGCACCACACAGGCACCATAGACCACTCCACTGTTGAACAGAATTCAATTTCCAACACTTTTAATTCTCTTGCTGTTGCCTCCTCTGTCCATCCAAAACTGTGTTTTGGTATATTTCCCTTCTCCCAAGAAGCTTCTACAACTTTAACATAAGATCTACTTCTCATTCTGCCTATTCTGAGAGTCTATTTAAAACTGATCTAATTGTATAATACAGAATTTATTTGACAAAATAACAACATTGGCATAAAAACATGTATTTTGACATGCACATGTAACACCAAGGATTCACCAGCAGATTGCACCATTTTAACTCAAATGCTTCATAACACTAAACCATTTTCAACTCAATTGCTTCACATTGGTATAGTGCTTCAGAACAGACTACTGAATAGTTTTAATTTAGAGTTGCAGTCTTTTTGGAATTTAAATAAGGATGACCTCTGTATGGAAAACGTAACTTTAAGAATATTAATCAAGTTAATTATAAAGTATTAAAAACACACATTTTCAAGAGACAGGACAAAATCAGGCTGAATAAACTGACTAATAAAAGCACGTCTTTCCATCTTTCCAAAATATATGATTATAAGCACATTTATAAAACAGATGAAGTCTTCAGGAAAGATTTTACAAAACATACTGTTTTGTATCAATGTCCAAATGAACCTTTGTAGAAAGACCTTACAGGGATAACACCAATTGATATTTAAAAAGAAACTTGCTTTACCCTATTAGTAATCAGATGTTTAGATAACAATTTTCAAACCATCTTTCAGAAAAAAAAGTGATGAGGTAAGATTTTCCCAGTAAGATACAAAATATGACAAAGAGACCTTTGGAATTCCATTGATCCAATTTAATTTGAATGTGTTGTTAAGAGTGGAGAAAGTCAAGTCCACCGTGATTAATTAAATCCCTTCAATGTTCCACTGGCTCAAAAAAGTAATGGGGTTTATTTTTCCACATTTGTCCAGCATGTTGTTAGCCGCTATGATAATTTTCTCCTCTGAGAACAGCCGCCTTGACATGGTGGAATGGGTTTTGTGTCCCCTTTTTGTGGGAGCTGTATTGTTCGGGTCAGTAGTTCCTGAAAGGGTTTTCTCAAGGCAAAGTAGTCCCAGAGGAAGGGCCAGACTAAGTGGGATTTATAGACCCTTGATGAATATGGCAGTTCAGGAATGTAGTTCTTTGCCAGGAATAGGACAAAGGCACCGTCTGGAGACAGACCTGGGAGGGGAGCTCGTCTGTGATCGTCTGGTGGCCCGACCTTCCTCCACGGGGCCTGGTCAGGCAGAGCCCCAAAAAACATGTCCATGCAGGTGCTTCCATCAGAAGGTTCTGCAGGAGGAATTCAACACTCACATGGGCAGTGATTGAAAAACCTGGAGAGGAGTGATTGGGAGGAACAGCCTGTCTAATCTGACCTCAAGTGGTGCGTTGTTATTGGACTTCTGTACTAGTCATCATTAGGCTATAACAAAAACCATGTACAAGCATAGGGTTGTTCATAGGTGTAGCTGGTACCAGATCCCTTTAGGCCTCAAATCAATGATTAACTTTGGGGTTGCATCATAAGATCTGAGGCTGTATATGTTATATGAAAAGAAGAACAGAGCCATCAGTTGATCAACACCTGGTGGTGTGTTGGTTTAGGTGGCAGTGGAGACTGCCCGACAGACCTGGTAAACCCAAACATGCTATGCAGGTACACCTGGATGAGGCCCCTGTCCATGAGATCTTTAACTCCCACGTCTGTAAGAACTTCTTTAGCATTCTGCAGGAGGCCAGGGACATGGAATCTGAGTGGACCATGTTTAAACCTACTATTGTAAAAGTAACTGCTTTGAGTTGTGGTCAGAAGGTTGTTGGTGCCTGTCATGACATGACCTGAGGACTCGCTGGTTGACATATGCTGTAAAAGAGGCGGTCAGGCTGAAGAAAAAGGCTTCTTGGTTGGCAAAGAGGTTTCCTGAAACAGCAGATGGGCACCGGCAGGCCAGAAGGGCTGCGGCTCTGGTGGTGGTGGATGCAAAAATGCAGGTGTGGGAAGAGTAAGCACACAGACTATGGACAAGGACTTTTGTTTGGACTCAAGAAAATTCAGCCAAACCATTCAACACCTCAGAAAGGGAACGCAAGGATTGACCTACGTTGTACTCAGCTGAGAGGAAAACTGCTGACCCAGAAAAAGTATATCACTATACAGTGGAATTAACCTTATGGGGAAGTCAAAGATCTCTGAGACAGTTAAAAAGCTCCTCAGTGTCAAGGCACCAGTTGTGGATGAGATCCACTCTGAGAGGCTGAAAACTCCGGATATGGGCAGTCTTGGTGGACAAAGCCCATTCAGTCTTGCATGGGGGACAGATACAGTCCCTGTGGACTTGCAGTGTAATATAAGTAGAATAAATAAGAATTATTTAGGGGCCAAAAGAAACAATAGAATAGAGCTTTGTAATAAGCCAAAACGCATGATTTAAAGGTACTGCTGTGTCTTCTGTCATGTTGAGGATAAAGAAAACACTTTCAAGACGAAAAACCATGACAATCGTAGACCGTTCAGATGAACACATTTGACGGAGAGCTGGGTTGATGCCGACCAAAGTCAGAAGAGCAGCATGTGAGGTCCAGATGAATACATTGTTAATTAAGTAGTTGTTCATTGCAAACTATTGCAGTATTTTAATAACAAAATAATAATATCAATGACATTTATAAACACAACATTAACATTAAAAAACAGTTTGAATAAAATCTTACTCTTCATTGAGGCAGCCAGTCAAAGTGTTTGTTTTTCGGTCTGTAGCTGATCACTAAGAAAGTATCATTTACAAAAGAATAAAAGAATAAAGCCTTTTCTGGATGCAATCGCCTGAACTCTCTTGAATTTTCTGTTTGTGCTCCATCAAAAGTGTAAGCACACGACTCCAAATACAAAGAAGTTCAACTCTGATTGGAAAATAATTAATAGCATTTTTTCATCTTTTTCATTGTGGAAGTCTTTTGCAGTATATGGTATTTCTTCCTTTTCTAAATACTCTTTGGTTAAAATGAAAACTCCTTTAGTTTATAGATAATCAACCGAAATTCATGTCCATAACTTTCCCTTACACACAATGTTGCAGCAGTTACAGATCTCATATCAATTTAGTCTGCAGGTGTCATTATTTTACCTAAATTAAACACGGAACCAATATTAGCAATGAAAGTAAAAGTATTCTTAGCTTCATATTACTACTACTAAGTACTTGCAGTCTAACTAGTGTTGCTACTTTGTCTACAATTACTTCTGTTACTGCGACAATTACTACTGCTAGACACCTTCGCTCCACAAATACTTATGGTCTCTGACCCCTCCAGAACCAAACGCCGCACGATGGGGGATCGAGGTTTCCCAGCAGCTGCTCCACGGCTCTGCAACGCTCTGCCTGAGAACCTGCGGGCACCACAGACTGTGGACTTTACAAAAAACATTTAAAGACTTTTCTGTTCAGAAAAGCAAATTAATTCATATGAATTCTGTATTTTATTTTATGTGTTTCTTTGCGTTACATGTCTTTTTTATATTTTATTATTGCATTTTATCTGCTTGTATAGCACTTTGAGATTTACCCACAAATGTAAAGTGCTTTATATTATTATTGTTATTATTATTATTATTGATAGTTACTGTTAATAATACTACTGCTACTAATATTACCAATACCACAACTACTAATACTGATCTCAGTATTGCAACCACTATGACTCCTAGTAATACTGTGTCCAGTAACAGACCTGTTATACAGTTAGTACTGTTACTAGTACTATTATTGCTACTTATGATAATAAGAATAATGCACTGCTGCTACTTCAGCCAGTGCATAATTTTTGGTTTCTAACTGTAGTACAGTTACATCCTTAAATTATGTCGCAACTATGACCAGCTTGATGTGGTTACAGTAAAAGTATTCATTTTACTGTGACACTATTGATGTTACTGTTGCAAAGTAACTGATGTTTCAGCTGTATTTTACTGTTGTAGTTGCTTGAGGTGGAGCTGCATTTTACTACTTTATTAAAAATGCACTTATATAACGCTTTTCTACCCATTGGTACTCACGGGAGCTGCTTTGAAGTTGACCAAATTTCCCCCGGAGCAGCTAAGTTGGGGTTCACTGTCTTGGTCGAGGACACTTCAACACGTGACTGGGGGAGCCGGGGATCAAACCAACAGCTGTGGGATCGATGCACAACCGCTCTACCTTCTGTGCCACAGTCACAGTTAGTTTAGTCCAGTGGATCTCAATCTAAGGGTCAGGTCCTTCGTCAGATAATTCTGAAGGGTGGTCACATGGTTACTGCCCGTTATGTCCAAATAAAAGCCAGTCTTAAAACTGACCTGTCCCAATCAACCCTTTATAGATACGTGACCATAAATTTTCTTTATGCTCAGCACCTTGAGATTGTGCGGGTCAGAATTAACCAGTTTCGCAGAAAAAGGCCCCAGGAAATCAATTCGAATGTGTCTTAGCAGAAACATGCTGCTTGTTCCAGGAAGACTGTGGTTAGAGCAGCTTTTTACACATCACTTTCTTCGTTTCACTCTGAATTATGTAAGGTCAGCACTGATACACCTATGGTACTTCACTTCCTGTGTGTCTTTGTTTCACACTTAACTCTTTGTTGCACACAGCAATGCCTTACACATGCAGCAGTTTTTGTGTAATGCTGCGTTTTCCCTTCTTTAGTTAAGACCTGTTAATTTGATCAGGCTCATTGAAAACAATCAGGGATGAGACGAGAGTTTTTCAGGAGCTCACATTTTTTAAAAGGTTCAGTTAGGTGTAGTATAAATACATGCAACAGCACTGCAAAAGCCAGTACAGTTTCAGATCCCTAGCAGCAAGGTTTCAGAAAGTCTGACAGCAGAGTTTAGGAAAAACTGACACGATGACTGTTCTTGTTTTATGAGTCATCTTACGGCCTCGGTTCAAATCTGGTAAATGTTACGGATGTAAAAAGACAAAATCTGAACCTGAATGTGTGCATCAGAAAAAACAAGCAAACAAATGAAAGACTACATCTTCTTTAGGCTGTAATTATTAATACAAAAAATGTTCCAGGTGAATTATATTTATTCAAAGTTCAAAGAAATCCTGTCCTGGTATTGCTGCTTCCATGCATGCTGTCAGTATTATTTCATGGACTTAATAATAATTAATAATACCCATTACCTGCAGGAAAAACTTTAGAGGACATTGTAAAACGGGGAGAAGCAGCATTCAGGACTGGAAGGACAGATGGGATTAACACAGTGTACCAACCAAAGAGACTGATTAGCAGGATGAGGACTGGGCATAACAATCTCACCACTGCTCTGTGTATCATTAGACAGCATCCAACAGGACAATGTGTCAAGTATAGGAACCAGCGTACGTTATCATATCATTCAGGAAATATACAGCGAATCGAGTAGG
This sequence comes from Channa argus, assembly GCF_033026475.1. Taxonomy (NCBI): domain Eukaryota; kingdom Metazoa; phylum Chordata; class Actinopteri; order Anabantiformes; family Channidae; genus Channa; species Channa argus. Next base: position 2,786,541 of record NC_090208.1, read on the forward strand.
AATGATTAATCAGTTTAAACAGCAGGTTAGTTTGGTTGACGAGTTTGGGTGATTCTTATCTGTAAATCCTGTGACGGAATGAGATCAAACCTGCAGGTTAAACTTCCAAGTTCAATTTTAAACTGCATATAGTTTTGTAAACTATAAAGACTAGTGCTGTTTAATCTGAACTGTTGTGTACTAGATGTAACATTAGTAAATCTATATATTTCTTGACAACGTTTAAAGACTTTAAAGAGTTTAAAGAGTGTTTAAAGTGCCCAGAGGAGCAAACCTTTCACCTATCACGCGTTTCCTTTGTTGTGTGGGTTTTGTAATTATAGGTCCTGGGACCCCATGAGAAGAACCTCCCTCCCTGCAGCCCCCCACCCCATGTGACCATAGGGCCACAAACACAGTGTGTTCATTAAATATATTTTAAGTTAAAGTCACTTGTGCTTTGATACTATCTTCAACTTAGTCTAATACATTTACCTCTATTTATTGCATAAAACTACAGTAATGTACATTTTATAGTCATCTAAAATAAACAATAAGCTGTATATATAAACTGTCTCTCTCCCTTATTGCAGTGCCAACTGTTGGACCTATTTAATGATTTTGGTGTGATTAAGTAAACCTGATCCAAACCTTGTAGTTCGGTTTCAAACCCAGTGACGAATCCACTTATGCAGCTTAAACTGTCGCACACAGAAAAAAGGAAGAGGCAGTGTGATGTGGGCGCTTGGTCTCATTGTCAGTAAACAGGGCAATGGAACAGACATTTCTTCAGTGGCTGCTCTGTAAGTAAAATCTGCACTTTCCAGTTATTTCATTCATAATATAATTAATTTCTGACCTTGATGTTGGCAGTAATTTCCACACAAAAAGCATGAGGGCAGTGCTTCTTATTTCTGATAACACACAGATACAGCATGATATGTTGCTAAGAATAAAGATAAACTGTGTTTTGCATAAAAAACAGCTTGCGCTTCATTTCTACCTGATTTTTATCCCTGCACAGATGTTAGAATGTCTCACCTGCATAAGCTTAAGACTAAAAGTATAGAAGATCGTTTAGAACCAATAATAACTCACAGTAATTACAGTTTACAGTATATTTACTGTGTTTATATGGTTTGTATAACCTGGGTATTGTAACCAGGATAAGGTATCAGATCCATTTAGAGTTTTCCCGAAGAACATTACTTTGTGTGTCATGTATACGTGTAACCGTTTTGGTTTCTTTGGCTTTTTGCAATTACATGTGCAGGACAAATTAATTCCTGACATTTAAAACAACTGTGACAGAAACTAACTCAAAGTGGCTGTAGAAGCAAATGTTGCCTTCTACCTGGTTTATATGAAATTCAGATAATGCTGAGAAAAGGATACGTTCTGTCAGTCTGCTGTTATCCAGGCAAAAACAAAACGAGGAAATACAGTTCATTTCTGTGAACATGCTTTCACAGCAAGTTTAGGGTAGAAGAAAAATCTCATCTCATCTGCTACATGTGACAAAGGATTTAGAGTAACCAGGCATGGAAATGACTGTTTATGCAACTACACAAGGTCGGAGTTGACCTATCACTAGACATTTATATATGAAGTAAAGTGAATAAAAAAAATATTTTCTTTTATTTGCCCTCAGTTAAAGGCAATTTGTCATTTTATTCTAGAATGCATGTAAGTTATAGGCAGATGTGTGTCATAAAGTTTTCTTCAAAAACTCTGACTGTTCCATGGTATATGCACAAAAGCCAGAGTAAGTAAGTTGTTAGATAAGTAAATCAATTGTCTGTGTCCATGTGAAACCTCAAACAAAGTGTCATTTCCTTGTAGGTCTGACCACAATGCTCTGCTACCAACCCACACAAGGTTTGTACATTTGTAAGACCCACCAAAAAGAAACAACAGTTTCAGTAAAATATGATATATATGAAATTGTACTTGCAAAACTCACTTAAAACATACTGAATCACTTCTTAACTGTTTACTGACTTTGGTAAAAGGGTTTAGGGGAAAGCACTGTCAAAGGAGCAGGCATTTATTGCTAACAGGAAGGTAAAACCATTACACCCCCAAAAGAGGTGAAAGAGAAAACAGGAAGGCCTGAAGGCAACAGCCGCAGAGGCTGTTATTACTTTTTTGTTGGTTGCCAATGTGTAGAACATTAGCTCTGGTCTAATTTTGAGGTTTAAAAGTTATCATTTTTATCTTTAACTAGGTCTCATGCTTCAGAAATAACAGTTACAATATTAGAGTGTTATGTAGAGATGTAAGCTGTAAAGAAGTAGTAATCTATACAGTAGTCACGCCATAGTCTGTACTTAAATATAATTATGTGTTACAATTAAATCTACTTCGATTGTATTTACATTCAGAAAGCTTAAAATCATGTTGTAGTTTTTGGATTGTTTTACACAACAAGTTCAAGCTGTGAGGAGCATCTAAGTTCGTAATAAATAACACTGTCATCAGCGTAAAGTAATACATAATATAGATTTTACAGACAAAACTTCATGGTGACATCTTAAGTTTTACTGAAATACAATGGGCTTTTGCAGCTCATCTAAGAGTGAGTCCCAGCAGCTCTCAGTTCTTCAGCTGGACGCCTGTCTCCCTGAGCTGTGGGTACAATTATAGCTCTGCTGGATGGACACTGAGGAGGAACACAAGCAAAGACACCAGAGCGGAGTGTGTTGAATGGGGAAAACCAGTTGATTCCTTATGTAACATCAGCTACATCATCCCATGGGACAGTGGAGTTTACTGGTGTGAGTCTAGAGGGGGAGAACCTAGCAGGAGCCTCAAGATCATTGTCACTGGTAAGTCAGGTATGATTTGGGTAAACACCATAGCTATAGTTCAGTATGCTGTATATCCTTTGTCATTTCTTGAGTCCATCGGTCATGATTCAAGAGCAATCCTACTGTAACACTAAAGACGAGGACTTTAGTTAGTTTTTTGTCGAATCAAAGGATTTTTGATCAGTACAAAATGCTTCTCTGTGGTGTTTAGACAAACCAGTGATTCTTCTGAGTCCTGTCCTCCCTGTGATGGAGGGACATGATGTCTCTCTGCACTGTCAAACAAAAAGCCATTCCTCCAATCATTCAGCTGATTTCTATAAAGATGGCTCCCTCATCAGGACTGAGCCTACAGGTCACATGACCATCCACCGTGTTACCAAGTCGGATGAAGGCCTCTACAAGTGTAACATCAGCAGTCATGGAGAGTCTCCATCCAGCTGGATCTACATCACGAGTAAGAAAGCTGCTTTGACATATTCTAATTGACTACTTTTGATGAATTGTAAAACCTTGCAAACTCATTCAATGTGTTGTAAACTTATGATTGTTAAGATATTTACCATTTCCTTTATAATTACTTGTACATAAATGTATTAATTAGGTTATATTCACTATTTGTTTAGCACTGTAATACATTGTAATGGTGTTAAAAATATTTAAGAAATAATTAGATTTTATTTTAATGTTTTAAGCAAAAACATTATTCCACTGTAAGGTCAAGACTTTGCGGAGGTTATAGAGAAAGTTAAACAAAACAAAAAACATTTCCCCCTAAGCAAGCACTGGGCAATGGTGGAGAGGAAAAAACCTCCCTTTCGTAGAAGAAACCGCAGACAGAAACAGGCTCAGGGTGGGGACCCATCTCCCTCGAACGGTTGTGGTGAGTGGAAAGTGGAGAAAGAAAAGAAGTGAGAACTGACAGGAGGCAACAAACAATTATAACCAGGGAGGCGATGGGCAACTTTCCGGTGCAAGTACCAGCATGTACTGACTGTGACACACAGCTCCTCCCCATCACACCTGGTACTCATCAGCACTTTGGATGTGTTTTTAAACTGGGCTAAATTCAGGTGACTAAAATGTCTGGCTAAAGTTAGCCAACTAAGCCATGTTCCAAAATTAATGCTTGGTTAGTCAACAAGAATGGGCTAAGGTTAGGCAACAAGTCCCAAAAGACACTTGGACACCTTGGCCTGACGGGCAATGTAACTTGTTTCACTGTCAGGTCCTTTCACCTGGATTTATTAGGTGGACTCTGATCAAGTCACAAGCTGGAAAACCATCTGAGAACAGTCACAGAAGTTTTATCCAGGTGTACTTCTCTCTACAGGTGCACCAACAACCACACCCTCTCCAAGAAACAGCGCACCACCCTCTGCCTCTGCAACCCTGCAGCTGGTCCTCCACCTAGTGGTGTTCTGTCCATACTGTATCACCACTGTCCTCATGGTTTCTTTATATCGACACAGGCACACAGGTAACACTGAACACAGGTGAGCTGAGACATTGACTGGGAGAAGCTCTCTCTGCACTGTTCAGAAATACTTAAAATTGCGTTTTGACATTTAAAAGAAATTGAATTGAAGGAGAATGTACAAACTCCACACAGAAAGGCTGTGAGCGGCAGGTGGTTTCATACTAAGGACTTTACCTGCCACTGGATTTGACAAGTACAAATATCCCAAACCTACTCCTGTGAGATTGATTCATGTAAAACAAACCAAAAACATTTTTGAATACTAAAAGGTATAATTACCTATCCAATGTGTTAAACATTGCGAAAGGCCCCTTTTTCATCTACAAACTATTGCAACAGTGAGGCCAGTTTATTTTTGCTGTAGACTGAAACCATTTGGGTTTCGCATCAAAATATGAATATGACAAGAGATCAACATAACAGCTTTTATTGTCAAGTATTTACATCTGGATCTGATACACAAGATAAGTAGATAGCACCCTTTGTTTGAAGCCACCCATTTTTCATGTGAGCAAGAGTCTTGGAACAGAAAGACTTAAAATAGATTAAAGTGAATAAGACTTAATATTTAGTTGCAAATCCTTTGCTTGTAATAACTGCATTAGGACTGTGACCCAGTGGCATCACGAAACTTTTGTGATGCTTTTCCAGGCTTTCACCACAGCCTCTTTCAATTTGTATTTGTTCTTGGGGGTTACTCCGTTCCGTTCCTTTTTAGCAGGTGAAAGGCATGCTCTACATTCTTTAAGTTTAAAACCTTCCACTTCTTTTCTGATTAACATCTTTGTTGTTTTGCCAGTGTGTTTTGGGGTCATTATCTTGCTGCACGATGAAGGATGTCCCAGTCAGTTTGGTTGCATTTTTCCTTAAATTAGCAGACAAAATGTTTCTGCAGACTTCTGAGGTAATTTTGCTGCTGCCATCATGTGTTGGGTCATCGATGAGGATTAATGAGACCATCCCAGAAGAAGCCATGCAGGCCCAAGCCATGATGTTACCTCCATTGAGTTTCACAGATGAGCTTAGATCTTTGGGATCATGAGCAGATACTTTCTTTCTCCAAACTTTGAACTCTCCATCACTTTGGTAAAGGTTAATCCTTGTCTCATCAGTCCATAAAACTCATCTCCTAATTCCAGCCTGCCCTTCATATTCTGTTGTAGCCTCTGCACTTTTGTTCATGAAGTCTTCTGCCAGCGGTAGATGGTGATACCCTCACTCCTGCCCTCTGGTGGTTGTTGCTGATGTCACTAACAGTTGTTTGAATAATCAGTGTCATTGGACACACACGTCAGTTACGTTTCCAATACCTTTGCTCACGTCAAAAAATGGGTGGGATGAAACAACGGCTGCTATGTTTTAAGTTCTGTATCAGATCCAGATCTAAATACCTGGAAATAAAAGTCTTGATCTTGTGTCATATTCATCTTTTGACGTCAAACCCATATGTTTTCAGTCTAAGGCTAAAATAAAGGACTATTCCAATACTTTTGGAGGGGAGTGTAGTTTTGGCATGTAACAATTCACACAAGGAGAAAACTGTTACTGTAAGTTATATGTTCTAAGAAATGTATATAGATTTCGACATTGTAGGAGTTAAGTTAAAACAGTTAAGTCCCAACGTCCTAAATACTGAATCAATCAGTAGCATGTCATCAGTTTAAGAAGTGATCAGTTTACAACTGAAAAGATTTGTCCTCATTGTTACAAAACTTCACTACAGGAACAAGTCTGCCCATCTCCATAGCAACGGCCCCACCCAACCATGCTAACAAAGGATTGGTTAACAAATCTGATGTCGTAATTGACGTCACCACAGAGCATCACTTCTGAGCTGATCACAGACAGAGGATGTGCTGGATGTCCTGTCACACAGAATACCTCATTTTATGTTCAGTTCGGCTTTGGGAAACTTTAACGTGTTGTCATTTTGAATCTTTAACAGAGCAGCAGCTGAAAAGACACAAATGTTGTTGTTGTGCGCATGTGGATGATTTCTTAAGAAAGAAGCACAAAATTAAAACACAATCAGAAACAAAAAGAAATATGTATTTTTTTAATCCATGTCACTTTAATCAACTTCTGAAATTCATTCTCAGACTTGACAAACTCAAGAAATGAACCCTGTAAGGTTTGTTCCCAGTTGTATATAATAATAATAAAGTTTTTTTCTAACATATGATGACTAATTAAGACTGTTTATTCAATCAGCACTAATTTAGACTGATAATAAAGTCCTCATTCAGCTGTCAGACTACATTCATGAAAACAGTCTGTGTCTGTGTGTTCCATCGTGGATGGAGGTCAGAGTTCATTTGGGAGGCATCCACAGTTGCCGTGGTGACGGAAAGGAACAGTTGCTCAAAAAGGAGGAGGCGGTGGTACGGTGTCACCGGTTACTGGAGAAACATCATGGTGAGAAGGCCTGAGGGAGATACAGATAATCAGACTTCCTCCCTTACATTCCACCTTGTTCCATTTATTAGCTCCTTGTTTCCTTCATTCCATTTCTCGTTTCCATTCTTTCCCTCCTTTCCCTTCTTTCTTGTTTCCTTCTTAAGGTCCTTGTTACATTCCCTCACCATACAATCCTTTTATGAAGTTCCTTCTCTACCACCTTGTACCCTTACTCCATTTTGGTTACTTTTTAAACTTCTTGTGTCCTTTCTTTTGCTCAATGTTATTCGGTTCTGTCATTCTCCAATCATTTAGTCTCCTCAGTTTGTTCTCCTCCACACTGTTTCTTTCTTAGCTCCTCTTTTTCTTCCTTTCCTTCTTTAGATCATTTCTTTCCTTCCTCTCCCTCCCTACATTTTTCTTTTTTTCTTTCTTTCTTCTTTTTGTGCATGTCGTCCTCCGATCCTTTATTGTATTCCCAGTTCCTTTTCTATCAGTTTCCTTTCCCTCAGCCTTGGTCCCTTCTCTCTTCGACCTCCCGCCTCAGTTCCCACTTCTGCCTTAGACAGGTTTATGTGTCACAGGTGTGTGTGTGTGTGTGAGTGTGTGTTACCCAGTGTGTAGGCACAGGCCAGCTTCTGATTGGTGGAGACATGCAGGCAGCGTGGTACCACCGAGCTGCTCTCAGTGTGGAGAGGGAGCATCAATACTGCAACACACAGCAAAGCCAACAACACACACACCACCCCCTGAGAAACACTGCGCACAGCTGCAGGTACACACACACACAAACACACACACACACACACACACAAATATTAGTATGAGTGCACTACTTTAAGAACTGTCCAATCAGAAACCATAACCTTTATGTCTTCCCTTCTTTACTTATCTCACTCCTCCTCTCACTCATTGTTTACTTCTCTCCCTTCTTACATCCTTCATGTCTCCTCCTCTGCCTTGTCCCCTTGTTTCCACCTATGCTCCCTTGTCCTTTCCCTATAGTGAATCCCACTCACCTGCACAGGTAGGGAGTTGCAGATGTGTGTGTGTAGGAACCCGCAGAGGAGACAGTGCAGACATTGCCTGCTGCTGTCTCCCTGTCCTCCTCTCCTCCCCTCCTCTTCTTCCTTGCTTCCTCCTCCTCTCCTCCTCCTCTTCTTCCCCTCTTCCTCCCTCCTCCCCTGCTCTGAGCTCGGCCCAGATCTCCCGTAGTCCAACCTGGCCACATCCTCTCACTTCCATGCGGAACCGATCTCTGCGACCCAAGTTTCGAGGGGAGACGTCTAGATGACGCACGACCCTGACAGGAAGAGGAATAACAGTAATGGCGGCAGTATTCGCTACAGAAGTAGTACTAATAAATAGGTACTCGTCTATGCACTTACAGGTCAACACATGACTTGGCTCGGACGCTGCCCTCTGCCTCCACCACCCTGTAGAGCGAGGGAGCAGTACACAACACTGGAGAGAGAGAGAAAGACAGAGAGAGACTGTTAACTCCTGCACTGCCAGTAGAGGGCAGTATTTCTACATGTTAAATAGGTAAACAGACAGGTAAACAGGTGAAGTCCTCACTCTTGAAGCTGATGCTGAAGCTGTAGGGGTTGTACAGGGTTAACACTCTGCGGTGGGAGCTTCTCTGTTCAGAGTAAAACACCAGCTCAGAGGGGAAGAGGAAGACAGGCAGCGGGGACGCAACGCCAACCATCTCCGCTCCAGTTTCTCCCCTCACCGTGTGTCCCTTGTCTCCTCCCTTCTCCCCCTGCTGCTCCGCCATCCCATCCTGTCCCTGTCTGTCATGGTTGTCCCTTCTCCTCATTGGTCCATCGGTCTGTGTGGTGCCCTGCCCACGGCCATGATCTGAGTGCTGTCATTGGATGGTTTGCAGTGTGATGTCACAGCCTGCCACCTGCGGCAAAATTACATTTTCATTTTATTTTACACATTTTCAATTTTAAAAAAAAGAAGTTTTGAAAAAATAATTTAATATTATCAATAGTATTTCACATAGAATATATTAAACTATATTAAATAACTTTTCAAAAGATTATATTAGCAATCAGGCAGCATGGTGGTGGAGTTGTTATCGCTGTTGCCTCACAAATAGAAGGTTGTGGGTTCGCACACACATGTTCTTCCTGTGGTTGCATGGGTTTCCTCCAGGTTCCTCCCACAGTCCACAAACATGCTTGTTAGGTTAATTGGTGAATCTAAAATTGCCCGATGATATGATATCTCCTAAAACATAAATCTGATATAATTTATTTAAAGTTAATGTACTTTTTACTTAACTACACTTTTTTATCTTTAGTTACCATACATGTTTCCAAAATCTCTAAATTAAAAAAAACACAAAATAGGGGCTTTACACAATATCATGCTCTGTTACATTATTTCCATAATGAAAGAGCAGCTGACACAACCAGTTGATTAACTAACAGAGAAGTCATTGTCAGTTTTTTAATTGGATCAACTCATTTTTCATACTGAAATACCAAACTTTTCTCAGTTCCAGTTTCTTAAATATTAGGATTGAATGATTCATCTTTAATTAGAAAAAAAATACTGCTTCAACACAACACCTGTGAATGTGTCAATTGATATTACTAAGTAATCAAGAAAATTTTCTGAAGAGCCACTAAATATTATGTCCTGTATAAAATCATCAAATAGCTTCACCTTCCCAAGTTCAACGGTGAATGATTTTTGACGCATTACTGCATTAGTAGTAGTCACAGTGGAAATTTTCTGCTTTGAGTTCCTGATTTTATTTAATGCTTTATCTTATAATATTTTCAAAGCACAACCTTACTTGTACCAAGGTATTTATACACTATAACAGGGGTCACCAACGTGGTGCCTGCGGGCACCAGGTTGCCCACATGAGTGGCCTGTGGGCCTGTTCTAAAAATAGCCCCACTTACCAATGAGCCGCATCTAATTTTTTTTGTTGCTATTCTTTTTTAAATCATATTTGAAAGTTATTGTAAGAAATCATTAACATGATACGACTCTTCACATAGATGAATATCATTAATGTAATTAATTATTGATAATAACATATAATTAAGGGTAAATTGAGCAAATTTGTTATTTCAAACGTGCGTATTCGCATGGTAGCCCTTCGCATTAATCGGTACCCAAGAAGAAGCTCTCAGTTTCAAAAAGGTTGGTGACCCCTGGTATATGGTATTACATCAGAATACTTCTTTTAACAGGTGACTGAAAAAAGTTTCAGATGAAGAACATAAGGACAGATTTGTTTAAAATGCACAAGATATTTATTAAACACACATAAGATTCATACCAGAAAGTTGGATAAAGGAAGGTTTGTCTTTTTTGTCCTATTTACTTTCACTTAGCATAAGTTTATTGTAGGTTAAGTTTTGTCTCTTTATGCAGTATGTGTAAGCTGTATTATCCTGCTTTATATTTACCTTCCACTCATTTTAACACGCTCTACATTTATTTTAATATCCTAAAAAACATCGATAAATGTAGAAATTGTGGGTTAGAGCGCTATTACGCCTCTGTTATTTAGCTATATGTCTGTGAGTTAGCTAACGTTAGCTGCTCGGTCACAGCGACCCGTCAAATGACCGCAAACATGACGAAGCAGAAAGCGCTGCTATCTTGCTGGAAAATGCTTTAAAGCTTTAAGACTGTGGCTAAAACGTGTCAGAGCACAGACAAAAACAGTGGAAAAAAAGAGTCTAATGTCTCTACTCACCGCCACAGCTGCTTCTACTTCCTCGACAAGCTGTTGCGTTTCCACGGATCCCGCCCCTTGTGGAGAGATCAACCCATGAGTGTGCGAGGAAGCCAAAACATCGCTTGTCAACTTGACGCGAGTCACGTCAATCACTTTTAGGTTTTGACGCTACGCTGACGTTGTTCATTTTCGCTTTAACGTTCAAATTATTTATGCATTTATCTACATAATTAAGGTCAAATATGAGTAAAATGTGTATCATATAATTAAATTTAATCATTAGAACTAATTTATAATAGTTCATATAAGCTGTCATACCAAAGTCATGTGTATGGAGCTCTTTTATTTTTACACTTATTTTTCTTGCATTACTTATTTGTATTTATTTTTCGCCTGAATATGTTCATTAATGTATTTTTATATTACAAAAGGGTTATGTGTTTATTTTGTATTACCTCAAATTAATGCGTAATACGTTGTTAATTTAATCAGTTTTATTTATTGTTTGATATAAATACATTTATATTAAAATGTGCATGTATTACTAAGTGTTCTTTTATGCATGAAAAAATTATTTTAATTTTGAAAAATAAATTGGCATCTCCTTAACCGACTGTTGCTTTCATGAGCTGTCGGAAATATAAAACCACTGAACTTACTAATACCAAAACCACATCACTATGGATAGTTTCCACTTACCTCACTGAACAGATATTAGAGATGTTTTATATATTTAGTTGGATTTTAGATTTACTATCTCACCCTGAGCGAAACGCAGGATGTTTATCGGATGTGGGTTATGTACGAGCTGCCGGGGAGGACCTTGAAAGCAGCAATCAATGTTCGGCCCTGCCTCTTGATTGGTCCGCTTGCCTTCGTGTCACCGGACGTGCCCGCTCTATAGAGTCACCTTGTCCCGTTTGCTGCTGTATTGGGTGGATCGTGCGGCTCAGAGGAACACAGACAGCGGGAATCTAACCGGTGACTCTGCGCCCACTGAGTGACAGGGGGAAACATGGCGGAGGCAAAGCCTAAGACCTCTCCGAAGGCCATAAAGTTCCTGTTCGGAGGTTTGGCCGGGTAGGTGCTGCTGCTAGCTCCCATGCTAACGTGCCAAAGTTAGCGGTCAGGTGTTGTGAGGTAATCTGTTACCCCCCATCAATTCGTGTCCTCTCACAAATCAACCGTAATCATCCGTTAACGGACGATAAGTAACCTGACGTTAACACGAAGTGGGCCGTAACCTAATACGGAGCTCAGCGCTGTGGGGAGCAGTATTTGTGGTGTAAAAAACGGACAGAAAACCGGTGTTATTAAAAATATAGTTGCTGTCTAAGCATCTGTTGAGCTAGCACTGTCCGAGCTGATGTTAGCAGCGTGTTCTGTCTCCTGTGCGCTTTAAGAAACTGTTGTGATGATCAGTGACGACTTCTGTCTGTGGCGACACGGGACTTTGTTTATTGCGAACTGTTCGTGACGGATAAGAGGCGCCACGTTCCTAAACCAATATTAGTCGGTACTGCACCGTTACGGGAAGCTGGGTTTAGTTTAGCTGGTTCGTGAGGTTTGCAGAGTCCCTCTTCTGCTTGGGACAGAACCAGCCTCTCAGGATGCTCGCTGTTTAAGCTCTAATATGTAATTAGGTAATAAACAAGTTTGTGATAATAAGGGTTGAAGGTCAAAGTGAAATAACATGAGGGAATATTGTGTAACATTAAAGAACCAAACATAGAGCTTTCTAAACTGAACCAGTAGTAAAGTGAGAACAATCCTGCTTTAAAACTGGGTCAGGGAACAGATACAGCATGTGTACACACCCAAACCAGGTAACAACAGACAGCAGCTGATGGTTAACATGGTCAAATTGCTCCATTTGGGGCTGAAACTCAAACTAGGTCACATCATAGAAGATCAGAAGAATTATTGTTCCTGCATGAGGTTTGCTGATGCAAAAGCGACGGTAAACAGACCTTGAGCAGTGGATTCAAATTAAACAAAGCTGCAGGTTTGTTGATGTTACGACTGTGGGTTTAATGTCACTAATCACAAAGCGTGAAAACTGTGGTCATTCGTTTATTTTCTTAATGCACCAAAGTAAACAGGGACCAAATGAACCCGTTTGTCAACTGATCAGATGGATCCACAGCTGTCATTCCTGAAAGTGTCATTCACAGATTTTAGTGGTGACAAGCTCAGCGAATTTGGCATGTCAGACAGCTCTGCCCAACACCTTCTGTACACTCACTCAAGAGAGAAATGTCCTGAAGCAAACATCATTAGCTAACATCAGATGTCCACTGAATTTAGTGCTACAGGGACCAGGTGAGGTGACAATGGCCAAGTTGGCACGTTACAGCTCCTGGGGGGTCCAAGGCTGTTCCAGCTCTCCAGTGAGTTGTGGGTCTACCCCGGTGCTGATGATGGTGGTGTCTGATGAGCTGTCCAATCTCTGTGCCCTGTCTCTAAGGCTGAGCCCAGCCATCCTTTTAGACCCGCTGATAGTTTAAAGCAAGATTCTCCTGTGTGTCAGTGTTAACGTCCTAAGTCAACAAGAACCAGCACGTGATGAATGCTGCATCTGAATCAGGAACACACGGTGACTTGGATCAGATAAATGATGATCGGCACAGGACTGGAACCTGGATGGACTTGGAGGTGTTGTAACACCAGCCTTAAGTCTAAGGCCTTTTTTTGCACCTTGTAATTTAATTTGGTTTGTTATTAATTCAGTCGCGTGCAGACACCCTGACATGGCTTTCTGTCTGTGCAGCAGCTGCATGGCTATCTTTTAAATGTCACGACCTCCACAGAGTCGGGCACGTCCTTCAAGGACCGTGCACGAGGCAGTGAACATGTCCAGAGGCAAGACGGACAGCTGCTGGTGTCCCACTGACTCAGTTTGTGCCCGACAACACCTTTCAGTTTCATTGTGTGACCTAAGTTGATGCAGCTCCTGAGTGAATTGGTTTCAACCTTATCACCTGTCTTTCTTCCTGCTTACCTCTGTAAAGTTACAGCAGCACCTATCTAAATGTTATGTTGTACCTGCCTGTGCAGGATGGGGGCAACGGTCTTTGTGCAGCCGTTGGACCTGGTGAAGAACAGGATGCAGCTGAGTGGTCAAGGAACTAAGGCTAAAGAGTATAAAACCAGCTTCCATGCTTTGATCTCCATCCTGAGGAATGAGGGAGTCCGAGGCATCTACACCGGGTATCTACCGTTTCGTATGCCAGTTAGTTTCTCTAACATGTACACCGTGTAAATAACACATCACTTAACTTTGACTACTTCATCGCATAATTCTGACGCTTCATTTACCCAAACAGTTCATCTAATGCTTCACATAACAAGTAATCTAGCACTAATTAACCCTTCAAATAACCCTTTGATTTTTTAATTTCCGTTTACGTTTTCTTAATTTACTTAATCCTTCACTTTCTGTCTGCAACTTCACCTGACTGTTCATATGTGAGCCTCGAGTTAACATGTAAACTAAGGCTTTATCAACCTCTTCATAACGGTTCAGGCACTGTGATTTACCACTTCGTTCGTTGTTTATGTGTTAAAAATAAAGTTTTTATGGGTCAGTCTGTCAGCAGGTTTGTTGCGTCAGGCGACCTACACAACGACTCGTCTGGGAATCTACACCATCCTGTTTGAGAAGATGACCAGTGCTGATGGGCGGCCTCCAAACTTCCTTCTCAAGGTACTACAGAAAAAGATACAGTTTTTAATTTCGAAAACTGAACAGATTTTACTGCAGAAAACATAGTAATTGTTAAAAAAGTCTCTATAAACCAAAAGCGTTTGAAGTTTAATTTGGTAGGTGAGTACTGCCACAGTTTACAGTACCTGCATCTTCCCCTTCAGGCGGTGATTGGTATGACAGCTGGAGCTACAGGAGCATTTGTGGGGACACCAGCAGAGGTCTCGCTGATCCGGATGACGGCTGATGGACGGTGTGTTTCCATCCCCCGTGTGTGTAAACCCTGTTTTTTTGTTTTTTTTAGCAGAACATTTTGGTAACAAAGTGTCTCTGTGTGGGTCTCCAGGCTTCCTCCAGACCAGAGAAGAGGTTACACCAATGTTTTTAACGCTCTGGCTCGAATTACCAGGGAAGAAGGACTCACCACACTGTGGAGGGTGAGCCGGGTTTGTTTTTTCTTTCCCTGTAGAACCAAAATTATTAGTTGATCAACTAAATAGGCAAAGAACATTATGATCAATCATCCAGTCATTTATTTAATTATTAACTCTGTCTGTGATAATAGAGCCTCAACACTGCCGCACCATTAATAAATCATACATTTTCAATTCAAATTGTTGTTTTCAAAATGTTGAAATTTGGTGGTTGGAAAAGTGTGACACATTCTCATGTCTTTGAACGTTACATTAAGTGTTCATTAGAGAAACTGTGGTGCCTGTGTGTTTGTTACAGGGGTGTATTCCCACCATGGCTCGAGCGGTGGTGGTGAACGCAGCTCAGCTGGCCTCATACTCTCAGTCCAAACAGGCGCTGCTAGACTCAGGTGCACTTTAAACCCACTAAACAAGGCTACTAAACACAAAGTGGCCACGGGTGTAACATGCTTTGTTTTCTGTTTGCAGGGTATTTTAGGGATGATATTCTGTGTCACTTCTGTGCCAGTATGATCAGTGGTCTGGTCACCACCGCAGCCTCTATGCCCGTCGACATCGTTAAGACCAGGTGAGAATCCACACTGAACTGAACTGGTTTTCAGCAGGAGAATCATGAGGTCTCTCTCATGGGTGTTAACAAATACCTTTTCGTTTTATAAGGCTTTAAATGTTCACAGGGAAACAAGAAATGTTTAGTGACAGGGAGTTGAATGTTTTTTGAAAGGTCTACACCAAACTAAGAAAACAGAAAATCCACTTAAAAAAATGCATCAAAACCTCCAAAATCAGAACAAGTTGTGGTTAAAGTGTTTTCTGAACGAAGCTGGACGGAGAAAAAGGGATGACTGACTCTGTTTTCTGTGTTTGTGTCAGGATTCAGAACATGAGGATGATCGACGGAAAGCCAGAATATAAAAATGGTTTGGTGAGTTTAATCAAAAGCCTCCATCTTCTCATCCTGTCAGATTGAATAAGTTTGAAACTTAACAAAATACAGTTTACACCACAGTTCAATAAACTGACCTTTAACTTTTGACGTCACTGCTGCAGTTTCATATCTATCATGCTATTGATCAGTGATGATGTGTGTTTGAAGTTCAGTTACTGTGAACTCTGAACCTGTTTTCCTTTCAAATATCAAAAACTTCAGAAATATCAGGACTTTTTCTTATATTTCTACCACATTTATTTTTACAAATAAACTATTCTTTATATATGCAATTCTATTTTAACTTTTTTCTTAAAATTAGATGTTTGATATAATTAATTTCTATTTTCAGTTTATAAGTAATAGTATATAACTATGTGCCAGTCGCAAGTCTGTATAAATGCAGAGGGTTTTATCAGGAAGAGCATCCGACGTAAAACACATGCCAAATTAAATGCGAATCATGACTTTGACGCTGGAAATGACTTCCATACCGGATCGCTCGGGGCCTGGGTTAACAACAACCGCCACTGGTGCTGTTGACCTACAGGGTCCCGGTGGGAATTGGGCTACTGTTGGTTGAAGAAGAAGAGGAGGAAGGTGTGTTCGTAGGCAGAGAGAGAAGAGGAAAGCTAAGAATGTAGGACTGACAGTGGGGACTTTGAATGTTGGTACTATGACAGGGAAGGCTAGGGAGTTGATCGACATGATGCAGAGAAGGAAGGTGGACATACTGTGTGTCCAGGAGACCAGGTGGAAAGGTAGCAAGGCTAGAAGCTTAGGAGCAGGGTTCAAGTTGTTCTACCATGGGTCAGATAGGAAGAGAAATGGAGTAGGAGTTATACTGAATGAGGAGTTTGTGAGAAATGTTCTAGAGGTGAAAAGAGTATCAGACAGGTTGATGAGTCTGAAGCTGGAAGTTGAAGGAGTGATGTTCAGTGTTGTTAGTGGTTATGAACCACAGGTAGGATGTGAGTTAGAAGAGAAGGAGAAATTCTGGAGTGAGTTAGATGAAGTGATGCAGAGCATCTCCAGAGGTGAGAGAGTGGTGATTGGTGTAGATTTCAATGGACATGTAGGTGAAGGGAACAGAGGTGATGAGACTGTGATGGGCAGGTTTGGTCTTCAGGACAGGAACACAGAAGGACAGATGGTGGTTGACTTTGCAAAGAGGATGGAAATGGCTGTAGTGAACACTTTCTTTCAGAAGAAGCAGGAACACAGGGTGACGTACAAGAGCGGAGGTAGAAGCACTCAGGTGGACGATATCTTGTGTAGACGCTGTAATCTGAAAGAGATCAGTGTCTGTAAAGTGTTGGTAGGGGAGAGTGAGACAGGTAGGAGGGTGCTCGGTGTGTGAAAGCGGACAAGGAGACTTGGTGGTGGAACGAGGAAGTTCAGGAGTGTATACAGAGAAAGAGGTTAGCTAAGAAGAAGTGGGACACTGAGAGGACTGAAGAGAGTAGACAGGAGTACAGGGAGATGCAGCGTAAGGTGAAGGTAGAGGTGGCAAAGGCCAAACAAAGAGCATATGAGGACTTGTATGCTAGGTTGGACACTAAAGAGGGAGAGGTGGATTTGTACAGGTTGGCCAGACAAAGAGATAGAGATGGAAAGGATGTGCAGCAGGTTAGGGTGATTAAAGATAAGGATGGAAATGTATTGACAGGTGCCAGGACTGTGATGGGAAGATGGAAGGAGAACTTTGAAGAGTTGATGAATGAGGAAAATGAAAGGGAACGAAGAGTAGAAGAGGTGACTGGTGTGGAGCAGGAAGTAGCAAAGATTAGTAAGAGTGAAGTGAGGAGGACGTTGAAGAGGATGAAGAGTGGAAAGGCAGTTGGTCCTGATGACAAACCTAGTTCAGAGGGAGTTACATTGTGTCTTCGTAGATTTAGAAAAAGCGTATGACAGGGTGCAGAGAGAGGAGCTGTGGTATTGTATGAGGACGTCTGGAGCGGCAGAGAAGTATGTTAGAGTGGTGCAGGACATGTATGAGAGCTGTAAGACAGTGGTGAGGTGCTGTAGGTGTGATAGAGGAGCTCAAGGTGGAGGTGGGTCTGCATCAAAGATCAGCTCTGAGCCCCTTCTTGTTTGCTCTGGTGATGGACAGACTGACAGATGAGGTTAGACAGGAATCTCCATGGACTATGATGTTTGCAGATGACATTGTGGTTTGTAGTGAGAGCAGGGAGCAGGTGGAGGAAAATCTAGAGAGGTGGAGGTCTGCTCTGGAAAACAGAGGAATGAAGCTTAGCTGCAGTAAGACAGAATACATGTGTGTGAATGAGAGGGACCCAGGTGGAACAGTGAGGTTACAGGGAGCAGAGGGGAAGAAGGTGCAGGACTTTAAGTACTTAGGGTCAACAGTTCTGGGCAACGGAGAGTGTGGAAAATGTTATTTGCAAAAATGTTTTTGAGATATTCTGCTGTTATTATGATCTCACTAAAAATTAAAACTCTTCCTATAAATGTACTTTTGGTCACTTCTCTGTGTTTTGACATATTTCTGAATTCATTGTTTTCAGCAGCTTTAGTAAACTGATTTTCCGTCTGTCCTCCGTCCTGCAGGAGGTGCTTGTTCGGGTTGTGGGTAAAGAAGGCTTCTTCTCTCTGTGGAAAGGTTTCACTCCATATTACGCTCGACTCGGCCCTCACACTGTCCTCACCTTCATCTTCCTAGAGCAAATGAACCGTCTCTACAAGACCTACGTCCTTGATCGTTAACGAACAACACAAACCTCATCAAGTTTCAGACGTCTTCATAGTTTAAACTTGGAGACAGACTTTAGAGGAGCAGTCCAACTTTCACTGAGATCCTCCTGTTCTTTTGTGTGACAGAAAACGGCTGGATGTCGTAAAACTGTGGACTGTTCCTTTAAAACAAACCCAGATAAGAGTTCAAGAGATTCATCGCAGCTCAGTTTTAAAACAGGACTGTACCAAGTGACAGGTTTGACATGGGACGGTCCAACTGTGCACACGCTGTTTTAGATTAAATTCTTTTTCTAAAAGAGAATGGAAAACTTTAATTCAGACATCATTAATTGATCACGGATTAATGAGTCTTATTTGTAAGATTATGAAGCCCACGCATCCTCCCGACCTCAACACACACAGCATCATGGGTTGGAACAGTAGCCATGGTTACAGCTTCTGACGAAGTTATGGATGAATAAAGTTTTGAGCCTCGGTGTGTTTTTGTGTTGCTCTGTGTTTGTGAATAAAACATCCTCATCTCCACGTGTCCTCTCGTACTTTTTATCAGAATACACCTCTTTTAATCAAAATACTTTATACTTGTATTACTTCTTTGTCCAGGTTTTTTTTAGTTATTGAAATGTGTCCACTGAAATTCTTTTTTTTAGAGCTTATTAAAACACCTTCCTCTGTAGACATTTTTTACAGTGCTGTGCAGAGCTGTTACAATTTGCTCATATTAATATTTTTTAAATACAATTTTTCTCTTCCAGTTATGAATCTTATATATTCTCAGTTTTTACCCAAAATGTGAAGAATTTTCTCTATTGTAGATATAATGTCAACATTTTACCAAATATTACAGTTAAACATATTGTATTTTTTTTGTTTAACGTGACCGTTTTCCTATAACGATGACAATTCTCTATTTTTTTTTTTTTTATTAAATTAGGACTTCAAGGCAGTTTTTCTTTCTCTTAAAATAATTTGGAATTTTAAAAAGATGCTTTTACTCAAAACATTGCATGTTTATTTTTTTAAGTTGTTCAACTTTTTATTTTTTCAAAACTACACATTCTTTGTATTAAAATATACATTTATTCAAGTCATAGGTTTCATGTGTGTGTGTGAGCTCATGAAATGGAAATAAAACCGAACATCGCTATAATTAATTAACTAATGCATAATTTCCGTCATGGGACAAACATTTGTACCTTCCCACAGCAGCTGTTTGACCCACATGTTGTAGCTTCATGTCTCCAGCAGGAGGCGAAATACAACACTATGTGGACAAAAGTAATTGGACAGAACTTTTTTCCTCTATTTTGGGGGGATAGACAGACAATGAATCCAATTAAACTGTGTGTTTTCAGAGTCACTCTGTCAAAAGTGACAAGAGTGAAGGATAATTTGAAGTAGCTTTGACTTTTAAACACAGACACGGTCTTTTAGCTCAGCTCTGTGACTCTAGATGCAAACATGTTCATTTTAAACACTTTAATCTGAGGCCCATGTTAATAGCATCCTGATTTGTATTGCAGAGACGGCCTGAACCAAAGTATTTAACTTAGATCAGCCAACACAAACTTGATCACCCTGTTCATAGAAACAGATAAAGTTGATTTCAGTCATACTGGTCCTGAATTAGTTTGGAATGTTTGTTGTGTGTAAGTGTTTGTTAACTCTGTGCTTTGCTGCTTTTAAATATGCACAGATTTGCATTACAAACAAAATTACAAACAGGCAGAAACGGTTCTACTGGTTGGACCTGTTATATTTTAATATGCACATCTAATTATTTACATTCAGTGTTTGTCTTAACATAACCGCAGAGGCTTTTCACACATGTAAACCAGCCTACTGCTGCTAACTGCATGGTTTGTTAGGGAGTAAACGTAATGCATGTGGATTTTTAAAGCTGAATAGTCAGAAATCAGGTTTTCAAAGTGTTTCTTACCTAAATCAGCACATGAATGAAACAGAAGAAAACCTGATAATTGCAGATTTCTGCAGAAACTTTATTTCTGAGACACATGTGGAACAAACGTACTTGGTACTTTAACTTCAGCAGAGAATCTAAAACGGTGTTTTTACTTTATCACTCATGCTGTTAGTTGAATACTGACTGTGTGTAATTTTCCACCTCTGTGCCACCATGAAACCCTTTCATGCGTCTTCCTGCTTCATGTGCAAGACTAAATATCCCCCCCCTGCATCGAAAGGTTTCACTGAAGTAAAGTTCTTCTTTGTCAGTACCTAATATGTTTAGGGCTCAAGCCCAGATCGATTCAACCCCCACCCTGTGAAAAAGGGATGAAATCCCACTGTGTTAGAAGACAGACTTGAGAAACGTTGTCTCATGTTGTAACATCACACTGTCCTGTTGCGTTTTGGTGTTGAGCAGTTCTCAAACATTCATAGCAACATGTGTAAAGCCTTTAATCACCGAGGCTTCTGAAGTGAGCATGAAGTTATGGTGCTGTGGACTCCCTGATGTCAAAGACAGTCATCACAAAGATGTATTGAGGGGATGTTGATGTGATTGTGTGAGCACAGGAAATCGAAGTGTGTGGCAGGAAGTGGGTGGGGTGACACCGATAAAAACATATGCATTATAAGAACATCTCATTAGAAAACAGTGTGTTTCGAGCTGCACGCTTTGTGCCTTTCCTTATAAGGACACACACTGAGTTTTTATTGATTAAAATGTGACAGAGAGAGGAACCACTTCCTTTTCTGTTGTTCAGCTCCTTTCGACTTGACTCATGAAATGAAAGCTTGCCGTTACTGAGGAAGTTTGCTATCATCCAAACCTCACTTCAACTTAAAGAAAAAAAGCCCAGTTCAAAGGTTCTTTGGGCCAAACACATTTCTGAGTTAATATCAACTGCAACAAAAGCTGAAACTCCCAAACTTCAAATGGTCAGTGATTCAATAAACACAAAGGGTCAGAGAAACGTCCACAAACACATCAACCTTTAATGAACCCTTCAAAGTTTTCTCTGTTTCTGCATGAACACGATTTTAACGTCTTAAATGTTCAAATATTTGCATGTGGCAAAAGTATGTTAATCATTCATTGATCAGATTCTGGAGTAACAGTTGTATATTTGTCTCTGAGATGTAGTGAAGTCAAATCAGCTGTTAACTCCCAGCCTGAGGATCTGAGATTTGGACTGAAGTATTTTTTTATTTTTAATTAGTGCAATGTTTGTAGTAATGTTAGCAATTTGTGACTTTGTGTTGCAAAGTGCACTATAGGAACCACCTCACAGTACATGAAGTAAGTAACACATCATCTACAGACACAGACCGTGTGTGTGAGTGTGTTTTCCCCAGGGTACACATACTGTGGATGGTGTAGATGGTGGCTTGTATAAACTCGTCGGTCGGAGCCACCACACCTTTCTTCCTCCTCACCTACAGATCAGAGCCGACCGATCGCTCTTGCATGTTACACATTCTACTCAAACCTGCCCTGGGGTCAAAGGTCAGCACCATACCCGGCTCTGTCCAGACTAAGGGGGTTTTAGAGCTACTGAGACTGCACCTCTCATGACCACAGTTGTTGATACTACTTCCTATACAGCTGGGGACTATTGTTACTCTCACTAGTACTCGTTGGAATTAGCATTACTCTACCTCTACTGCATATTCTGCCACTACTCATGTTACTACTGCTACTACTGCCCCAACAGCTACTGAAACAGTGATGTTTGTTGTGCAGTTTTTCCACCACATGTACTAAAACAACACCTACAACTACTCCTTACTGCTACTGGGACAGCCGACGCTCACAAGGAGTCACCCAAAAACAGTGGGATCAGCGGTTCAATGCCCCCCTCCTCCTGTATTTGTCAGCTGCTGCCATCAGTGTGTGAATTTTTTGTTGCTGTACTAGTGTTGCTGCAGTAACAAATACTGTTGTCAGTATTTTGTAGTTGAAGTACCAGCTGAGGCAGCAGTATGAAATGTTTAAGTGGTGTCTGTCTGAAGGCAGCGGTGAGTTGGGCGACCATGTTTTGACATGTCTCGGAGACAGTATCAGCCTCCTGACATCCGCAGGTCTAAACTGGCTCAGGTATGTGTGTGTGCTGAGGAATGCAGCGTGTGTGAGCAGAGCAGGAACACTCTTCACCAGACAAGAACTTTTGCAGAAACACAATATGTATGATTTCAGCTTCCACATCAAACGTCTCTAAAACTCTCACCCGAGTAGCCCACTGTATGAGCTGCTGTCCAAAGGTTCCCCACTGCTGGACTGCAAGTCCCATGATGCACTGCAGGTACCAGGCTGGGGCGCGGCAGTGCCCGAGGATGGATTAGTGAATGGGCGTATCGCCAACACCCACTGTGTTACTGACCTAACATTTACTCTGTGATGCAAAATGCAAAGAAACTAAACTAAACAAATACAAAAGGTCACAAAGAAGACAAACAGAAAATCCCCATGTAAAAGACAAAACAACTCGAAGATGCATAACTAAAAGGAAACTCACACTGTTTACAAAGGTACATGGGACAGTGACACACAAATACAAAAACAATTCCAAAGATCAATACAAAAATACAATAAACAACTACAAAAATAGGGCAACACAACATAACTGCAAAGAGGCACAAAATGAGTGAGACATAAAATGATATAGATGGCAACTAAAAAGACACGGCTACAAAGAGACAAAACAACTACAAAGGCCCATAACTACGATAGGAGACAAAATTACTGCAAAGACAAATACTACAAAGTTAATACAAAGAGATGGGAAATTACCACAAAAAGAAATAAGGACAGAACAAAGATACAAAACAGTTGTTTTTAGTTCTGAGTCTGTTTTGGACTGTGGGTCTCTCTTCAATGTCAGAGGGGTTAAGAGCTTGTGGGACCTGCTGTATGAAAACCCCTCCACAGACGCAGCTACAACGACTTCAGTCGGTGTTGACATGAACCAAAACGAGTTTAGAGGAAGTGGTTTGTGTGGAAACCAACAGCAGCTTCCTGATCAGAGTCCTACATACAAGCAGTTCAAGTTCTTTTTCTCACAGAAACCTTTGTCTGTGCACTTATCCTGAGTCTGACTGAATATAAACTCTAAGTAGACTGAATGTAGACTGACTGTAGCAACTTCAGTCCTGTTGTCACTTCCCATTTTTCTGTCAGAAAGATCAGCACCTTTCAGACTGGATTCGTTTCTGCAGAAGAGGTTATATTGATTTGCACTGTGGATTTGAAGTCAAGCATGAAGCATTGTTCATCAGGGATAATTGCAGAGCTGATTGACTGTTTATTAGCTTGTCCCTGGACGGTCATTGTCCATCACGGCTCAGCGGTGGGGACAGCAGGTGTCTGCGTTCCTCTACAGATCGAGGTGTCAGGGATTTCCTTAACTGAACCTTTACTCAGGTTCAGTAAAAAAATTAGATTCATGTTAGAATCAGGTTTGAGCTTATTTAAGGTTCTGTAAAGAATCAGGTTCAGTTTAGAATCGTGTTTTGAATCGAACCCAGACAGAAAAGGTTGACGTTAGGTTCAAGCTTGAGTTTGAACTAGGTTTAAAAAGAATCAGGTTCAGGTTAGAATCAGGCTTAGGTCAGAAAAAGCCTGATTAAAGACCAAGGTTAGGAATCAGGTTTGAGTAAGAACTAGGTGCAGTAAAGACTCAGGTTCAGGAAAGAATCAGATGTGAGGTAGAACGATGCTCAATAAAGAATTGGATTTAGGTAAGAGTTGGGTTTGGGGTTAAGCAAGGTTCCAAAAAGACTAAGGGTCAAATAAGAATCAGACATACCAAGAGACAGAACCACGGACATCCAGAATGATAGTGTTAACGACAAAAAATGAACTCAAAACAGTCAAGACATTTCGGCTTTGGACTGTCTGCTCTACCCCAAAGGACAGTTTGAGGGTTCAGATGTAGTTTTAAGGTTTGGGCTACAATTTGATTCGAAGTCAGGCTTTGGACTTACATGAAGTTCTAAAAGTGAGCTTTTCACACAAAGAATGAGTTGAGTTGCTGCTGAACTACATCAGTTCACTGCACACACTTCCCTGTCCTCAACTTCCCAGTCGAGAGACACCAGCAAGCAAGAGAGACACAGAGTGAGGCAAAAAAACAGAGAGAGAGAGACAGAGGGCGAGAGACACACGTTGAGAATGAGCGAGGCGGAAAAGTGCCTGTACCCTGGGAGTGGTCACATGTATAAATGAGGACTCCTCTTCCTTCTTTTTGCATTTGACTTCTTCTCTTTCACATTTCCGAGACTCTACCTGAACAGGTAAGCTGATGTCCCACACACACACACAGTGTCTGACTCCACTGGCTCCTTCTGTCCTAACTGTTTGGATTCAGACGTGGTTGTTTTTATTGATTGCTCTGGTTTTTTCTGTCTGTTATTGCTCAGAATGTCGTGGCAGTCGTACGTTGATAATATTATGACGCCGGACGCGAGCGGGGTGTGCCCGGTCCGGGCTGCGGCCATCTGTGGGTTTAAGCAAGGATGCAGTGTCTGGGCCAGCAGCGGACTGAACGTTACGGTAAGAGGACACACACACACACACACGTTCCCGCAGGAAAAACCTGCGCAAACACTTCACTTCTCGGGCTCAGAATGAGCCGTAAGAAACACTTATGTCACTGTAAACCTTCACGCATTCGCTGTGACACATTTGGTTAAAAAAAAAGGACTTTTTGTCAGACTCAAGGAAGAGACTTCTTAAAAAAAAAAAAAAAAAAAAAAAAAAAGTTCCGTCAGCGGGATGTGACAACTTCCTCATTGTAAAACACCTGCAGCTGTGGTGCATTTGAGCAGAGCAGCTAAAGGAGTTTTTCTCCCCCCAAAAATGTATTTAATGTATCATCTTAGCTATTCAAACAACCTTTTTATAGCTCTGATTTTGGTGGTTTTCAAGTAACAAACCATGATTGAAAGAAATGCTCGGTAACAGGTGACATCATCAGAGGAACGGTCGCCCCATTGGCTGATTTAAAAAATGACCATTTCAATGTTTCTTGGCTTTTAAAACAGATTTTTCTGCTAGTTTTTCTCTTTTTGATGAGCTTTAGGTGTGTTCACTTTTCGCTCAGCTGATTCCCGCTCTGTCAGCGCAGACAGGCGGAGTTGCAGCTGCTGTTGCATTCAGGTGCTGCAGGACAAAGAAGCAGCTGGTGCCATGTTTGCAGCAACTTGCTTCTCTGCAACAAAAAGTTAGTTTTGTTCAAAGCAGTGATAAAAATGCCAACTTCCCACTGGTTTCATCATCAGTTCTGACTCAAGTTCTCAACTCACTCTTCAAGTTCTCTTTTTCTTAATATAAGTTCCAATATTTCACAAATTTAGTCTATTTTTTTTGTATTTAAGAATGTAATTTTACATTGTACTTTTGAGAGATAAATTGTTAATATTTTCTTCTGGCTTTGCACCAGCATCACTTACAGATCAAATGTAATCTCTTTTAAAGTAAAATAAGTACATTCATATTGGAAGAAAAGCCCTGCTGGATCAATTTGGGACAATTTCTTTGCATGATGAGTGTTTCAGTTTCCTGTCAGTTATTATTCATGCCGTTGCTGTAATATGGGCTCTTATCAGTAGTGAACCATTGTATTTGAGATGATGAATAAATTTTCTCTGTGGTTTGGTTGAGAAGCAGCAGTTCTGCATTGTTTCCGTGCATCCCCCCCCCCCCACACACGCTGCAGCCCAAGTGTGGCTTTAATTGCCTTATAAGGTCATGCCTCTCAAAAGAGCGGCAAATACGGGAAGTAGAAATGATCACTTCTTGTTTCTGCCTCACACAGAGAGGTGAGGAGGGTGGGGAAGCTTTGAGATGCTGTTGTAGTTAAGCAATGTAGGAGCTTGTTAGAAGCAAGCATGTTGGTTTGGTTTCTCAGAACCTTCATTCTTCTGAGTGACCACACATGCTGCACACCGACATTCTTAATGCATGTGAAATCATGTGCGTTAACTCTCAGTGCGTTAACTCACAGTGCCAAACACGCTGCCTAAAGCTCTCCACTCTGATTGGCTGGATGGTTTCAGGAAGTGGTTTTGCTTCTGCGAGCAGCAGCTGCGCGTGTGTGTGTGTCATGTCTTAACTTGTCATCCACACATTCTTTCCATCTTTGCTCTTGTTTCTTCCTCTGCAGCTCAGACTCTCTGTAAAGGTGCTTGTGTTTAACACTGATTGTATAGAAACTGCGTCTTTGGATCAACTAGGCTACATGATGGTTTCACTCATGATCTTCCAAGGGAAGTGTGGCATTGTCACTTGTGTTTTGCTGTCTGTGCTACTTTATACTTCTCAATTACAATTTACAGACAAATTTAGCATTTTTTTTTCTTACTGTGCTACAGAAAATAAAGGCTATTACTATACTTTATAACAAAGTATCAGCACCTACAACTGATTACAAGGATGCACAGACCTTACTGTCATCTGGCTGTGCTTCACATGATGACTTTTGAGCTTGATGCTTCATTTGCTTACATGGGAAATTACACATGCTTTTAGGGCTTGTGATAATAACTGACCCTTCACATACTACTTCTCAACTGTTAAACTACTTTATGTTACTGTTATTTAAATGGTGTCAATATTTTATGCAAAAGATTATATACCTTTTGGCAGTTAGAGTTTAGTGACCGCTTTAGCTCAGGTTTAATCTGGTCCGTCTACAGACGATCCCGAAGGCGTTGGCGTAACAGAGTAAGAGTTAAAAGCAGTTTGAATGTCGATAAAGTGAAGCTGAAGTACTGAAAAGGAAATGAGGTGCTAGCATTACTGTGTTCGTCAAACATTTCAGTAGTTAACAACTGAACGTAGTTACATTCTCTGCTTAAAAGTAAGAACTAAAGTCTGTTGAAGCAGCAGAATATAGATGAAGGTTTGCCTTATTAAGTTGCTATGTGACAGTGGAATAACGAACAGTCTGCACCTGCAGTGTTCAGCATCACTCAGCCCGCTTCAGTTTTCTTCGTCATTCATTTTGTTCTTTAGGATGACTGGAAAATAACTATTTTAATAGGGATACATGATTCAATAATATTCCAAATTCAAAAATAAATAACTTGTGTGGTTTTTATAATCTTACAATAAAAGGCTGAACTTTCAGTATGAATTACCAAAAGTTTACATTGGTTAAATGCTAATATTGGACCATTTCCCGGAGCCCAGTTGAATCTGTCTTGTTTTGTTGAACTACCTAGTCCAGAACCTAAATATCTCCAGCAATATAAAAGGAGCAAATGAGCTGCAACCTGAAATGTTTGCTTGTAAAACAACTATGCAACTAATCACTTGTAACAATAGTTGCCGATTATTTTTCTTTGGACAACAAATCAGTGAACTGACTGGTTTCAGCTGTAAGACAGTCCCAGTGCCGGCAGAGAGTCATCAAACACATTGAAACGACAATCAGTCAAACCTTCACGCTTTGATTTAAAGTCCAGAGGAAGCACAGCCTGAAACTACAGAGCCCCCTACTTTAACTTGTGCTGCCCACAGACATGTACAAACACAATTTTTGTTTTTGTGCAAATTTAAACCTAAGAAAAGCTATGTTGAGAAAATTTGTAGTAGCTGCTTTTGTGTAGTTGTAGTTGAATGTTGTTTGTTAAATACTTTCTACTTGGCTGTAAATGAAAGTGAACAACTTTAAATGGAGGCAGATGATTTGCTGCGGTGAACCTGAAAGGAAAAGATTTTTATGTAAATTTGATGGTGTGTAGGTGATATATTTTAATAATTGCTAAAAATGTTTTCTCTGTTTGTTTCTCCACCAGCCAGAGGAAATTAAGGCCCTGAGTGGAGACAGTAAGATTTTCGCCCAGTGCGGCCCTAAAATTGGAGGGGTCAAGTGCAGGATGCTGCGAGACAACAAGGAAACTGATGGTATGTTTAGCATCGATTTCAAGACTTCAGCAGATGCCGAGGGAAACACCTACAGTGTATGTGTTGGCTTTACCCACACAGGTAAGAACACCTGGTTTAAATATATTCCCCTGTTTGTGTTTTTGTGATTGTCACCTTTCGGTACTGTGTGGTTTATTTCTTTAGTTATCAGTGTTTTACAGCACGTGGAACAACCTCTGGTGTTTTAAATGTAAGCATAAATGGGGTTCAGGGCAAACATGCATCATTAGTAAAACATAGTATTATATTAAAGATGAATAATTTTGCTGATCAGTTAGTGTTTTAAAATAGTTCCTGGACCACTGGGTTGGGATGCAGAAGGCCTTGGGTTCGAACTTCCCCCCACCAGGTGTGGCCCCGCCTAGCCACCGGGGGTCACCTTTGTACCAGCCCTAAGGCCAGATTTAAAAAAAAAAAAAAAAAAAAAAAAAGGGGAAGGTTGCAGCAGGAAGGGCATCCTATGTAAAAACTCATGCAAAATCAACATGTGGAATGTGCTCCAACGTGGCAACAAGGCCAAGCCAAAAGCCATCGTCTTTTTATAAAGGTTAACATTTATCATTTGTTTTATTAACAAATGTGTGACCTGTTCAGAGAAATGTCCCCTCATGATGAATCCACAGTGGAGTATTAGCATGAATATTTTTTCATTTTGCTGCTGGGGATGGGCTGAGGGGGGTTCAGTGTCTTGCCCAGGGACACTTTGACACGTGGTTGGGAGGAGCGGGGCGCAAAGCTCCGACCCTATGGTCAGTGGGCAGCCACTGCCCCAAGTTGAACAATTAATATTAACATTATGTACAATAACTTGTTCTCAATCAAATGGAAAACATTACAGTGGATGTGTCATAATACATAAAACGTTTTAAGGATTTTGTTTGGTCATCGCATGTTAGCTCACAGTGTGACTGTTAGCATAGCTGTACACTATTTCTATTTTTTCTTTCTTTATTAAGAACTAGAAATGTCTATAAAAAATAAAACTTGGACTTTCATGTCTCCACAGCTTTAATCATCGCTATGGGCACAAAAGAAGCCTCTGGAGGGCAGATTTCCTCCAAGCTCTACAGCATAATTAGCTACCTGCGGGGTGCCGGCATGTAGGCTAACACGGGATGTCCAACCTCCCCCCTCTGTACCCACCTTTCAAGACGGCCGCCGTTCTGTCTCCCTCTGCATATCAAGTCAAAGGAACACCTGCTGTTCTGAGCTTCTTTAGTTTTTGACAGAGTACACCTGATGGCAGGTATCAACTGTCATCAGGGCTAAATAAAGTTTTTAAAGTTTTATTCACATTACACATTAAAATGTGTTGAAGTGTGGTCATCTGGGACCTGACATGACCTTAGGGTCCAGAGTTATCATTTTTACAGTGGAAGAGAATGAAAATAAAATCACAACTCTGTAAAGGAAAAAACACACTCTGAAAAATAAAGAGACCAAAAAGTTTATTCTGAAAAACTGACTCTGTTTTCATTGAAGCCGAAACACTTTACTACAGCTCACTATTACTACCACCATTATATTTACTACTTTACAATTATGCAACTGCCATATTACTACATCACCTGTACTGCTGGGACTATGGCTGCTCATAGTACTCGTACTGTTTATACAACCACTAACTTTACTTTTACAAATGCTACTGCACAGTTACATTAGTATTAATATTATTCCTGTTAAAACTATTACTTCTACTGCTAATACTACTATGCAGTCTCAAATATACTAATCCCACTACTGTTATAACTGCTGCTACTAGTAGTAAACAATAATACTCCTACATTTAATACCCTAATGTGTTAGTACCACACTAACACTGCTCTTACTACTGCTAGTACTAATATACCACTACTAGCCACTGCCACTAATATTGGCACCTCCATTACTAGTGAGGCTGCTGCTACAATCACTGTTATCACCACTAATTATACTAATACAACTAATACTATTACTAATATTAGAATTACTATGTCTAATCTGTACTGCAACTATTGTTACTACTATGATGATGATCACTTAACACAAATGCTTTTATAAATGGTACTGCCACTACTTTATAACTAGTAGTAATGTTACAACCATCCATGCTGCTGCTACTAGTAGTATTATCACTATAATAATGCTGCTTCTGTCATAACTACCACTACTATAACTTTTACTATTGCTACTAATGCCACTGCATTTTCTGTAAGTGCAGTATACTGCTCCATTTAATAAGTACTACCTCCACAACTGGACTAATACAACTACCGCAGCATGTTGTAGTACACCAGTTACCACATCACCGTGTGTTGTATTCAATAACTTGTGTAGAAATACACAGTACTCTTTGTTCAAATGTGCTTTATTGGTACAGCAGCTTATTAACAGTGGGACCATGCACACATGTAAAGCCTTGTATTTTTCTGCGTACTACAATAATCCAGTCGTGCTTTTGAATGTAAAAGAGTATGTTTAAGGTGAAACCACAACCCCCACCCCCATTCTGTGTTGACCCCCCTACAGCCCCAACACCACCACCACCAAGTCATGAGTGGTTATAATTAGACTGGCTACTGTGTGTCTGCGTGTGTGTGTGTGTAGAACAGTTAAAGGTGAGTGTAAAGGGTACGGTGTCTTGTGTACGTGTACTTGTGTGTGTCAGGGTTACTGCCCTTTGCAGTGAATGCTGAGCCTGTCTCACATTTCCCCTACACATGAACTTTGACCTTCTCTGTGTGTGAGTTAGGGACTGTCTGACTAGTTCCCACCAATCAGAGAACCATCATCCAGTCCAGTCACATTAACACAACCTGACAGAAAACACGGTTACGTAGACACTGAAGTACTGCAACTGCAGTACTCAGATTAGACTAACTTCTCAAAAATCTGTCCTCTGTAGCTTCTATTTCATCCAAAGGAGCAGACACCCACCAGGCTAAGTGAACAAAAGAGTAGGTTGAAGTCACTCAGAATTTATCAAATGTAACTTTTGTGGAAAACAGTAGTAAATAAAATAAATATTATTTATGAAAATAAAGCTGTAAATAGTATACTGCAGACAATAAAGCTGTCTCTGCCCTACTTCTATGCCCCCCTGGAGCCCACTCAAAGTACTATTAGGGGCCCACACTCACCACACACTTTGAGCTGGGGTCAAGCTGCTGGGTAGTTATTAACAGCTACTACTACTGCTTCTATTGCTGTTGTGAAGCTCTAATATGTGCAGTTGATGCAGTGTTACAGCGGGTTACCTGCATATGTTTTGTTTTGCTTGGCTAAAACACTGAAAATGTTTAAATCGTTCACGTTTGAGTAAAGGTTTGGCAGCCCTCCTACAGCTACCGTGCTTTTCAAGATCATGACAAAAAGTCAGGTGTTGAGTGAAACGTCCCGCTCTGATATAATGATAAATTCAACCTCCAGGCCTTTTATCTGATTGATTAGACACAGAGTACTGAGAAACAGACCACACCTGGCCATGAAACTGCTCATCAGCCGTTGTCCCATTACCTTTGAGCCTCTGAAAATGGGACAGTGTGTATAAAAATAGGTGTAATTCCACAAATAAAAACCTGAATAAAAGCCGAATGTCTGCACTTTAGTGACGTGTCGGCTGCTTCATTTGAAATGCATCTGAGATGCAACGTCACAAAAATTGTCTCACTGTGCAAAAAGATACATTTGGACCAGACCGTATGTTTTAACACATTTTTACTCCTTTTACACATGTGGGCCCCTGAGACACAGTTCTTTTCAAATTTTCACAGTCATATTAAATTACATTGTAAGTATATAAAAAAAGTATAAAAGTATTTATGGAATCAGAACTTAACATAACATAATATATATCACTACCACTAATGATTCTGCATAACTATATGTAAATAACCTGTCGCTTATTCTTGTAATACTTCTTTGTACTGAGCAGCGAGTTTACAGTAATTCAAATATCAATTTGTGGTTTTATTAAAATGATTTTCCTGTTTTGTTGGTGCGAGAGAAGCATGTGTGTGTGTGTGTGTGTGTGTCGGCTCATTGTGCTGCAGCTTTTTCTGTTTTCTGCAGTTCTATCCCAATGCAGACACTCCCTGCTTCTCTAGCCTGCCTCCTCCTCCTCCTCCCTCCATGTCAGGAAGCTTCTATAAAAACCCTGCAGCGTGACGGACGGTCACTTTCCACGTCAGTCGGACAGTCAGAGGGACAGACAGACGGCCAAAGACGACACACCCTGTTCTTGTCTAACAACACAACTCAGGTAGGCTGCAACAGCAGTGAGATCTCAGCTCTGGTTGGTCAGTCACTTACTGAACCAACTGTTGGGTTTTTTTTTTGTGTGTGTCTGTCTCAATCTGCTTCCTGTTTTAAAATAGTTCCTAGTTTGGTAACGTGCCAATCTTGATTCACTTCCCTCTTTTATTTTGAAAGTTTGGTTAAGTTTGAGCAGTTTGTAGAGGAAGTCTGACAAACAGTAGGCCACGTTTTATCTGATATTTGCATTCGCTGCTTTTTACTCACAGAGACTCTGTCATATTGATTCTTTATCAGAACCAAAACGTTAACAGGAATTTGACTTTCAGCAGTCTAAAAGTCACAGAGCTGACTGCCCTAAATCTGACGAACAGCAGGGGCACAAAGTCCAGACAGTCAGGCAGTGTTGACACATGTGAGTAAAAGTAGACCAGTCAGAGCTGAGATGAAAGGATTTCACTTATCTAAAGCCACATTTGCACAGGAAACAAAGTATATTCTTACCATGGATTCAGTCACAGCCTGAACAGCTACATTTTAGAAAATAAAGTATGGTGAATTGAGGGCAGGTCCTCTTTACATTGTACTCATAGATGTACAGACGAGTATCACTGAATTACTGTGATAAAGAAGAAAAGACGAAAAATCTGAGGCTAACAGGGAAATCTATGATAAGTACAAAAACATAATGATGGATGTTTGTTCTACTTGCAAGTCAGAGATAATGAAATCTAACAATGTCATGCTCAATTATCATTGTCATGTTCTGATGGGATTGAGTTGTGACTCATACACAGCACAAAAATGTAACTATCTCAGATTGTGAAGAACCCATGAATGTTGACTGCCCAATTAAATATAGAAAGCTTAATCTGCGAAGCTGAAAGTTTAGTGATAACAACTGAGCTGAACATGAGTTTTAATTTGAAAGCACCATTGAGCATTTAACAAAGTCTTGAATTACATTTGTTACAAAAAAGATAATACTAAATTATAGTATCAAATTTAGTATAGCAGTAGTTGTATTAGCACCATCAGTATGAGAAGCACCTGTGTTAGTAGTAGGCTTATACGTATACTAGTCTCTGTAGTAGTAGTAGAAACAACAAAGATCTTGTGTGTTAGTACTTAATTTTTGTTAGCTCCTTATTAGCATTTGTGTTAGCAACAGTGTTGGTGGTGGTAGTATTTGCAGTAGCAGTACTAGCAGTATGTTAGCAGTATCATCAGTTTTTGTTTTCACTGTGTTTGTAGTAGAAATATTGCATTTATTGATTATTGACAGTAATATTAATGCGGTGTAAGTAGGACTAGGACACATTATAAGAAATACTATCTATGTTTGTAGTGTTAGCATAGTGATTAGCAGTAGCAGCAGTTAGATCATTTCTTGGTTTTTGCTTTGTTTTAGCCGTCGTTGATAGTATCAGCAGTGGCATTAATTTCATATGACATGTAATTCAGCAGAAGTAGTAATTTAGGCAGTGGTATTTAGAGAGAGGTGCTAGAGGTGGTTTCAGCATTAAAAGTAGCAGAAACATTCACACTCATGTAGCAGTAGTAGTAGAGGTGTGAAGAAATGGTGGTAAGAATTTTGCATGTTACTTTGCATATTTGTATGTCCAGCTGTTTGTGTGTGTGTGTGTGTGTGTGTGTGTGTGGGTGAAAAGTAAAGTCTTTGTAAAGGCCACATGTGGTTTCAAGTGTACTGTGAGTACTCAGCTGTTGTTCTTCTGGCATGTCTGACCTCTGTCCGTGCACGGCTGACTTGCACGTACACCCAGTTACAAACCACACACTCAGGCCATCAGCCTCAGAGATAAAGGACGTTCAATCTGTTTAAACTACTCTGCTCTGCCGATTTATTGGAAATAACGGGTATTAAAATCAAATTCTGAGACAAAAACTCTTGTTAATTCTGTAACAGATGTTGTAAATACTGCTAAGGGTTCAGCTAATCCTGCTTGTACTGCTACTATCAACACTGTTGTTACAGTTACACTAACACATCTAAATACAGAACACTACAAGAAAAACTCATCATTTCAGTAAACAAAACCGTTCTGGGCACATGCTTGGTTTATA
This sequence comes from Channa argus, assembly GCF_033026475.1. Taxonomy (NCBI): domain Eukaryota; kingdom Metazoa; phylum Chordata; class Actinopteri; order Anabantiformes; family Channidae; genus Channa; species Channa argus. The sequence goes on from NC_090208.1 coordinate 2,820,921, forward strand.
AGAGTCACTTTGAGTTTGTTTCAGGTTTGAATTGTACTGCCTTTAATTGTACTTCATTTCTCAGTATTTCGCCTATACAGTTTACAACATAAGGGTTAGAAAGTTTAAGAAACTAAATTTTAAATCTAAAAATACAGACGTTTAATTGTCGTGGAGTATTTTTATGTAAGCCAGGTATGTGAGTCCTTAATAAAGGACCTTAATAAGGCTGGTATCAGCTAACAGTCACAAATACCTCTTCAAATGTCAAGAACATTAACACAAGTGTGTGTGTGTGTCTGTGTAAGTCTGTGTGGACTGTAATTCTATCACAGTCCGGAGGAAGTCATGACCTGTGCAAAAAGGTCAGGGAAAAAGGTCAAAGGGTTGAACATCTTTACTGTATTAATAACTCTCTCTAGAGGACATACAGGAAGATCAGGCAACCCCCTTCCTCTGGAAGCAGAATGGTCTCTTCCTCATTTCTATTGGTTCTGTAGCCTGCCTGTCATGTGAGAAGGTCTCTGATTGGCTGTGTGGGGGTGGGGACTGACAGGAGCGAGGGCCTAATGTCTGCAGCCTATAAAGCATTATGGCGTTACACAGAATCTCTGCAGCAGGTCTGACACACACACTTACTGCACACATACAGTTAATAGACACGTGCACACATGTAAGAGTGCACAGAATCCCCCACTTTGACGTGTACTTTATAACAAGTGGTTTTTAGTTTTCAAGGTCGCTGGTGAATTGTGTGTCTATTGGAGAATCCACGATTGGTATGAATGTGCATTCTACAGCCCTGGGAAAGGTAGAAAGTAGAAAACATCTCATCAAAAGCTGTTCCTGGATGACTTCGTTCTGTTCTAACACACTGGAGAGCGTTTTCTCCTATCTTATTACTCCTGGTCTATTAAAGATGTCTATGCTGCTCTTATGAACACAGTACTGCTCTTCTAATCATAGAACAGGTCCCCCCTTTTATGTCCTGTCCGAATGACACTAGAACACAGTTCTATCTTGTTCTTATGGACCACAGACCGTTTCCTGTCCTGTTGTCCAAGAAGCTACCATGGTCTCTTCTCATGCACTGATTTCCTAAGTTTAACAACCAATCATTGGTCTCTCCCACAGATTAACCAATGCAGACTAACACTTGTTCATTATGCTAAATTGGCTGAGAGGCTGAAGATGGTGGTCCGACTAGTGCTGACATTGCGAGACACACTGCAAAAACTAGGCCAACCAATGCTCACTCATGGCCTGACACTGTCCAACAGTCAGGTGGCATCTTGGTGTGTCATGACCATAAGGACAATGCTTTACCCTGTTCTAGAGAACAATAAACCAGGGATCCAGGTGTCTTTACAACCACATAGAAAAACTGAGCTGTGGATCGTATAACGGTGTCATCAGCATATACAGCATACATTTCAAACAGCTTACTTGTTTCTGTTTTCTGCCTCTGTCTCTCAGTCAGAATGTCTATCACTAAGATTCATGCTCGGGAAATCCTGGACTCCAGAGGAAACCCCACAGTGGAGGTGGACCTGTGGACGGCCAAGGGTGAGCATAAACATCACGCATAGATTTGTTTTACATTTGCAATAACAAACCCAGGTAACCAAAAATGAAGGAAACCAAAAGTTAAAATATGTTGAATAATAGAAAGTTAACTAGTAGCTTAGCCCGATTGGCTATTAAACAATAAATCTGTTCCTCAGGTCTTTTCAGGGCTGCGGTTCCCAGCGGTGCATCAACTGGAGTCCATGAAGCTCTGGAGCTCCGTGATGGAGACAAGACCCGCTACCTGGGCAAGGGTAAGAGGAACTACAGGCCGGGGGTTCAAATGCTCACAGATCAAACCACTCACTTTGAGGAAAGGAACTTTGAGTTCAGGAAGAGCTGAGTGATGATTAACTGTGGTAATTATTAATATCTTTCACTTGCAGGTACGATAAAGGCTGTGGAACATGTGAACAAAGACATCGCCCCCAAGCTGATTGAGAAGGTAAGTACAATTTATAATTAGGTCAGTGGTATTCAATGGGATAGTTCTCTGGGGCTTTCTAAACACCTGGTTTTAAGCTCTAACCTGTCTACCTGTCTGTCTCTGTACCTGTCTGTCCTTCTAGAACTTCAGCGTTGTTGAGCAGGAGAAGATCGACAAGTTCATGCTGGAGTTGGATGGCACTGACAACAAATGTAAGGACATGTCTGTCTATCTTTCTCTCTCTCTGACATGTCTTTCCCTGTGTCCAACATGTCTCTCTCTTTCTCTCTCTGTCTATAGCTAAGTTTGGTGCTAATGCCATTCTGGGCGTGTCGCTGGCTGTCTGTAAGGCTGGAGCAGCGGAGAAGGGAGTTCCTCTGTACCGCCACATCGCGGACCTCGCTGGACACAAAGATATCATCCTTCCTGTTCCTGTGAGTGGGTGTGGCTTTGTGAGATGGGGAGGTTCTTATCATGGGTGGAGTGTGGCTTATTAAGTGGGTGGGGCTTTTGATTAAATTTGAACATTTTTTAATTTCTTCTGCTTCTAAACCCTGATTGTGAACGAGTGAATACCTTGCAGGCATAAGCTCTTCAGTACAATCCAGGAAAATAAATATCTACTTAAGAAGATACCTAATATCTTCTTGGCTACAAAGCAGTAAAATTGTTTTTAAATGTTTTTCACTAACTTTCTAGTTTTTGGCCAGTATAATAGGAAATTTCCCAGCGATGTTGTCTGGTTAGTAAAGTTTTTTCTCGTCATGTTTAGGCCTTTAATGTCATTAATGGAGGAAGCCACGCTGGAAACAAACTGGCCATGCAGGAGTTCATGATTCTTCCAGTCGGCGCTGCCAACTTTCATGAAGCCATGAGAATTGGAGCTGAGGTGTTACAGATTTGATTATTACTACTTATTTTACTAGTTTAGGTTGCAGATTCCCATATGCTCTATTCAGTAGCTCTGTACTGCTAAGTTAAAATGTGTATTTAAGGATGTATTGTTGTTTTTGTGTGCTCAGGTCTACCACAACCTGAAGAATGTGATTAAGGCAAAGTATGGTAAGGATGCCACCAATGTGGGAGACGAGGGAGGCTTCGCCCCCAACATCCTGGAGAATAATGAGGGTGAGACATGTCCCCATTGTCTGATTTGATCTCCAGCAAATATTGATGCAATTATGGAGTGAATTGTTGGTGCTTTGACATATCGTCCACCCTCTACACTACACATCTACACAAAAAAATTACAAATTTGGTGCCATCCCTCTAAATACTAAACTCCTTGGTTCCTGTCTCTGCAGCTCTGGAGCTGCTGAAGACGGCCATTGAGAAGGCTGGCTACCCTGACAAGATCATCATCGGCATGGATGTTGCAGCCTCTGAGTTCTTCCGCAGTGGGAAATACGACTTGGACTTTAAATCTCCTGACGACGTATCTAGACACATCAGTGGAGAGAAGCTGGGAGACCTGTACCGCAGCTTCATTAAGAACTATCCTGGTAAAAACATGCACAGAAAAGTTTCTTAATGTTTGGTTTCAGCTAGAATTAAATCTACCTGATTATTTAAATGATGAACTATACCAGCAGTCACATTTCCTAAGGAAAGTTGAAACATAAAATGCATTTAAGAGATAAACGTTTTTGCAAACTATTAAAGAAATTCTGTATCAAATCTCTGCCTGCAGGGGTCAGTACAAACTACTCCCCCCTAAAATCATTTTCTCTTTAGCTGACCTTGACTAATCTGTCTGTCTCACTCTTTGTGTCTCTGCCCAGTCCAGTCTATTGAGGATCCATTCGACCAGGATGACTGGGAGCAGTGGGCCAAGTTTACCGCCTCTGTAGATATCCAGGTGAGACAGACAGAATGACTGGCCTATTAAAACAGTATCAGCACTTTTGGTGTGTGACTTCAGATCGTCCCTGTTAGTTGTCAGCTCTGGGAAGTCAGGAACCCAAACCTGAATTAAGTTCCTCCAGTGGAAATGAACAAAAATTTCTGGTCTTCTTAACCGTAACATTAAGGTGACTCACCTGTGTTTTCTGACCAATCAGATTGTAGGAGATGACCTGACGGTGACCAATCCCAAGAGGATCCAGCAGGCAGTAGACAAGAAGGCCTGCAACTGCCTGCTGCTCAAGGTCAACCAGATTGGCTCCGTCACCGAGTCCATCCAGGCGTAAGACACGTGTCTGTCCCGGACTGTCTGCATGTCTGTACATCTGTCGGTTTATATGTTCACACATCTACATGTCCATTCATTCGTCTGTCCACCCATCCATATCTGTCCGTCTGTCTGTCCATTTGGCCAGATCCTTGTGCATTCATGCCCCGACCTGTCCCTCCATATCTCAATCTGTCCATGTGTCTGTTCATTGGCCTATGTTCTTGTCTGTCCATCTTTACTTCTTTCTTTCTCTCCTTTGAAGATGAAATTAATCTCAGATTTTTCTTTTTGTGTCCTTCTTCCTGTCTTTCTGCCTTTCCACCCTGTGTGTTTACTTACGTTTCTGCCTTACAACCCCTCGCCTGTTGTCTTTCTCTCTCCCACCCTCTCCACCTGTCTGTCTCTCAGGTGTAAGTTGGCTCAGAGCAGCGGTTGGGGTGTGATGGTCAGCCATCGCTCTGGAGAGACTGAGGACACCTTCATCGCTGACCTGGTGGTCGGACTCTGTACTGGACAGGTAGACACATAGACAGAAAGAAAGACAGATAGATGAAGAGATAAGACACAGGTGGAGAGACGTGGACAGAAAGCTAAAGATGGAATATTAGACAGGTTGACAATCAAACATGTATAGGAGACGAAAGACAGGTACGATAGACAGACAGACAGGCCATTACATGGATAAAAACAACAGCCCAATCATCTGATGTATGTTGTGTCAGTGAATGACCTCAACCTGTCTCTCTCTCAGATTAAGACTGGTGCTCCCTGCAGATCAGAGCGTCTGGCCAAATACAACCAGCTGATGAGGTGAGAACGTGATTTAAAAATTAAAAACGCAGCTTTTAACATGACAAAATCAAATACTAAATTTTCATTCCAAGAGTGTACAGCAGACTAAACACAAGACTAAACCTTTGACTTCTGTGACCACTAACCTGCAGGATCGAGGAAGAGCTTGGGGACAAGGCCAAGTTCGCAGGCAGAGACTTCCGCCACCCAAAGATCAACTAAAAGCCTATCCTGTCTTCCTCACTGTCGCTATGACAACTGACTGACATCTGTTGACCTCCTGTAGCTTCTCCCCCCAATTACTAGGAGTAAGGCGAGTTTCACCCCGGCCTTCATAACTACAATTCCATTAGTTATGTTTTCTATATCAAACACAAAGTCAATAAAGACCACAGAATAAAACATGTCTGACTTTGTTTACTTTCAGTATGTTTTACAGTGTGGGATGTTAAATAAACACAACTCTGTCGTGGAATCTGTGGGTAGTAAAATGCACCAGAACAGGGATGTTCAAAGTCTGACCTCTCACACAAACACAAAGTACTGTTTCAATATGGACCACAACATTAGTTATTGCTTAGTTGTTGCTCATGAGTTGAAAATGAGCAGGGATTTCTCACACTCAGCTGGACTCCATTACTCATGTCCAGCCTCTGCGGTGACGTCAATGCTGACAGGCTGAGGAGTTTGGGGTGAAGGCAGCCTGTTGCCTGGCGAGGAGCAGCAGCCGTGAGGAGTTTCGCCAAAGCGGCTATGTGATGCCTGGAGAACCTGGAGAGTACACAAAATATGCTTCAGATCAACTTCACAATCTCATCATCCATACACAGAAATGATGCTACTCCACCAGTACTCCCACCTTTTCTTTATGTCTCAATGACATAACAAATAAAATACTTCATACTACAAAGGTCGTCTGCAAAACATAGAATCTTCTCACATACTGTTTCTCACAGTTTTTGATGTACATGCAGTATGATTTCTAGCATAATATCACAGCTGATTCAGTAGTAAACAAGAGTAACTTCAGTAGTACATGAAATAGAATGAGAGAAACTACTACATGTATTTTACACAGTAACATCAGATCTGTGGCAGTATTATAATGTACAGTTGTAGTAGTGCATACAAAGACAGTGTTATGTTGCCTTTCATTACTTTTAATAACCTCCACTTGTCCCAAAGCGCACTAGGACACAGCATCCAACCTAACCTTGATCTGGTCTCTCTCAAAAATAGGTTACAAGTATAATTCAACTTTATTTACTGTATATGGTGCTAATTTAAGGTAAAGACCTTACAAAATATAGAGTTAGTGGATTTTACAGGTGGAAATACACTGACACAAAAACACCAAATACTATAAAATATTTATAGAAACTTTAAAACTTTTATTTCTTGGCTATATCTCATAGAGAATAACCTTCTGTTCTCAAGACAAGTATAGACTGATGAGTTTCTAATTAAAGCTGTACTTGTTTGGCCAATTCTTTCTTATAATTTACACCGAAAGTGACAGGTCACAAAACATGGACGTTTACTGGACACCTGGGAGGGACGTGCACGATCATTTTAAGACCATCTGCACTTGAATTTCTAGAACAACTGAATGCCACAGATTTGTCAGACAGTTATTGCTGAAGTAAAGTTTAACATGTAAGTTAAACTTGACTCCTATTATGCGTTCAAACATGCTTTAAAATTATTGGGTGTCCATTTTTCATGTTTTGTGATCCATGTATAACCATTTGGTTGAATAAAACCAACAAAAGATCAAAAGTACTTAGAGACAAACTCAAACAAATTCACGATGTGCACAAGAGGGTCCTAACACTCAAATATACAAATCAAACTCAGTGAAGCGTTAGCAGCTTTGGTAAATCTTTGGAAAATCACTTATGTCAACAACGCTGTGGTTTTCACTGTAATATTTGGTGTTTCTAAGTGAAAAACACATATTTCTCAAGCATCTCAGTGCGGGATCATTTGTATTTGGACAAATAAATTCAGAAATTCCCCTTTTTTCCATCACTTTTACTAGAAGTCTAAGCAATTGTTACAAATGTAGCAGAGCTGTTGAGGTGCCCTAACTGATTAGGAGCTGTCAGGTGGTGTTCACACTGATTCTGTGGGAGAAGAGTGTATCAACAGTAAGAAACTTTTATTTATATTTAAACTTTACATTTTTAACAGAAAAAGACTCCCACAGTCTCACTGAGGTTCTGATAACTGATTTAACCTGGTCTGTGAGGACATAGGGGCAAGTTGTTTTAGAGTGTGTGTTTGGGAAGCGCAAAGTGTGTGTGTCTGTGTGCAGGAATGATGTGCATCACCAAACACACACACACACACACACACAATAACCTGTGATCAGTGACCTCTCTATGTAATGAGGTGATTGATGGGCTATCTGTGTGTGTGTTTAATGACCCCCCCCCCATTAGCTTTGTCCCAGACAGACAACATCCCGCCTCCCATTCAGACTCTGACGTCACACCTCCCCCTCACACACACAAATACACACATACACACCTTTCCTTCTGACCATGTGAACCTCTTCCCCCCAACCCCTACAGGAAATAGTTGCTAGCCATGACCGAGTCACCGCGGTGACAGTTAACAGAGAGGTGGGACGCCTGGGGTCAGAAGTCAGAAGGGGCTGAGGGAGTTCTCACTGCAAATGGGATGCTGGTCTCTGATTGGCTAGTGATGGAAATGATGTGCAGGTGTGTTTGCCTGCAGGTAACCAGACAGTGTCTCTTACTCCTATAGGAGTGTCTCCTACAGGCAGATCATGTAGGTGACACTTGCAGCTCAGTGGCTCAAATACCCTTGGTAACACCACATGGATCTTAGAGACCTTGGAGCCTCTTTAGGACTGGTGTCCCCTCCAGTACCAGGAACATTTTCAAAAGTATGTGAGCCCTCCTATCTATGTCTGGTCCATTCTCTTTGGGGGATGTCCAGTAAAACACTGGAAATTCCAGGTGATCTGTGGAACCTCACCATTTGACTTCAGCACTTTCTGTAGACCCCCTCTAACATCACCAGCTTATCTTACTCTTTGATTTTAACCAACTTCTTAAGGAGCCCTAGAAAAACTTTAAGACCCATTTTATACTCTAAGGAATAAGAAAAGCTCCTTAAGGAAACTTCATCAAGGACCTCTTGCAGATTTTCAAGGATTCTTGGAGTCTCCTCCAGGCCTTCATAATAAGATCACTGTGTTTTATTTGAAAACAAATTCTTCTTCAGGTTTTTGGTTTGTCAATCATTTCATCCGGTTGATATTGTTTTTTCGGTGGTTGTGTGTGTGTGTGTGTGTGTGAGCATTGTTGTAGTAACCCCTAGGAATGTGTGACATCACAGCCTTGGTCATATAAAACTCTCTGTCTGCACGTCGTGCGCAGACGAGTCCTAATAGGACACACACATCAAACAAATATCCAAACTTTCCAGTGATCTGACGCCAGTAATAAATAGCTTTTTATTGGAGAAAGAATTTAAAATCAAACATTTTTGAGGCGTTTATGTGATTGTTTGACGACCAGCAGGATCTCATAGGAATTTGTTGGCAATTTTCTTTGTACATTTGGAATTTTTTTGGACTATTCCTTCTAGGTAAGCTTTGTTTATCCTATTCTTTATTAATTCAAAGGTCAATAAATGTGATCCTAAGTTTAAAAATTTCATGTGTTTTAATATGACTTTACCAAATTTAATTTAAAAACTTTCATTAATCTAATTATTTCAATTTATAAAATAACAATGAATCTTAGCTGAATGAATCTTTAATTAACATTTACCTAAGAATCTAGACTCATTTATAAAATAAATAAATAAATAAATAAATAAAAACAAATAAAAGCTGAATTTAGCCTAGTGCGTTTTACTCTGGATAAAATTTAACACTTTTGTTTTCATATGTAAAAATCACAGTAATCAAATTATGAATGGTATTGATTACTTATCAGAAACTAAATGTGAGTAATAGTAAAAGTAGAAATTTACACTGTAGTTCTACATCAAAATAAAATGTATATCTTATGACTCCAATGCTAAACCTGCTCTGTATCACTGGAGTTCACTAAAACCATGGAGCAGTGTAGGGAGAGATTGAAAGCTCAAGACTTTAGCTCCTGACTATGAAAGAAAAATTTTATCTTACTAAACATAATTTCTACGGATATCTTCAGCTAAGAGAGCATTGTTATTAGGAAAATCCAAGTAGCATCTACATAATACAGCATATAAAGCTCAGAGAATCAAATCAGCTTTCTATTGTGTATTGTTAATAAATTATAGAAACTCACCAGCAAAATTTTATAAAGGAATATCAAACAAAGAAAATATGTGAGGAATCCTCAAACCACTGCTTCTCGAAGAAAATAATCAATCATAGCAAAGGCTCAACAAACAGGGGTTCAGCATTTTTCGGGAAACAGGACAATAAGATAACAGGATAATAAGAAATAATGTTCTTTGTGCCTCATTTCTATAATTTCACAAAGAAATGAGGCAGAGATGTTTCTCATTATTGACGTCCAAAGAGCTTTCACTGCCAGCCAACACACCATCAGTATGCTAAAACACAAAAGCTAATCCACCAGGGAGGACAAAATCATTAGGTACATTAAGGGAACCAGATGATCAAGGAATTCGACTGGTGAATGACAAAAGAAAACTGTTCTTTGTAAAAAAAATCTAACAGTTGTCCAGATAAAGAAAAGTTTTAGGGGTAGTATTTAAACAGATCAATATAATCATATTGCTTTACCTGGTTGCAATTCCTTTGCAAAGTTTTAAAATTTGGCTAAATATGAACACTTGATAAAACTTCAAACAAACTTCATATTTTTAACCTTTTTAAAGTTTTTACTGTTGCTTAAATACAGAAGAACTACTTCATTTGGCAGCCATACATGCCCTCAGCATATTAATACTTTTCATTAGCAAAAGGAATTTGTCCATGGGTACAGCTCCAGAACAGCATCAGGCAATAATAAATTAACACCCTCCAGCCAATCAGAAACTACGACAGTCTGTCGCCATGGAGATATTTGTTTAATTTCTTTTGTCTCTTTTCTTCCTCCTCAAACAAAGATGGCTTCTCCTTTGTCTTCCTCCTTTTTCGTTCCTCTACTCCTCCTCTTCCTCACTGTTGCTGTGGAGATGAGACCTTCGCCGCAGCAGGATGACAAACAGGTCTGTGGAGACTATCATCATCATCACCTTGTGCTCGACCTCCTCTTTTAACTCTTCCCTCCACATTGTCATTGTCCTTTTTTTGGCTCCTCATCTGCCATCACTTCCATCTTCATTTTTATTAACGTTTTCATTCTTCAATTAAATGGACTTCAATTCATGTTTATCCTGTTATTTTTACTCATCTTCATCTGTTTCATCATCATCATCATTATCACATTCTCTTGAGCTCCATTCTTTTCTTTTTTTTTTTAAACTTTCTTTCAAACATTGCAAAAGGAGAGGACTAATAATGAAGCCCTGTGGAACCCCATGGCTCATTCATTTAAATTAAACTGAGCCCCGCAGCCTTTCTTTGCTGTAAGTTCTTGTATATACAACAGCTGTATTTTAGGAAAACAGAAGTCGAATAAAAGTCTTCTTCTTTTCATTTTAATATAGTGTTTGTACTATAATATTTTGTGTAATTGGTCTGCAGAGGAAAGTCTTTGTGGATCTAAACAGTAACACATTGGCTTAGGTAAACTACAGGTTTTACACCAACAGCAAAACCTGAAATGTTCGGCTTTTCCAGCAGAATGTTACTGACAGAGACAAAAAGTAACAAAGAGAGACATAAACAATTAAAAATACATGTAATACAAATACACAAGTAAACAAAAAATAACCACACTATATTACAAATTACTAAAAGAAATTACTTCTCAAATTACTTTTCATCTTTGTCAGTTACATCATCTTCCTTTGCTCTATTATTACTGTAACTTGGCATATAGCAAAGTTCCTTTATGCTTATCCCGAGAGTTCAGGGTCGCCGCAGCGGATCATTGTCTGCATGTTGATTTGGCAGTTTTTACGTTTTTACACAACCCTCCCCAATTTCTATTGGGCTTGAACCAGCACTGCATAGCTGGAGAGGGGAAGGGGCTGTTAGGGGTTCAGTGTCTTGCCCAGAGGACACTTCGACATGTAGCCAGGGCCGGGGATCAAACCACTCACCCTGTGGTCCGTGGACGACTGCCTTTACCAACTGAGCTACAGCCGCCCCTTTTAAGTTGGCATATATTTGTCTTAAAAATAAAATCAAGCATGAATCAAAAAGTAAAGGACCAAAAGCCGTTGGAGAAGCCCTGTGGAACTCTACAGCTGATCATTTCTTCCAAATATACTGACTATTCTTATAATGAGTCTGTGCCATGACTGGCTGCATTTTGACAAGAGCCGCATCTAATATAGTTATATCAACCTTTTTTATAAAGAAGACATTTAAATTTTTCCACTTCACATTAAACTTAGCTTAATTTAACTTCTGCTTTGATCAAACCCAAGCTGAAAAGACTACAGTAAACTGAAGTTTAACCTCTCTCTCGTCAGGTATTACACTCTCTTTTTGGCTCCCACCTCTCTTCTCTCATCCTGGCGCCACCCACCTCTCAGGACATCACAGAGGGCTCAGCTGGACATCCTCCCCACTTACACTCATCTCCCTCTGTGGGATTGGCCCTAAATCGTGTCGCTGGAAAGGGATTAGCTGTCAGCAGACAAGAGGCGGTCCCTCGGTTCTTCCTCGACTTTCTGCAGCGACAAGCCAAAATGAGGAGGCGGAGCAGAAAGTCGATGATGGGTGGAAGAGGATGCTTTGGGATGAAGATGGACCGCATTGGCTCCATCAGTGGGCTGGGGTGTTAAAGGTGTGTTACTTTGATGACACATAGTGACGCCAGCACCTGTGTGATAACACTGCAGGTGACCCTGAGCTGACCTTGCATGACCTCTGACCCCCAGGATCATCTGATCTTTCAGTCAGAGACTCCATGTTGGAAACTGTACTGATGGACTAAATTTAAGGAAATCGGGGCCCATACTTTTCAAACCACACAACTTTAAATTACTTCAAAGTAAAATTTACTATTTATTATACTATACTATTGTATAATTTTAATGTACTATTTATAACAATAAGTATAGCATACTATTGTGCATTTTTTAAATCCGTGTAAAATCCTGCAGTCTGCAGGAATAATTTAAACTGAACAGGCTTATATTTTCACAAATAACTTCCAATAGATTTTATTTGGATAAACCAGCCTCCTCCAGAACCCACCACTTTTGGGGTTTTATTTGGAAAATCCAGCCTCCAGTGCCTTCCGATTTTAGAATTAAAGGGTTTTATTTTAAAGTTGTGGCATGTTGCAGGAGATTTATGAAAGCTTGTGATAGTATCTGTTGTTGTATTTCGAAAATACCTGATATTTCACAGTGTTACAGTAACTTCATCTTAATAATTGGAGACTTTATTTTACATTTGCGATATTTCCCGCTTGAAAGTAACACAATAGAAAACATGAAAATCTGTTTGAAATATTTTCATATTAACTAAAGTAAAAATCTGTAATAATAAAAAATGAAGAGCATATATTGAAAATGTAAAAATAAGTGATTGCACACACCACTGCTAAAACTGTTTCAGCTAATGTATTAGTTTTATTCAACAATCCACTGTACTGCAGTTTTCTGATATTTTGCTGATGTTTCAAGTCAAACTAACTTTTAAAAGTCCCAAATTGTTCCAACCCCTATTAAGAAGTTGATAACTACGGGCCCTGGCGTAGTTAAGAAGACACAGGTATTCCTACCAATGACCTCTGACCTCTGGCTAAACCATAGCCAGCAGTGAACCTTGTGTGTGAGACCACCATGTGTTAAACATGCAGATGTGTGTGTGTGTGTGTTCCGGAGTGTGTATATGTGGACCAGCTGACCAGTCTGACTGCAGGGTCAAATAAATTAGATAGAAACTGCACTTGGCTCATGTTGTTTCTGAGTTAATACTGGATCTAATGTCTGTGTGTGAACATTTGTCACCGACTTTGCAGACCTGCTTTTATTTCTACTGTGTGTAGTGATTTTAATGTGACTTAAGGGCGGCTGTAGCTTAGTGTGTAAGGGGAGTTGTCCACGGACCACAGGGTCAGTGTTCCGATCCCTGGTCCCGGCTATATGTCGAAGTGTCTCTGGGCAAGACACTAAACCCCTGACAGCCCCTCCCCAGCTGTGCAGTGCCGGTCCAAGCCAGGTAAAATTTGGGCAGGATTGCATCAGGAAGGGCATCCGGCGTAAAAACTGTGCCAAATCAACATGTGGATAATGATCTGTCGTGGTCACCCTGAACTCCAAAAGGACATGCTTGGATTTAGCTGTTCATCGTTCACCCCACTGTAGAATTTTGGCCAATATTACCCAGCGTTTGTCTTCCTGTCATCTCACCTGCAGCAATGCCATTTTAAAATGAATCTCTCAATTATCTTATGGTCTTATTGTTAATTGGAAATTTTTGCACAAAAGTTCCTTTTGGTAATCTGACAGATGGAGAGATCTAGGACTGACACTGACCAGTCTATCTCATAAAGTCAGGTACAGGTGTTCTCTGCTGAGTCATGTTTGTCAGCCATACTTGTTAACATTTCAGAAACGTGTTTCTATTAGAAGTTGCTAAATTATCTATAAGCAGAGTGTAATGGACATTCGTTGAGACTTACCTCAGTAATGACCCACAGAAAAAAAACGTCTCTGATTCTCCCTTTCTAGGTTTTCTCTTCTTAGTCTTGCTGAATTTCCAGGTTTTAACATGTCATCTAGATTCACATTTGTAAATGAAGCTTAGAATCTGGGTTGCTTACATTAACTAACTCTCAAAATTATTAATTATTTGTCTATGAGTAATATTTAAACAAAATAAACCCAAAATACGAGCTATTTTAGTGATTTAACACTCAGAAATATACAATATGGTGACTCAAAGGGATCATATTCCTCCTTTATATAAACTAGTTTTGTTTCCCGCCACTAGAGCGCAGCAGGGAGACATTTTAAATCGGCCCTTGTCACGTGACGATGTCGTCAGCTTCAGGATTGAATCACTCAGCTACCAGTCGGCTAACGGTTAGCATTCGTCCAACAACACGGAAACCAAACCGACTCCCCTGCATCGGGACCCCTTCACTGCCTTTTCTTCTCCTCCTCTTCCCGGTTGTTCCGGCTCCCCGTCCTCCTGGTCCGGATTGGTCCTTTAAACCCGAAAAATGTCGGCGGTGCAGAGGATGAAAGTGGCGAACGAGCGGCACAGCAAGACCATCACACAGCGGGGACACGTCCAGAAGACATCGGTACTGACAGCCAAGCTAATGGGCTAACGTTGACTCAGTGGTTCTGGCTTTTTTTTATACATATAATTTATAGCCTGCTTCCGTGTTTTACATATTATCCGAATATATGTGAACATGCTCAATAGTCGCGCTGTAATTACCGGTTTTAGGCAAAAATACGAACAAGTTCGGAAAGCAGCGAACGTTAGCTGCTAGCCCGAGCTAACTTAAGCTATATCACACACAGTTATGTAACGTTAATTGTTATTGACGTAATATACAATGTGTATAGTGATTATTGATCGAGTAGCCACATTCACGTCTGTGCCAGTCGTTTGTAGCAACCATACGTGTAGGAGAGAAACTGAAAAAAACGTGTACAATTTGAAACCCCCAAATCCAAAATAATAGACAGAGCACCTCTTTCTGGGAATATCACATTAATTCTTAATTTAGGCTTAACATTATATACGAGTCTTGGCCTGTGCATTGAAATTTTGACAGGCCACCGTCGCGTTGGGACCGCGGCAGTGGGTGGAGGCGAGTGTCGGACACAAAAGAGCAGTTAAACAAAAATCAAAGTACCCGCTTGACGAATTGGAAGAAAATGTTCAAAGCCGAGTAACGATGAACACTTTATGTTGCGTTTGTCAGATATGAAAAGACCACTTTAAATATACAGATTCCGTTACTGAGGGCGTTCAGCGGGAAAACCAGTATACGACCACAGAAACCCTCCGCTGATATGAGTTTGTTTATATCGTTCCATTGATGTTTTGTCACTTTCACAATTATTGGAATACAAGAGTGTAACAGCAGGATGGGTCCTTAGGTTCAAAGGTAAATCATGAGTTTGACTAATGTAAACTTTCTTGTAATTCTGTTTCTTGTCATTCTGTCTCAACATCAAATGTTACTTTTTCTTTGTTGCATATTTTGTTGCATCTGCTGCACCTAATGTGTCACTGTGTTGTGTTTTTCAGCGGCCAGTAAACGAGGAGAAGTCTCCTGTGGGTCCGTGGCTGCTCGCTCTGTTTGTCTTTGTGGTTTGTGGTTCAGGTGAGTTTCACCTGGAAACACCTGAGACTACAAGCACAGGTGTTAACAGCTGTTTAGTGGGATTGCCAATGCTGGAAGAGCCTCTTAGTAACGATGGAATGTGACAGCAGAATGTCTGAAATGTCGATTGACTGCTAACTGTTGAGTCAGCTATTAGTGAACATTATAAAGGAAGTAGGGAATTTGTAAGTAGGGGGTGATTACAGATGCAGTTGATGTCTGAACGTTAAATGTCAGCAATTCACAAATTCTGGATTATGTAATATGTCGTATAAAGATGTTTCCTATTTTGATTTCCCTGACATACCTAATCAGCAACACTAGTATGTGATTATTTCACCATGGTAAATTTTCCTTGAGGTTAATATAAGTTACACATTAATTTATTTTTGTGTATCTCAGTGGCTGTAGTAGTTGTCTATGAACTGCAGGGTCCCAGTTCCTTATGACCACATGTCACAGTGCCTTTGGGTAGGACACTGAACCTTAAGTTGCCCGCTGATTTTTGATCCTTCCACGTCACTACTTGTAAGGCAACTGACTATGTAGATATGTTTTTACGTATAGGCCTTATTAAAACATTGTGTCTGTGGAGCTTTTAACTCCAGGGGTGAATTTTTGTTTTCAGTTCAACATTTTACTTTTAGTGACCAACAGCAGTGTTTATTATTAGAGTTTACACATCGTCACCTGTTAATAATATAGTGAAAATTGGTTGAAATGTTTTGGCTTGTTCAACAGGTTTGATAAAGTGGTTAAAAAAAGCTGCAGGAACTGAAGTATTTATCAGTTTCAGCATCTTAGAGCATGACACAAAAAGGAAGCTCATCTCTTATTTAAAACACCACAGAAAAAAACATGTTCTCTGCAACACCTAACATCTGTGGCCACCTATACGCACTAGAGTTCAGCTTTGCAGCAGGTTCCTCTCTGCTTTCTACAGACAGCTTCATTTCTAACACCCTGTCACACCTCATGGCTTTGATGGCATCCTACGCTCCACTCGGTTCAAAGCCCACAGATAATACTAAAACTACACGCAAATCAGCCAAATCATTAATGCCACCATCTTTTTTAATTGGAAAATATAGTGTATCTTCTATAAAAAGACTACAAACTAATAAATGCTTATGTGTCATTATGGTTTAACCACCAGCGTTAATGTTGTGGCCGATGACTGTATTTGTTAACCATATGTTATGGAATCTTAGAAAAGTGTGAATATGTATCAAGGGTTGTCGAGTAGCTTATTCATTACAGTTATTTTCTTCACTTCAATGTAAACGTAATGTGAGTCTGATTTGTGATGGCTCTGTGTTTCTTGCTTCTGGTTTCGTGTCTCTTAGTAGCTTTCAAGTCACTTTGTAGTTGTTTTGTATCTCTTTGTAGTGGTTTTTAGACCAGATGGTTTAAATCTTTTTGTTTTGTGCTTCTTTGGAGCTGTTTTGTGTCTTTGTGCAGTTGTTTTGTCTTTTTGGTGTACAATCTTTTTTTAACAGGTCCAGGGGCCTCATGATCTGTCAGTTGCCATAGACCTGTTCATACAATATATGACTGGGTTCGGGTCACGTATTTGATTCAAGTTTTTTTATGTTGAACATTAACTAATATTTAAATGTATTTAAAAGGTCTTAACATTTGTTTTTAACATGTATGATATGACTTATATAAGTCATAAAACAACAGATGCTTTATGTTTGTGTGTGTGTGTGTATATATGAAATTAATTTTGCGTTTTTTGTATGTTTGCAGCCATCTTCCAGATCATCCAGAGCATCAGGCAGGGCTTGTGATGACCTTTGACCCCTGTAGTAAGCCTGTCGCATATAGGAGGAGGAGACACACACACACACACACAAACAACGTTGCCATGATCCCAGCCATCAAACACACACAAACACACTCCTTCCTGTGGAATTTAACCCTGAGCTCGGTTTTATTTCTTCTTACTGTAAACTCTCTGTGTTTTTCTGAAGTAAATTGTTTGATTTTGTTTGTTTTTTATGCTCTTCACTGCTGATGAAGCTGATTAGTTTTCAGTTATTGATTGATTGTTGTCAGATGAAGTCTTAAATCTACTTCCCCTTAGTTTTCCAGCTGATTTTTATTCTCTCTGCTGTATTGTGTCTGGCTGAAGCTCCTGTTTTTATTTCCTCACCTGAGTGTCTTTGATTTAAAGGAAAATTCTGCTGATTTATTTTCAAATCTCATTAACTACAAATCCTGTAAATTCTAAATCAACCCTCACTTTTTACGTTTAATTTTTTTTCCTCAGACAAAAGATAAAAGCTGTTTATGTTCAAGGGTAATTCCTGCACTTTTTCTGTGGTGTTTTTTCTTTTTCACATTTGTGCAGGTTGTGGTTTAAATATGAACATTATAGTAACATTTCACTGGAGGAGAAAAAGTTTCAGATGTAAAAGTACTACCAGAGAAGGAAAAAAAAATAGATTTTTTATTTTAATGTTTTACAATAAAACTCAATGCTTCCTGTAAATATGTCACATTAACAGCCTCATTTTACAAGAGCTAGCACTGTGATGTCTTCCAGGAGACACGGTGTGGAAACATCTGACCCTTTCTCCATATATAAACCACATCATGTCTGTCTAAAGCAGAATAGGTGTGAGACGCGGTCAGACTTGTAAAAAACAGAAATGTTGACCAGACTTGGCAACGAGACAAAAGACATAACATACATTTCTACTGTGGTTTAGATAAATAGTTAGTTAAAAAGTTGATGTGTACAAAAATACCTTTTGTGCTGTCTGGTGTGAAAGGTCTTGAATTGTAATGTGTAGGCGGTGGGTATTTACAAAAACCCTGCTTCACTCTGCTCAAATGTTGATATCGGATTGACCTGAAGGTGCATTTAATCTTAAAAAACATAAAAATTAGTTGGAACCAGGGATTTAATGCTTCCAAGAGCTCATGTTATGAACATGCTGCAGGCCGACTACACGTTCATAAACTTAGCCAAAAATTAGCATGAACCTCAGCTTCTTCTTAATCTTTGACTTCACTTTATTCAGTAAACTGTGAATTTTTAACCAGAATAAAGCAAGTTATAAAAAAAAACACATAAAGGTTCAAAACATTTTTCACAGGACAGCACAAATATCCACTATTTAGTCTTAACCTTCCAAGTCAACAGAATCTGACAATGGTACAAGAAAAACAGCAGTAATAGTGCCTATAAAAAGTGATAATCCAAATTCAAAGTGAAGAGGTTTTTGTTGCTGTAAGAAAACACATTGAAATGGTATGAGGCGAATATCAAATATGCTGTAACACGTTTTAAGAATTAGTTATTTTCCCATTGTGTCTCTGCAGTTGTGGGTGAACTACAGGATTTGTATTTAACATAATAGCAGCGGTTTGGTCCTTGTTGATGCAGTAACCGTTTAGTTTAGTCCACTTGGCTCTCAGTCAGGAGGGTAAGAACTGAAGCAGCAGCTCCGGTGATGCACCTGTGAAGCAACGTTTCCACTGCAGAGGTTTTTACAACGTGGTTTAGTGTCTGCAAGGTGAAGCGCTGGATGACTCGCTCCACTTTTATACAAAATAAACCACAGATATTTTTCTCTACGCATTGTCTGTGTCATTTCTTGACATCTACAGTAAAATACTGTGAAATCTCCGTCAATGTTGATCCTGGTTTTACTCCAGTACTTTCTTCAATGTAGTAGCCAAGCATCTTTAAAGAGCATTATTAAGCAGTATTTACAAGAACGCCTGGTATTTTTATAGGTGGAAAGTGTGTCTGAAGTGTGTTACCCAAGTACAAAGTTGTTTTTGGCTTTATGGTTGTTTCACATGTTCATGTTTTTTGGTAATGTTGCATGTTTGTGGTTGCTGTGTAATAGTCTTGTATCTCTGTTTGGTCGTCTTATATTGTTCCGTCATTTTGAGGACTGTCATGCTTTCGTGTCTTCCATTTTTGGTGCTTTTATGTGGTCATCTTGCATCTTCCATTTCAGGCCTTGTGGTTGTCTTTGTCTTGCACAAATGTGCTAATAGAGACAGTTCTACCTTATCTGGTTCAAATTAGAAAGAAAAGTGACATGTACACATTAATGCATGAGTAATTGTTATTTAATAATATAGTATATACTGCATAGAGCTGATTTACCCGATTTTCTAATGCAGAACAAATACTTGCAACAGTATTTCTACAGTCTGTCAATGATATAAGTTTTCTACTTCAGAAATTCTGTCTTATTTTATTAATTTTTTTGAAAACTTAAATTGTTTTTTCTTGACAATTACAAGGTACATTTGAAAGGTGTTAATGAAGTACATCATAAAAAGAAAATTCACAGGAATAAATAAAAATAACGAGGCCCCACTCGCCCCCCTTCCGCCTCTACGTACTGACGTATTGCCGTCAGAGCAAGAGAAGATGGCGGCTGTGCTGAAGGCGGAAGGTAAAGGGGCTTTAACAGATTGTTTTACCCTCAGACACCCCCCTATTCGGCCCACTTTGCTCTTAACCTGATGTATTTTACATTATGTATTCAGACATTATTAGGTACCGCCTGCCACTGTTTAGCCCGCTTTATATCGGGCGTACAACCCAGCAGCTCAGCTTTCGGATGTATTTAATCGCTGTTTACAGAGACCAGTGTAGCGGCATTAGCGTAGCCTCGCTAGCCGGCTCGCCGAGCAGTTGAACAGCAAACCGTTCATGTAAATACTAATTATTGAATACATCATATTCTGTCATTTGCTTTGGTCTAAAAGGAGGGTGTGATAGACGTTAGTGCTGTTGCAGTATGAGCTTCTGTCGGCCTGTTAAATTATATATTGATGCGAAACTGAGAGGCGTCCCAACGTTAGCTTTAGCAGGCTGAGAGGGATTGAGTTCCTGGAGCGGGCATCACAGCTCCGGGAGGCTTCCACAGCAGTTAGGCGAGTCCGCGGTCTCCTGGAAGGCCTGTGTTTATGTCTGTGGGTGGAGTATGACAGGGAACACTGTGAGTATGACAGGGAATTAGGAGAATTTGGTAGGATTAACGCAATTACAGGAGTAATCTACCACTACATTGATCTCCGATTAATCGGTGGAGTCGACCGTTAATCAAAATACAGATTATTCTCAGTTTTTAGCCTCGGAAATCTGGAAATTTTCTGCTATTAACTCATGTCAGCAAACTAAATTAGTCTGAGCTTGGAAATGTTAAAGAAAGTAAACATTATAGAGTAATTAATATTTAAACAAATAATAGAAATAATGATGTGTTGCAGCTGTAGTTGACGCTGCATGTGTTTAATGTGAATTACTTCATTGTTCAGTTAAACATGTAATGACATAAATGGACAGTGTTTAAGTCTAATCGGTTATATAACTATACACAAACACAGAAGAACATACAGACTCAGTTATGGACACAGGCGCACATCTCTCTCCATTCAAAGTGAGAGCAGATTCAGCTGTTGCTTGGCAACAGGGAGCTATTGAAGGAGTGTGTGTGTGTTGGATTTCAGGTGTGTGTCCTGTTGCACACCTGGTTGTTTCCTATCGACTGACTGTTTCTATGTGTGTGTGTAGTGGGGCAGTGCGGGTGGCCGTGCGTTGTTTGAGACTTATCCTGCATGGACTCGTCGCCATGAGCAACAAGGAGATGGTTTCCATGGAGACAGGTCAGTTCCACCCACCTGTCTGACATTGTGTTTTTCAAATTTATTCTGGCTTTTACCTGAATGTGCTGCAATCACTTTTACATGTACAAATTTGAAACTGGAAGCAGTTTGATAGTATAAGTTTTACCACAGCTGGAACATAAGAAACAGCAGAATCAACAGATGATAATTAAGCACCGATATCTTAGGGTACAGCATTATAGGATGATGTCCGTATCAGTCCCATGAAAATCTTCATACCTCTAGTGTTCAGTCATAAAAATAATCTGGATGATCTGGAGGTTGAATACTAAGATGTCACCGTGGACGGCCACTTTGGTCCGACGCTCTCTAGGACTTTGTCTATTTTTATGTATGTTCTGTGTATTTGTCCACTCTAACCCAATTACATACACCACAAGGGATTTGCTTTACATCAGATTATCCACTCCACATAATTTTTCACCAGCATTCTTACACCCAGAAGCTTATTTTAAAATCTTGGTTGGAGGAGCAACGGCTGTCTATGGTCATGGAGAAGACGCAGGCGTGGGAAGCGTGCTGGTGTGCTTGTGAAGCGTGGACTTAGCACAGCCCTCCCATCAGTTCACCTGGCTAATCTCCGCTCCCCGGCCAATAAAATGGATGAGCTGCTACGTCCGAATAGAACAAACATGGACTTTGCATGTATCTTCTTCACTAAAACCTGACTCAGCGCATCCATCCTGGATAACGCACTGCAGCTGCTGGGCTTTCACCTGCACAGACTGTGTAACAGAGCTATCGGGGAAAACGACAGGAGTTGGAGATGTTTTATATCACTAAAGGTTGGTGTACTGATGTCACGTTTTAACTAGATCCCGTAGCCCGAACCTAGAAACTCGATTTGTAAACTGTAAACCATTTTATTCTCTGTCAAAGTAAAATCTGCAAAGCCTTTAGTTAAAACCGTGAAGACGTGGACCATAAGCAAAGCAGCAGCTGCAAGACTGCTTTGACTGCACAGACTGGAGTGTGTTTGAGGCTGCAGCCGAAAGCCTGGATGAACTGACTGACACTGTGGAGGCACAGCGTGGAGAGCTTTGCAGGAGATTACAAATTACAGGAGGCCTTCCCAACCTACTGAGGAGAACAGAACACTGGCAATCTGAATGCATTTTATTGCAGGTTTGAAAAACACAGCCCAACACCCCCCACCTGCATTAGTTCAGACATCATTACCACCTCACCTGTATCCACCCCTGTAGTTTTACCTCAAGACACTAAAGGTGCACTCCCTCACCCACCTTTAGACACTAGGACTACATAAACACCCCTTCACACCCTTCCAGACACCCAGACCGTACTCAAACCCGCACTAGTTTCCCCTGCATACACTCTGGATACCCTGAGGATATTTGAAGAGGAGGTAAGCTGACCCTTCCACAGACGGAAAACTAGGCAGTCTGCAGCCCCTTCTGTCTGAAGGCCTGTGCTGAAAAACTGGCCCCAATCGTCACCCGAATCTTCAACAAATCACTGGAGCTGTGTGAAGTGCTATTAGCCTTTAAACATTCAACCATAATTCCAGCACTTAAGAAAGCTACTACTACAGGACTAAATGACCAAAGGCCAATTGCTTTGACGTGTGTGGTTATAAAATCCCTTCAACGACTAGATTTGAACCACGTGAAAAACATTACATACCCCCTTTGCTAGACCCCCCTGCCGTTCGCCTACAGGAAAAACAGGTCAGTAGAAGAAGCCTTTAACATAGGACTGCATTCCATCCTGGACCACCTACACAGCCCTGGGACATACACATGGCTTTTGTTAGTGTATTTCAGTTTGGCCTTCAACACCAGTACTGGATGCATCCTCTCCCTACACAAACTACGGCTTCTCAAGTGACTCGACTGTCACGGCCCTGAAGTTTGCACACGACACAACTGTTATTGGCCTCATCCGAGATGATGATGAGACGGCATAGCGACGACGTGAGGTCGATCAGCTGGTACTGTGTTCCAGTCAAAACAATCTGGAGCTGAACATGCTCAAGACTGTAGAGGTGAGAGTTGATTTCAGGAGAAGCTGCCCCACATTGCCTCTCCTTATAATATCCTCCAGACCTGTGTCAGCTGTGAAATCCTTTAAATATTTAGGGGTCCAATATCTCACATGAATTGAGGTGGGAGAACAACATTGACTCTATCCTCAAAAAGGCAAAGCAGTGGATGTGTTTCCTAAACCAGCTGAAAAAGTTCGACCTGTCACAGGAGCTGCTGATCCAGTTCTACACCTCTGTCATTGAGTCTGTCCTGTGCTCCTCCATCACCGTCTGGTTAGGAATAGCCACCAACAGCACAAGAACAGACTGCAGTGGACAGTAACAACTGCAGAAAGAATCATTGGTGCTCCCCTGCCCACTCTCCAGCACGTGTGTCCAGCACCCCGGACACAACCTCTTCCAGCTTTTCCCCTCTGGCAGGCACTACAGAGCTCTCTCTGTCAAAAGGACCAGAATCCAGAACAGTTTTTTCCTCAGGCCATCAGACTCCTTAACAGCTGACCTCATACTTACTGATGCATTGCTGTTATCCCTGCTACCGTGTACGCTGGACACACTAACACCTAACCACTACATGCCCACACAAAAACACACCCACTGCACTTTAAGTACACAAGTAAATATGTTGGAACTTCCACACACTGCACCTTACGTTGTCCGTAGTGTTTATATTTTTAATTGATTTATTCTTTCCCTTGTAAGTTATTTGTCATTTTCTTATTGTCTGTATTGTTACTTCTTGAGCGTGTCCTTGAGAGCAAGCAATGACTGGCGCAAATTCCTTGTATGTGTTCGCATAGTTGGCTAATAAATCTGATTTTGATGCTGATTATCAATCATTGAACCAGGTGTGTGAGTGATTGCTCCACAAATACAACATGAAGACGCAGAATGAAATGCTACAGTGACATAAAATAAAGTTAAGACTATGATGTATGAAATGTGTGAGAGTGCAAAAATTAAATGTGGTATGTGTTCAGCTAGTTATAATTATGTTAAATGTAAGGGGTAGTGTGCAATGTAATACTCGTTTAAAAATAATTTTCTTCTAGATGTCAAAAAAAACGAATTAAATCCGAATCAAAATTCTAATAATAGAAGCATTAATAATACGTTTTCACCATTTCACAACCACTTCTGTTAATTTGTTGCATCTTTGACCCAGGGGTTGTAGTTGAGGTGGTGATGTAATGTGTCACCTGCTCATAAATTCTGAATTTTGGAAGCTTTAACGCATACCAATCACGATTTAATACAGTCAGCAGGTTTAACTTTGTTACCGTGGTAAACACCAGCTGTTGAAGGCATTGGGGGGGTTGTAGGTGTGCCATCAAGTGAGTTCATCCGAGTCCACCACTCCTTGGGTTACCTGCGTCAATGTGACTATCATTTTTGATCCAGAATGACTTAGTTCGGAGCTGTTAGCAATGATCCTGGACCTGTCATCTAAGTTATCATCATCATGCAGTTGTTTTATGCAGTAAAAAAACTTTCCCTCAGTTTGTTGAAACCTAAATTCTAAAATGAGAGTGAACACACAGAACAACTCAAACATCAAAGCATTTAGACTTACTATAAAATATCTGCCGTTCTTTATAATTTATGCCTGAGTTTTAGACTGTTTGGTCCCTATCTAAGTCCTGTTGGATTATTGATTTGATTGGCCCCGGTCAGGGTTTAGATATAAGCCTCTGGAATGCATAAGCCTAGAACGCAATTTATGGTATTTCACATTTGTAATTGTTTGTCATTTTAAAAGTGGTTCTGCAGATGTAAATACTGTATTGTGAAAACGTCCAGTATTAATTACAGTTCCACGGCCCTAATGTGTGTAAAGCATGAGCCAGTGAATGTTTTCAGGTTTATAGTATAGTAAGTAAACCATCTTCAGTGATAAAGATGGGCTTTTCCTTTGATTAGTGGGATCTAAAGGTTAAGTTGTTTGGTAAGAAGGGTAATGTCTTACAACAAGGCCACCATGATGTTTAGCGGACTCAGAAGCTATTCTACATCAGTCGCATTAAGTGGGCGAACATGAGAAACACAACTTTCTTCTGTTTTCAGTATCTCGATCTTCATCAGAACAGCTCGAACCTGTCTTTTCTCGTCAGTGTGGACATGACATGTGTGGTCTTTATGCAGAGAATAAAGGACAGAGGAAGGTGTTTCTTCCTAACAAGCTGCTGGAGTGTCTCCCTCGCTCTTCCAGTTTGCCCAACGAGAGGCTGAGGTGGAACACTAACGAGGTTGGTGCAGAGATATGAGTGGTGTCTTAAACGGCATAGTGCTGTTTGTGTGCACTTCAGGAGCTCATGTGTCCATCAACCAAACGCAAAATCTAACCAGGCAACATGACTTTAAGAAAGAAATTAAACCACGTTTATTATTTGAGCCTACAGTAAGTATGTGGACACCCCTTTGCTTTTTGGTTGAAGAAAGAAAATGATTGAGCTTTGTAAACCAGAAATATGTAAGAATTGAAATTTCCAGGTTCTCAGATAAAATGATTGTAATGCAAAATTAATGCAAAGTTACTTAAACGTTTGAAACGAACTTGTCATCTTGTGCGCCTGCATGTGGTGCCAGGAAATTCTGACCATTTTGTCATATAGATGAAATGATTATTCTGTTATTTAAGAAACAGGACATTAATACATGATGATATTAAATGTTAATTTTATATGTATCTTTTCCATTTTCTTGGACTGTTGTCAGTCCTTTAGTTTAAGGGAGGCGAGGTTTTAAATGCCATTAATAACAATAACAGGTCTGGGTTTTAACTTTAACTGAGACTTTCTGGTTGATCTGTTCACAGCTAGTGTCCGAACACACTTTTTTGTCTGCTACCTGGGGCGTTAAGGAAAATGTGTTTGATGCTGAGTGGATTGTAAAATGTGGAACTCGTCTTTGCCAAATCAAATAATCCGTTGGGCTTTGATTAAAACAACAAAAATGTATCTGTCTTTGTTTCTGCAGGAGATTGCTTCCTACCTGATATCTTTTGACAGACATGATGAGTGGCTTTCCTGTGCCCTGAAAACCAGGTACACAAAATGAATGACAGCAGAACATCTGGGCTGACAGAAGAGCCAGAGGGTTCAACACATACTAAACGTTTTATTTTATTTGTTTGTGTCTTCAGGCCGAAGAACGGCAGCATCATCCTGTACAACAGAAAGAAGGTGAAGTACAGGAAGGATGGATACTGCTGGAAGAAAAGGAAGGATGGGAAGACAACAAGGGAAGACCACATGAAGCTGAAGGTCCAGGGCATGGAGGTGTGAAGCACACTCGTCTACTTGCAGGCCAAAATTGGCAGATTTACTATATTAAGCTCCTTTCAGACATGTAATGCTTTACGTTAATCTGACCACAACGGAACTTGTCGACTTTGAAAGTCTCATCACTTTTCTGTAAAAGTTGCAATTCATAGTTTGTTTTCATGTTGCAACTCATGTTGCTGATAGAAAGAGATGATAGCAGCTGCAGCACTAAAAAGACCAGAGGACTGCATGAACTGGACTGTATGACAACCCGATTACAGTCAAGGGTTTGCAACAAACTGAGTCTCGTTCATGTTAATGAAGTTAAGTGTTGGAATATTGACTCTTTGTGATCAGTGGAAAAAAATAAAATGAGTCAAACTAAAATAGAAAATACAATAATTTTGCTTGTAAGGCAGATTTCACATGTGTACTGTGGCTTTTTTTCTGTCATGGTTTTATTAGGTCTGAATCCACGAGGAACATTAACGTAAAAGTGACCAATCTCTAAATGATACAAAGCTGGGTGAAGGTAGCAGTGTTACAAATTCCATGTCTGAAAAGGGCTTTAGAGTAGAGGAACCATTTCTAGTAGTTCTCATTGTTAAAGATCCATATTAACTGCTGTGTGTGTTTTCAGTGCCTGTATGGTTGCTATGTCCATTCCTCCATTGTGCCAACATTCCACAGGCGATGCTACTGGCTGCTGCAGGTACGACTCATAGTTACTCCTCCCAGCACAGAGGAGCAAAATGTTTATTAGTCCCTTGAGGATTTTGCAGATGATTTTGTGATTGTTGTGGCCTAAAATGCCACCTGATTTTTGCCCCAGCTTGTCTAAAACGTGATGCATGCTGCAATGTTTTTATGATGCTTTGAATCACGGTCTTGATGTGAGTGATTTATGTATGCATTGAGTGTGTGTGTGTTTTTTTTGACACAGAACCCAGACATTGTGCTGGTCCACTACCTGAACGTGCCATCCCTGGAAGATTCTGGGAAATGCAGTCCCCTGCTGTGTGCGGTGGCCGACCGTCACGACAGCATGAGGTGGAACCGAGATGACCTGCTGAACCAGCTTAAACCCATGTGTATGATAAACGCTGACACAAAACACTGTAAAAATCAAAACACAAATCCACTTGATGGTGTGAGTATTTAGTACATGTGTGTTCTTTGTTTCAGTTCACAGTATGAAGTGTTCAGTGGGTTCGGGCGATTTCAGTATTGAGGAGTTGGTTCAACACATTATGGACCGACAGAGAACAAAACCACAGCCGCGCACACACACCTGCCTCTGTAACACTGCCCAGGGTAACAGACCTTGATGTGACATGACTCTGACATCATTGTGACTTTACTCAGGGTAAAACATAACTGCAAAGCCTTCTTTGTGTCTGCAGTGTCTTCAGGAGTGAACATTCCGCACCGCTGTAACAGCACCAAGCATCGCATCATCTCCCCCAAACTGCCCCTCTCCTCCTGTAGGCCCTCCCCCTCCCCACTCTCCTCGGATGTGGGGGAACCAGCGGGAAGAGGAGGGGAAGGAGAAGCCAAACTGCCTCACCTCCAGGCTCAGAGCAGCCCTGTCTCGTCTCCCTGCCCCTCATCCACGTAAGTTACCCACCAAACCTGGGTATTCTTAACAAAAAATCTTTGTTTGTGCTCATCGGTTCCAACCGCTGACATCATCTGAACTCATAATGATGAAAGAACGAGTGATGTCATGTCATGTCAGCTAGAAGCAGGGAATTTTAATATAGGGCACTTAAAGGGAACTAAACTAAAGCCACTGAAAGCAAGTTGAAAATTGGTGAAGACGCCCTTTAAATCGGATCAGACATTTAAATCTGCACAGTGTGGAACTGAAATATGGAACTTGCAGTCTCCAACCCAGTGGTGACTGTCCTCACTGCTTAGTTAACAGCCTAGGATCTTGTTTCCCAGGTGCCACAGTCCCGGTCATTCTTCATAATCTCCCTGAACTGTTACACTCTCTCCCATCCTCCATCATTCGAGTGATTGTCCATGTGGGGTCATGTGACACTTCCCGTCAACAGTCTGAGCTGACAAAAAGGGATTTTAATGACATGTTCACCTTTCTCTGTACCTGTGGCAAGTCTGTCTTTCTTTACGGGCCCTATTCCCACATTAAATAAAGGAATAGGGCATTTCAACAGAATCCTCAGCCTCCACACTTTGCTCCAGTCTGCTTGCAGGTCTCAGGATTTTGGTTATATTGACAATTTTAATCTCTTCTGGGACGGATCCTTCTTCCTCAGGAGTGATGGGATCCACCCTAACAGATTGGGCAGCTGAACACTTGCTGCCAATATCCAGCATGCTGTTTGGGCCGCTCCACGTGATTGACTACCCCACCACTCAGTCTCCTCAGCTTCATGTCTCTCTCATAGATCTATTCCTCCCACCAATTATTCCGCTCTTTCTCTCCTTTGCAGTCGTGAATTTGTGTTTCCTATAGATCCAGGTCAACTCCCGCCTGCTACCAGCCATGCTCATTCCAGATTACCACTGGGAAACAAACCTGCCACGAATCTGTCTCCCTAATCTAACAGCTCCTCCTGCTGTTCACTTCCAGTTTTAAACTGGAAGGTCATTTTTTCTCCTCCACATCTCCCCTTTCTCGCCCCACTAGTTCTGTTTCAGATAATCTTGCTAATCTTGGTGCTAATTTACATATCTCAGGTATCCCAGTTAGAATCACTAATAGGACTGTGAAACATATAAGGATGAACTCACAGAACTGCAATAATAACCTCATAAAGATTGTGACTAAAGCTCCAGGACCAGCAGCTACATTAATTCAACACAGGAAGCTGAACATGGCTTTAAATAATGTGAGATCTCTCTCTAACAAGACTTTAATTTAATGATTTCATCACCTCTATGGACCTAGATTTCTTGTTTATCACAGAGTCCTGGCTATGACCAGGTGAGCACAGCTGGCTGACCTGTGCCCTCCCGATTATAAGTACTTTAGTTGCCCTAGAGCCAGTGGACGTGGTGTTGGACTTGAATCTAGTTACAGGAAATTCCTTAAATGTAAACAGTTATCATCTTGTGAATTCTCGGAAACCTAGTGGCCCATCCCCGGTTTTATTTGCTGTCCTTTATCGGCCCCCAGGAACAGCTAGTTCCTTCTTGTTGAAATTTCAGATTTTTTTATCTGTTCTTATTTTAAACTATGATAAAGTTGTTGTTTGTGGTGACTTCAATATTCACGTTGACATCGAATAATCATGCTACAGAATTTTAAAATATAATGAACTCTTAATTTTCAGCAACATGTAGCTGGGGAAACTCATTCTGCTGGTCACACTCTTGACCTTGTTTTTAGTTTAGGTCTTGGGATTTCAGGACTGAAAATGTTGGATTTGTCTGTATCTGACCATAAGCCTATTGCTTTTATCTGTGAATTACAGATTGTTAAAGACTCTCCACATGTGTTCAATGAGCAGTGTGCCATTCAGATTTGTGCTCGTTTTAATTCCACGGACCTGACATTCCTTAACTCCACCTGCACTAATGAAATGGTTGATTCTTTTCACTCACTTTGCGTGTCAACCTTAGACCGTAAGAAACAGACCTGATCCTTTGACCAGGAAGCAGCTGTGGATTAATGAGAACATACGAAATTGTAAACGAGTATGTAGAAGAGTTGAGCGTAAATGGAAGAAATCTGGTCTTACAGTACATTTTATTATAAAGAAAGAAACTTAGTACTTTTCAATAGGATGGTGAAGGATACCAGAGCCTCTTACTTCTCTCAACTCATCTATGCCAATCGTCAAAATCCCAGATTCCTATTTCATACTATTGATAGGCTGGTTAACCCTCTACCCCCTCATGCCTCTGCAACTTGTGTTGCTCTTGCAATAAGTTTTTATCACACTTTGGAAACAAAGTTGAGAAAATTAGGGGTGGTATCACTCAAAATCCTTCATTTCTGGATGTGGTCTGTCCTTATCGGAGCTCCCTGAATCATTTCTCTCCCGTTACACTGTCTAACCTACTTGATACAATATCTCATATAAAAGCATCAACTAGTCCACTCGACATTATTCCAACAAAATACTTACTTGAAGTATTAGACTGCATAGCCCCATACCTGCTTATCATATTGAACAAATCACTGAGTACTGGTTGTGTCCCTGATTATTTCAAAGTTGCCTGCATAAAGCCCATTTTAAATAAACCTGGTCTTGATCCTTCTATCCTGGACAGCTACCGCCCCATTTCCAAACTCTCATTTCTCAAAGTTGGTCACACAGCAGTTGCTGACAGTTTTGGAAACAACAGTTTCGAAAAGTTCCAATCAGGTTTTTGCAAAAACCTCAGCACAGAGACAGCTCTTCTACGTGTCACAAATGACCTTGTAATTAATGCTGACTCTGGCTTGTGTTCTATCCTAGTGCTGTTGGATTTAAGTGCTGCATTTGACATAGTAGATCATAATATTCTGTTGGATAGACTGGGTGGGTCTATCAGGCACAGCATTAAACTGGTTTGCTTCATATTTGTCAAATAGGAACTCTTGTGTCTCCATTGACAGTTTTGTCATCCCCTTCCCCCTCTGAGTATGGTTTTCCCCAAGGATCGATACTTGGCCCAATTTTTTTCTCAGTTTACATGCTTCACTCAGCTGTAGCTCCCTATTTCTCCTATGGACCATAGCATGTCCGATATTAGAAACTGGATGTCCTTAAACTTTCTTCAGTTAAATTCAAATAAATCAGATATTCTCATAATTGGACCTCAAAATATTAACAGTAATATTCTTCCATCCTTAGGGCCTTTATCAATATTCGTTAAACCAGTTGCCAGAAATCTTGATGTTTTATTTGACTGCAATTTGAGTTTTGAGCATCACATCACTAAACTAGTTCAGTCCTGCTTTTATCATCTTGGGAACATTGCAAAAATCAGACCAATGTTAAATTTGAATGATGCTAAGACTATTATTCATGCTTTTATCTCCTCTCGTCTACATTATTGCAATACCCTATTTTTGTCACTTCACCAAAAAGACTTGAAACGGCTACAAAATGTTTCAGAACTCAGCAGCTCAGCTCCTGACTAGAACCAAGAAGTTCAGCCACATTACTCCTTGTCTTGCATCTCTACATTGGCTCCCTGTTCATCTTAGGATAAATTTTAAGATCTTACTCATTACTTATAAATCACTGCATGGTTTAGTGCCATCCTGTATTTCTGATCTTTTAATTCCATATGTGCCATTACGAAACTTAAGATCATCAGACAGTGGATTGTTGTCTGTTCCAACTTGCTGGTTAAAAACCAAGGGGGCCAAAGCATTTTCCATCATGGCTCCAAAACTATGGAATAACCTGCCTGAGGAAATCAGACTCTCTGACTCAGTGTCATCTTTTAAGTCTTGTCTGAAAACTGATTTTTATAGATTTGCCTTTTCTGAGATGTGAGATTCTTGTTTTAGTATAAATGGTATATTCTATCTATATCACTTGATGTATTTTACCGTGTGCTTTTCTTTGATTTTATATTTAACCTGATTTTATTTATTTAATTATCTTTTTTTATCTTTTATCTATTTTATCTTTTTTATCTTTTTATTTTCCCTTTTAATGTGCAGCACTTTGTACTCTGTTGATAAGTGCTTTAGAAATAAAGCTATTATTATTATTATTATCTCTCTCACAGAAGCAATTGGTAAATGGCTCTGTGCTTTACTTTAACAAGTGCAGGAAAGCACTGCACTGCACTTGTGTAACAAGCCCCTAAGTGACGAAGCTTAAGGTCATATCTCTTATGAAGAGGAGCATGATGTTTAAAAAAAATTGGCACTACTGTGCCACGTAAGTTACCCACCAAATTATAAACAGTTTACCTTCCAGTAATGTTAGGGAACCAGTCTTTCCCACTACGTCTAAACCCTCACCCATTTTAAATTTAGTTTTTTTATTTTTTTTTTTTAAAGCTCGTCGCCCCCTCGACCTCACAGAGCCACCATCACCATGAGTAACCATGGCAATGGCTTCTACGGAGACCGTCGTGGCAACCTGACTACGGTTGCACTGCCCCAGAATGCAGTGATCGTCATGGCAACGGCCACCACCATTGCAGGAGGGAGGGGGGGACAAGGAGGAGGGGGAGGTGGAGCCAGGCCAGAGGATGTGGGGACACGGCGAAGTTTGTCACTCACCCGCTCTGGCCAGTTGCTGCTTTCCCCTGCCCTCCCCCCTCCCCCTTCCAGCAAGCCTTCATCCCCCTCTCCTCCCTCCTCTTCCTCCTCACCTTCTCCTTTGTCTCTTCCCCCTCCTCCCGTACAGGCACCTGGGGTAGCCACCCTCTCCCTTACCCTTCTCCCGTCTCCTGTCATAGGAGGTCTGCTCCTCACCCCTTCCTCATCCAACACATCCATTCGCTCCCCTCCACCTCCTTCTGCCGTCACCTCTCCCCCCTCTTCTCCCTCACCACCCCCACCTCCCCCATCTCTTCCTCCAGCCTTTGACCCAGACTCCTTCCTGAACTCCCCAAAACAGGGCCAGACGTATGGCGGTCCTCTTCCGCATTTGTCCTCCACCCCTTCGCCTGTTGTCTGCTCTTCCTCCCCTTCATCTCCTCCCTCACTGGCTCTCTCCCTTTCCCCAACCTCCACCCCTCCATCCTCTGTCTCCCCTCCCTCCTCACTTTCCTCCCTCTCTTCATCCTCTGAGGTGGACCGGAGAGACTCTGCCCTCCCTCTCTCCTCCTCTTCGTCCTCCTCTTCCCCACCACCACTTCCCCTCTCCCTTTCCCTTTCTCCTACCTCCTCTGTGGCCCCTCCCCTGCTCCCCCTCTGCCTGGAGCTAGGAGCTCTTGGGGATTCGGAGGGAGGGAGGGAGGATGAGGAGAGAGAAGATGAAGAGCAAGTCAAGGACAGAAGAGGTGATGAGGATGAGGATGATGATGATGAAGGAAGCGCTCCACCCACCAAACTGGCCCTGCTGCAGGTGAGATACATTAAAGACACAGTCCCTCTGTTTATGACGTCCAGATTTTGTGATTCTAATAGAACAATAACTTAATAAAATAGAGTTGATAAGTGAAATAATAAATTAAAGTTGGTTACATCAGAAAATATACTTTACTCATTGAGCTGAAATCAGCAGTAAATCACAAGGATGAGTAAATGAAATGGAATATTTAAGGAATAGAGTGAGTATGTAAAGAAGAAGGAAATAAGAAAAGAGGGAAATGAGGAATACTGTAAGAAGACAACTACTACTAATACTAATCTCTTAATTACCTGTCTCTCAGACGTGCCACGCCACCTCCAGCCCCTCACCACGCCAACAGACAGGTAGTAGCTCTGCCTCTCTGCTATTGGTTTGCCAGAGCTTAGCGAGGCAGCCCACCCAACCAGCTAGTCAGATGCAACAGGAAGCTGACATACAGAAGTCCTATAGTCACCTCTCTGCACCTGAAGCCGTCCCCATGGCTGCTCCTCACTTGGCCATGTCCCCAATCCAGGTAAAGGATGAGAATAGGCGGGGCTATGACTCCAAGGACACCTGTATGGACACTAACACAGAGGATGAGGATGTGGGAGAGGATGGGGAACGGGGAAGCGAGGATCTCGATATCTCCTTTGACAGCCAGTTTCCTGACCTAATCTCTGACCTCATCACTGAAGAGGCCAATCCCGTTGCACCTCACCCTCCTACCACAACTGCTGCACCGAGCCCAGCCATGTTTCCAGCAGGGGTCAGATACATGGTGCCCCCCCAGCCTTCACCTTCCTCCTCCTTCCTCCCCTTCCCTCATCCACTGCCTTCCTCCTCGTTAACCCGCCTCGTCTCCATCACTGACTTCTCCCCAGAGTGGTCGTACCCCGAGGTAAGCATCTACCAGTAGTCAGTTATTGATCACCAACAGTCAACCTTTAATCGGTCACCTGTAATAGCTATGGATGACTTCATCGTAGTCAACTTTTAAGTAAAAAAGTTAATATGGAAGGAATGGAGTTGAGAAAGGAGTAAGAAAAAAGTTAAGGATGTTGTAGAAATGTAGCTAGTGACAAAGCAATTGAAGATGAAAGAAATTAAATAAGGAAATAAGGAAGCTCTATAGGAAAGAAGCTGAAAAAGTGATGCAAATAGTGAATGGGGTGAGGAAGGAAATATGGAAGGACGTAAAGGAGTAAGTAAGTAGAGAAGGGAGTAGGGAATAAGGGAAGGATATAGTCACTGAAGTAAAAATGAAAGAGGGTAAAGAACTAGAGAAGGTATTTAAAAATTAAAGATAAATGTATGGAAGCAGAGAAAGGATTAAGGAAGTAAAGCAGGTAGAAAGGAAATAGAAAAGGAACCAAGGGAGAAAGGAAGGAAGAAATTAAGGCAGTAAAGAAACAAAGTGATTAATCAAGTAAAGACGAAAAAGTGAAATGGTGACTACATGTAAATGTTATGGTCTGGTAGAGCTATAACAAATTATTATTTTAATATTCACTTTATAAAATGTGAGTTGAGTTGTTTTGTGTCATCAGCATCATCACAAACACAAACAGTCCTTTTATTTTCAGATAGAAAACCAATAACCACAACTGGCTTTAAAATGACTGTGATTATTGATCTGCATCATCATATTAAATAATAATTGCACCTCTCAGTTTACAAAAATGCAAACAAATTCAGAAAAATGTAGCTACAAACAGTGAAACAAGGTGCATTTACACTGTTGCTTGTTTTTTAGAACACAAACACCTCATCAGATGCTTAAACCGATTACTGCTGACAGTCCACCAGAGGGCAGCACAGTCTAACTGACAATTGATGAAAATCATGTCCTTTACCATCAAATCACATAAAAACAGCTTTGTGACTTAATTTACAGCTTTTGTGAACTTACAAAGAAAAACTCCCCAAAAACAGTTGCTACTTTTTGTGCTACAGTTAACTGAATATCTCGGGATTGTTTAAAGGTGCTTAAACAGAACAGGTTGTTAAAGTGATGTGTTCTTCTTCTGTGTTTTCAGGGGGGTGTCAAGGTGCTGATAACAGGGCCGTGGAGCGAGCCGTCGGGTCGATACTCGTGTGTTTTTGACCAGAGCACCGTCCCTGCATCGCTGATCCAGCCTGGAGTGCTGCGCTGCTACTGTCCAGGTAAACACACACACATTCAAATTTGTTTGTTCTCTCAATAATCATTAGAGTAATATATGATCACATTTATCTTCAGCTTTAGGTTGATATCTAAACTGAGGCACTAATGACACTCAATGTAAAGCTGCATATGCAAATCGAGTCAAACCGAGTCAAACAGTTTGTGCTGAATGGTTTTGGATTCAACATGTTTGATAAATGACCCTGGGTGAATTTGTGTCCTCTGTTTTAGCCCACGAGGCCGGTCTGGTGTGTCTGCAGGTTCTGGAGTCTGGAGGTTCCGTTTCGTCTTCGGTTCTGTTCGAGTACCGCGCAAGGAACGCCAGCTCTCTGCCCAGCTCGCAGCTTGACTGGCTCTCACTGGACGGTCAGACACAACTCCTCCTCCACATCTCACTCTGATCACTGTCAAGCACATCATTAAACCAAAAACACACCAGACATAATCCAAGAACTAAAAGAAAATAGTTTCTACTTTGCTCCTGTTATTTTGCTAAAAACTACAGTGAGCAGGTGCATGAGATACAGTCCTCTTCCTCAAAACCATAACTCACAGATGTCATACTCATATTTTTTAATTCCTCTGCCTGATCATTGCCTTGGATGTTCATTTCCTCCATAAATCCGCCTAGAAATTAGAGATAACAGAGGCTGCAGAATTGCAATTGGTTTGTTCAGATAATCCAGTGATCATTGTCTTTACATCAGAGAATACACTACAATCGGTTCATGGCAACAACAAAATACATTATTACACAGTCAAGTGCAAAACTTTGCATCCCTTTACTTTGAAATAGCTAAGATTTTTTTCTATCCACATAATATTTAATGAACAAAATAGTCAAGT
This sequence comes from Channa argus, assembly GCF_033026475.1. Lineage (NCBI taxonomy): Eukaryota > Metazoa > Chordata > Actinopteri > Anabantiformes > Channidae > Channa > Channa argus. The sequence continues at coordinate 2,857,189 of NC_090208.1, forward strand.
AGTCTATACGGAGAATCTTACAGTTAAATAATGAAAATTATGTATTTACAGAATTCGCATCCTGCCTCGTCTTTGCACTTTTTCTATCCTTAGTAAACTGCCTCAGGCTGTTCCTGGACATACTGTATGTCCACTTTCAAATTTGAAGTGCAAGCCAAGTTTAATGCACCAGTGTTGACAGTGTTTTTTTGTTGTTGTTGTTGTTGTTTTTTTAAGATCAGGTAGTTGATGTTACATATTAAAGAGGGTTTTATCAAGCACTGATACCATTTTCTCTATTTCACCATAATTTCCTTCTTGTGCACTTACTTCTGATGATGAAGGAACACGTGCACTAGCTGAATGTATATTAAATATTATGTTGATGAAACACTTTTTTTTTGGTAAGAGGATGCAAACGTTTTCACTCAACTGTAAAGATTTTATAAATGTACTGGTGCTTTTTTGTAAAGTATTTATAAGCACAGACCAGAGAAAACTCATTTAAAATGTGAAACTATATGTGTAGCCACGAGAAGTGTAGTGTCTGAAAGCCTGTAAATGTGTGTTTACAGATTTGAGAAAGCTTCTGTCTTTTAGTCCCTCGTATGAGTCTCTGCAGGGGCTAAAGCTGTAACAAGCCTTATTCGGGTTATTGATGGACTGTTTGTCGTCTCTGTGTTTGCTGCTTTGCCATTTCCTGATTATCTCAATTAGATTTCTAGTTATGACCACACAAACACACAAAGATGCTTCCAATGCTGCAGAGAACCAGTACTTTTGAGTACTTGCTTAAATATAAAACTGAAGGTACTTAAAATTAGTGCTTATTTTTACTTTATTACAGTAGAGGCACAGAAGAATAACAAGGAAAATACTGTTTTTTTTTTTAAATTATATTTTTTAACAATTAAAAAATAAACTAAAAGGGGAAAAATAGGATGATAGATATTCTAGTGACAAACTACTAAAATTACAAATATTTTAATAAATAGTTTAAATAATTCATAAAATACTAACAATTTTCAAATTGCATATTTAAAAATTGTAAACTTAAATATTTTAAAATGACTTAAATTCCTTTTTACAATTACAATTTATAACAGCATCTCTGACCTCGAAGTAGAGCCCCAGCTCCTTCATGTCCAGAGGAGGGCATCTTGTAAGAATCCCTCCTGGGCCTATTGGAGGTCTTCCAGGTGTCTCTAGCTGGTAGGATACCCAGGGTAATCCCAGAACAATAGACATTATGTATCTCACCTGGTCTGGGGACGCTTCGGAATCCCACCGGAGGAGCTGGAAATGGTTGCTCACACCTGAAAAGTCTTGCTGACCCTGCAGCCACTGTGCCCGACTCTGGATCGGTAGAAGATAATGAATGGATACGCAATTTACAACAAATGCAAAAATTACAAGAATTACTAATAACTTCACTATTTTACTAATTGTAAAAAACTAAATTTACTAACTAGTTTTCCAAATAGATATTATAAGAAATTGTAATTTGGCCACTATTGCTTAATGTAAAATAAATAAAATAATAAAAATACAAATTGCAAGAAATTAATAAACTAAACTCAAAATATTGATTTGGTTTATACAAATTACAATCTTTCATTTTAGGGCTGTAATTATGTTTTTGGGCTAATTTTTCCTTCTTCAACAACATTTACCAGCTTCACACCACTGGAAAATGTGTTGTCACAAAGCTGGACACAGATGTGTTATTCTGACCTTTTTATAGCTACGTGGTTGATGTCAGCACTATAAACATGTAGTGATTGTGCAGTTCAGTGTTTTAAAGAGGACAGGATAAAAATAAGAGTAATAAAAATATCTAAAAGTGCATCTTCCAAATGGATAAAAATGTATAATTGTAATAAGAAAAATAAGTCAGTGTGAAAACATTATCTATTTATGACTATACACATACTTGTTCCACGTAGGAAACCAGAGTGCAGGTTTTAAACTGGGGTTCAGAGATGATGACAGGGGATTTTGCAAATGCCCCATTTAGTGTCCGAGAACAAAGAGCCGCAGCAGCGCCATCATCAGGTGAGGACAGAGACAGGAGTGTGTGGTGTGTGTTGGCCAGCTGCCTGCCCTCTGCTCTCTCCTCCCAGGAATCCACTTTATCCCTTCGCCCCTCTCTCTGAGTGATTGATGGGGTGGAGCTGTTTTCCACTGTCATCACCTGAAAACACACACAGTCATCAGGACTCGCTGCTATTTCTGCCTCTGACTGAAGCTGTTCGACCCTCACACACACACAGGGTGGGGCTCAGTAGGGTCTTACTCTGTCTGATTCCACTATCACATCTCAATTCCTTATCCAATGTAGTTTAACTTCTGATGAGGTACATCCTCTTGGAAATTATGTGCAGACATTTCAGGCAGTTATAAGTAACACAAATATGCTTAAAATAATACATTTATTATGACAGAAACAAACAGATATCAAAGGATGCAAGGATTTGATCCTTTTAGTTGTTTTTAGATCATTATGTAATTTGAATACATAAATTGGAACATTTGTTTTTAATAATCAGCAGCAGAATTGGTAATAACAAATAAGTAGCAGGTCATAGTGTTCAGAGAGCAGAGGCCAGACGGTGATGTTAGCTGAAAAAGTTCTGCATCACTAAAAAAAAAGAAGAGAGAAAGCCCAGATTAGATGCTGAATCCTTGGCAGTTTAAAAAAAAAAAATAAAAATTAATCAGTGACTTTGTACACAGCAACTAATAATCTACAGCTCCACTGGTAGATTAGGTATTTCAATTATCACAACATGTTTCGTCCATATCCCTCATACTCAATAATGTATTCTCCAAATAGGATGGATTAGAATGTTTAATAATTTTTTCAGAAAACTGTGGCACTTCACTAGTAAGACGCACAAAATATCGATGGTGCGATTCCAAGGCCGAAATTTTCCCTTATTAGAGATGTTAAAAATCTCTATGGGATTGATTGATGTTTTTGTAGTTCATAAACCCTGAAGCTCCTGTCTGTTTTTGTTAAACTTCCCCAAAATGTTTGCGAAAATCTTCATGTTTTTAGGTTTAGTTGAGAATGACAGAAATCCTGTGACAGCTGTTTGGACATCTGCTTGTACACTGCTGATCACAGATAATTCAGCATATTTTTAGCAGGGAGCGGGTTTACACTGGTCTTGATTTTATCTGAGGGAGTTTGGAAAACCTCTGTGTTTGTGTTACAGATGCTTCTGCTTCTAATGACCCATGATATCAATACTGTGGCCTTTTCCCTTCACGTCTTACTTTCGTTTGACTTTTTCCCCTATTTCATTCACTCTTTGTTTCACTCCTATATCTACTCCCCCTCTGTCTCCCTTTCTGTCTGATCACTGTTGGGGGGGTCAGGCTCAGATCCAGGAATGTCTCCGAGTCAGTTGAGACACACTACTATCCCCTTCCTTCCCCCCTCTCCCTCTCTCTGTCTGTCTGTCTTACCCCTCCCTCCCTCACTGTGGATTTCCCACCATGCTTTGCTGCTTTGTTTAGATGTCCAGCAGAGCCGACTGACTGCTCTCTCTCGCTCTCTCTCTCTCTGGCTTAAAGTTTAACTGATCCCGGCACGGCCACTCAGTCTGCATGTGTGTTTGTTAAATCTCATACCAGCTTGTCCTCACTGCTCATTTTAAGACTGCGCATGTGTGTGTGTTAAACTGTGACCGCAGCGGGACATAACCAAAATGCTCCTCACCTGTCCTCACCCACTCTGATACTGAGAGAGCAAGCGTGGGACATAGAAACAGACTCAGTGTGTGAGAGAGACAGCAGAAGGATGATTTTTGGATAAAGAGACAGTCGGAAGATGGACGAAAAACAGCGAGACGAAACGCAGCAACAGGATGGTGTTGGTAGGATGAACTCTGTGTCTTTCTGTACTAGTTGTCATGGTTACACAGCTGTTGAGTAACTATTGCAACCACCTACAGCTAAAATTATTGGTGGGGAGGTTTAGAAGATGGAAAAAGTGATGCTGTAGGGCAGCAACAAGCCGTGACATTTATTATGTTATTTGGTTCATGAAAATAGGTCAATTAAAACAATATTGATGTGATATAATTTAACTCTTTAATGCTTCTCTTCATTTTGCTTAAGGATTCACCTTCAGCTGGTTCACAATGTGGAAAATTACCACAAGCGGAACCTGCAAACTGAAATCTAATTTCAGTAGAAAAAAGTATTTTCACAAACTTTGACCGTACAGTTTGTTGGAGGGGAAGGGTTTGACATAGGTGTTTGTGATTGTCAGTGCTTGTTTTACTGAACGATCATGCTTTGGGTGGTGCAATAAAGTTGTACTTTCTGGTGTAGTTGGCTTAAGTTTCGTGCAGTGTTTGCAAAGAACGGGAACATTTGCTGACAGCTGGACTTCATGCCACCAACGTCTTTTCCCCTTTTTTGGCTGCTTTTTAAAGGTGGTCCTTCACTTTCTCCACCAACGCTTTAATTTTACATTACATTTAGTCATTTAGCAGACACTTTTATCCAAAGCAACTTACAAGTGAGTTAAAGGCGGCAAAAATCTAAGTCAAGGAGGAAACATCAACGCAAAGTCCCATCAGAAAAGTGTTTTACATTTGCAAGTGCAAGAAAGAGCAGAAATATTTTTTTTAAATAGATTTAAGAGCATAGGAATGTGGGGAATGCATTCAGCAGTTTTTTGGATATTGGGAGTGAGTTTGCTGAGCGTGCAGAGTTTGGTTGCTCGTTCCACCATCGTGGGATCATTGTGCTGAAGAGTTTTGCTTAATGTCTTGCGGTGGATATCCTATGTGGTGCTGGGACCACCAGATGGTGCTGACGTCGTTCGTTGGCAGACCGCAGCGGATGGGAGGGATTGTAGACTTGAATGAGTGAGTTGAGGTAAGCAGGAGCTGTCGAGTTAACCACCCTGTAAGCAAGAGACAGACAAGAAACGACCAGCACCTGTACAGTGAGTTCGGAGTATATTCCGTGAGGTAGGGTCTGATCTTCCTGAAGTTGTAGAGGGCAAATCTGCTGCCCTAGAGACTGAGCAGATGTGGTCCTTAAAACCCAGCTGGCCGTTTATGATGACCCCCCAGATTTCTGGCCGACTTAGTGGGACAGTCACTGTAGATCCAATGTTGATGCTGATGTTGTGTTGAAGGTCTGGCTGGGAAGATAAGGACTTTGGACTTGGAGAGGTTGAGCTAGAGGTCTGAGGTCATCCAAGCAGAGATGTCTGAGAGAGAGGCAGAAGTGTCTGATGGAAAGAGCTGTGTGTCATCAGCAAAGCAGTGATAGGAAAGGCCATGTGAGCAAAGGATAGAACCCAGGGACAGAAAAAAAGAAGAGGGCCTAGAACTGAACCCTGGGGCACACTGGTAAAGAGTGTGCTATGAGACATCTATACCATTTGTGTGTCCTGGAGATGAGATATGTGTGTTCCCTGCACACTTAGCCCAGCTTTCTGTACTTTTACTGAAGGCTGCAGGAACAACACTAGGTTATGAAGCATTTTTGTTGTAGTGTCTAATCTGCGTATCTCTAATTTAAGACTAACATGGTTTATTAGTCAAAGATCGTCCGATAACTTTAGTTATTTTCTCGATTAATTGTATTTGCACCAATCTTTGCTCACTATTGATGTTTGTCATTTGGTATCTTGGATTAGCTTTTTAAAACCTTAGTTTTTACATTTTTTTTAATATATTGTACCAGATAGTCCCAATCATCATTACTTGACATAAGTATCAACTGCACATGTGCAAGAACACTGGTAGGATCATGGTGATTCAGAGTATTTGGAACATTTGTTAAACATTTCTGGACTAACCACTTTGGAATGAAGAAACATTTCACTTAGTGGAGTGGTGTGTACGCTAATATAATTTTAATCATTTTTGCACAAAGACAGAATTTAACAGCACAGACAAAGAAGCAAATTCAGGTTGTAAAAGGCCAGACATTAGATTTTTGGTTTTAGTCTCTGCATTGGGATTGTTGAAAATCTAAAACTATTAATTTTAAAGTTTTTTTTAAAGTTAAGTTTTTCTATGAAACAATACCACGTATTTATAATGTTTGTATCGCCGATAGTGGAAGCACAGTTGCATGCATATTTTTGTTTATTTTATTTATTTATTTATTTAGTTTTATTTATTTTATGTTATTTTGTTTGTTCTTTTCTTTTTTTCTTTTTTTTCCCCCCAACCCATCCGCCCATCACCGGTGGGAAATGACCCTTAGATCTGATTTATTAGTTGCGAGAGGGTTAGAGGAAAGTCAGCTGAATGCGTCATTGCACAGGAGAAGGCTTAAGACACTCTAACACAGCAAATCAGGCATATGTCAGGGCTTGACATTAAGCTTCAGGCAAGTAGCTGAGATGTTTAACTGGCCCAAGTCAAACGCACTTGTCCCGAATTGCAAAATCTATGCCTAGTTATTCTATCATATTAAGCAGGCGGCCTTTGAATAATGCACAATAGGTTACATGTGGGCAGGAGTGTTGTTCCACCCTTTTATTACACTCGCAGTAAATGGAGCTGACGCTGTGAATTTAAAGAGCGAACTTTAACAGGCAAAGAAAATGCATCTTGTTTAAAACAATTTGCTGATTCCTTTGCAGATTTTTCCTTGTTTCAGATATCACTAAATAGCACAGTGTATTACTTGATGCACCAAGAGGTGCAGAGATATCTGCAGAAAGCACCTGTGTATCGGATGGTTACTAATAGTAAAATAGCCTTCTTCATAAACAGGTATTATCAGTCGCAAGAAGAACTGTGAAGAACACTGTGTCTGTGTTTGTCGCACACTTTTCAGTTCAGTTCAACCAGAAATAGCATCAAACAATGTGGAGCTACTTCATGAATATTTTCTACACTTCAACAAACTAATAGCATAGTTTCTCATAATTTATGCTCCATAAATTATAGCGACGTTTGTAAATGAAACAGACAAATGAAACATAAAGTGACCCAGTCTCTGTTTCACCTAAAGAGACAGTAGACAGTTCAAAAATAAATAAAAAATGTAAATAATTTAAGTATTTATAAAAATTTTAAATCCATATGTTGCAGTAATTGCTGTTATTAATTATTGTGGCCCCACACAAATAAATAAATATTTTGGAATCAGTGCAGACCATCACATTTATTTTTGAATTTCCCATTAGGGCAACTGCATGATGCATTTCACTTACCTGAGCAAAGAGTTTACTTCCCCCTGGCAAACAACAAGGTCCAGACCTGCACATGTCTATTAATGTCTATAAAGATACAGTCATCTCAGAAATTATTTATATATCTGCAGTTTAACACATTTAATCATGCTTTATATTTGATTTGATATTATTAACAACTTAACCTATAATAAAAAGGCTAAAACTTGTTTTTTGTTTGCTTGAGATGTGTCTAGAACTTCGAAGGATTCTACTGGTGAACATTTTTATTTTACAATGAAACACACATTAATTAATATTCAAACGCGAGAGAGCCTATTTAAAGACACCCTGGAAGTACCAGAACTGAACTGTCTGCTAAATTAACTACTGGCATTGGTGGAAAAAGAGTAGCAGCAAAATAAAAACTGATTCCTGATTAAGGAAGAGCAACAAAGTGGAGTGTCCATAAAGCAAAATCAAAGGTGCTGCTAGTCAGAGGCAAAAATAAAAATCCAAACAATCCAACATGGCTAAAAGATACTTTAGAAAATAATGCATGAGTGATGTCTTCGCTATGGATCCATCAGTTTGTGAATTTCAAATGAAGGAGCTTTGCAGCAATTTCCGAACCTTCTCTATTTTTTTGAAAAAAATAAACAGCAGATTAGTCAAGAATGACTATAGGCCTACAGTGTTGTTTTAACACTATTTTCTGACAATAAAAAGATCAAATCAAATTGTGTGTAGAGCCCACAAACGTCACACAATATGATAAAACAGCATGTACACATTTTTTTTTATTACTAACAGCTTTAGAGATGCCATATCATCCATGGGACCCAGCTATTGGGAAGTCAGTAAAGAGGGAGTGATTTCAGTTTGTTGCAGCCTGAAAGGAATATACCTGCATACACTACCCAGGGCTTTAAAGAGTCACCTACTAGAAAAAACAAACTGGCAAACTCGTGGGTAATGAAAATACTAGTTGCAGCTCATTGGAGAGAAGGGAATCCCCTGTGTGTCAGGCTATATTCACACACTGTGACGGTGCCAGGCGGCTGCACGACTGAAGTCCGTCGAGATAGTTTCCATTTGAGACTGTGTGTTAAAGAGGCTCTCTTAAAACAGATATTTAGGAGAGCAGTGGTCAAGCCACCTCCTGGTTAGAGCTGTCGACACTTGTGCCGAGTTCGATAGCTTGTCTTAGAGTTTAGGTCACTGTTGCTTGACAGCTCGTCCTGCTGCATTTAAAGCTGCTGCAGTGTATATTCATTTAAGTGTAACTGTTGGTGTCTCGTGCAGATAGGTGCATTATAGAAAGTGTTGGATCACATCATGTCTGCAAAACGGAAATAGGCAGGAATCTATAGTGTTGAGTTGAGTGTGTGCACGCAAGATGTTGGTCTGTGCTGTCTCTGCTGTAACTAGAGCTCTAAATCTTTGTGTTATCTGCCTCCAGATAATCAGTTCAGGATGTCCATCCTGGAGCGTCTGGAGCAGATGGAGCGCAGGATGGTAGAGATGGCCGCCCGTGAAAACCAGCAGCAGCAGCAGGAACAGCAGCATCATCAGAAACAACAGCATGACAACCACCTGGCCACACCCCCTCCTCCACCCCTACCTGAGGACCATGAACAGGTGAGGATGGGAAATAAAGCAGTGTTTGAGTGTCCATGTTTAATTTTTATCTCAGTAAAGAAGATAAAAATCAGACTACAATTACTTAAAGATGGGCACAAAGAGAGTAAAGGCGACAAAAATATTGAAATATTGAGAAAAGACAAAAGATTATGGCAAATGAATTCAAGACACAAAGTAACTGGAGATGATCACAGACACAGTAGAAGATTTTCTAAGAAGCTAGACAAACCTAAAGACCACAAAACACTATGGTACAAAGATTTAGGAGGATCACAAAGAAAGTGAAGACACCAGACTGAGCTGTAAAAACATTTTTTATTTTTTTTTGGCCAAGTCATCATATATACATTTCTGCATTTTTGTAAAAGGCAGTGTTGAAAGGATATGTTTCAGAAAAAGACTGCATCAAAAAGTAAACCATTTTTCATCTATCTGTAGAGAAAGACTGGAAATGCAACAGCAGGTGATCAGCAGATAACATAAAGGTGATTGTAGACTTTGGTTGAGCTGGTCTCATGGTAAACAGGTTAAGAAGAACAAATTAACCTGAATGGAAAATCCCTTTAAAACATCTCTGCAGTCTAACCTCTGCTGAACTCTACCTCGCTCTGATGTCATGGAGAATTTGGCAGATCGAGTCCTCGAGTTAAAATAGACTCAATGTGACACAGATAGAGACAGAGGGAGAGGCTTGACCTTATCTAAAACAATTACAGCTACAACATGCCCCCCCCCCCCCCCCCCCCCCCAGGCTGCAGATATGATGTCTTTTAGCCGGTGAAATCAGCAGCCAGCAGATTTACCTTTCAACTACGACACCTCATAAATACACAGTAATTTGACAGCTGAACTGTTGCTTTACACACAAATAAACCCCTACACCTGTAAAAAGCTTCTTCAATCATGTGTGAAAGACTCTAGATACTATTATATTTACAGGACATATTGTTCTCGTACTGATTGATATAAATGTCTAGATTTAATACCATTAGTGAGGAAGAGACTTAGTGACACGTATGTTAAATGTGTAACAATAATTGTGATTTTTAATTGGATTCCAAATGTTGTCTTCCGTTTAAATCCTACATACATATGATGGTTTGTTATTTTTAGGAGCTATTTAATTGTTTCCTCTCTGTACCAACATATTTTAACATCTCCGTTCATGTGAGGCTCTGCTGTGCAGCTACAAACTTTTCCCCTGGATAGGATGAGAATTGTTTTCCATCCTACGACTTTTCAACCTGGAGATGAGGACATTCATGAGTTGTTAAAACTTGACGTTCTGTCCTTAACTACAAGAAATGAAACATTTTTTTATGATGACCCTTTCCTGCTTCTTTTTGAGCTCTTACACAAGCTCGCACTCCTTGATGCAATTTCTTTTGTCTTGTGCAGACTTCTGAAGGTGAAATATATTGAGTTTTTTTTCACAGTGATGGTAAAATGTAGCATTAGATTGGTTCAGCATCAGCTGTAATGTGGCCACTGTACCGGAGCTGAGCCAAAACACAAGCCCTTTGGATTTACTGGCCAGTCTGCATTTAACCCCTCACCTGTGGTTATGAGCTCAGGGTAGTGAGAATGCTCTGCTTATATAGAGCTTACACACACACACACAAGCTTACCGATGATGGCAGCTACCATGCAAGGTGCTCACCTGACTTATTTTGAAAGCATTTTCACTTCGCTCTTGCCCAAAACTTTTGCAGAAACATTAACCGTGGATTAAATTAAAAATAGAGTTTCAGATCATGCAAAATCTGAAGCATTAGAACGCTAGAGTTCACCTTTAGAGCAGGTCAGCTTGTTGGCATGTGTTGTGTTTGTGCAGCAGCTGTCTGAGAGCAGGATAGATGACTAACAGCTGTGTGGCCTGATAACAGGTTCCAGGTTCATACTCTTCCTGCTGTTCAATCAAGAGGCTGCTGCTGCTCGCTTTCTCTGCTGTCACTCACTTATTGCCTCACTCACCCATGTGCGTCACATGGTGAGAGGGGGAGTGGAAGAGGTGTAAATACCAGGGAGAGCCGGGGGAAAACTGGAGGGGAGGGGGGTATGAATGTAATGTTTCCTACGGGGAGGAGGAGTGAGGGAGGCAAGGGGTTACATTTCACTCAAGACAAAGTGTTTAGATTATTCATTAATTATCAGAAAACTAATCAACATTTTGATTATTGGTTACTTTTTATATCCTATTGGAAATTGGGTTAAATTAGGTTACATTAGCCCAGATAACCGGTTAGCATGCTGAGGTTAAGTTAATAACAAACAACTAGGGATGAATCGCTAGGGCAAGTACAGTGGCGCAGTTGGTCGAGTGGCCGCCTAGTGACCGTAGGGTCGGAGGTTCCCAACCCTGGTTCCCAACCCTGTGTCGCAGTGTCCCTGGACAAGACACTGAACCATTGCTAATCCCCCGTTGTGCAGTGCCGATACCAAACCCGGTAGAAATTGGGTAGAATTACATCAGGAAGGCCATCTGGTGAAAAAAAAAAAAAAACTGTGCCAAAACAACATGCAGACTTTGTATCCACTGTGGTGTCCCTGAACGTAGGTTCAGGTTTAGGTTAGCTCAGATTAGTCAAGCTAGTTTAGGTAATTAGGTAAGTAGCAGTTTAAAAGGAAAAAACTATACATTTTTAGCTGGTAGGTCTCCAAGTCATCATTTTAGGTCTGAAACTGTAAAGACTGTTTCCACAGTTATTGCTACTACTGGTGCATAACACTTCTGTCTGTGTTTCAGTCCTCCCAGTGGTTTGAGAGGAGGATTGTGGGAGTGTGTGAGCGGATGATGAGGGGAGGACGGTGGGGGAGAGGAGGAGGAGGGGGAGAGGGAGAGAGGCTTCAACACTCTGTTCGCCACCGTGGGATGACACTCCTCCACCTGGCTGCTGCCCAAGGATACACACACCTGATACACACCCTGATACACTGGAGGTACACACACCTGATACACACACCTGATACACACCCTGATACACTGGAGGTACACACACCTGATACACACCCTGATACACTGGAGGCACACACCTGATACACACACCTGATACACACACCTGATACACACACCTGATACACATTGTGACTGTAGATACTAGCTATTTTTTCCATAATGCTGATGTTGATTTGTTGTTGAAGGAGTGTGAACAGCGACAGTTTGGACCTGGAACAAGAAGTTGATCCTCTCAACGTTGACCACTTCTCCTGCACTCCACTGGTAACGCACGCACAGTGAACATGTTTAGCACTGCATCAGTATTGTTGCTATGGTGACCAACTGATTAGCATTCATAACTTGATATAAAAGCCCTTCGTTTTTCTTGTCTCTGTGTGTTCAGATGTGGGCTTGTGCTCTCGGACACCAGAGGGCAGCAGAGCTTCTGTATGGCTGGAACAGTCTGGCTCTGGGGATCCCCGATTCCCTCGGGCGCCTCCCGCTTGCCGTCGCACGCTCCCGTGGACACACCCGTCTTGCCATGGCGCTGGAGGAGCTGCACACGCAGCATACACATCCACATGTGACAGCTAGGGAGATGCACACTCCGACGGACATGCATACTCCGGCAACTCCACAGCCACAGCTGCCCCCATCTCCTCTGTCCACCAGCCCAGATACCGGTACCAAGCAAACATCCGCACTTGTGGTCATGTAACATGATTCTAGAGCTCGGATTGGCACTAAGTCTCTCTTCTCACCTCTTTAGGTCTGAGCTGTTCCAGCAGCCTTCCCTCTCCCAGTGCCCCCTCCTGTCCTTCCCCAAGCTCTGCCTATTCCAGTGGCCCCGCTCCAATGGACACATCCATTTCCTCCCCCTCTTCACCTTCTTCCTCCTCTTCCTCTCTACCTGTCTCCCCTCCCTCTCCCTCCTCCCTTCCCATCTCCTCTCTTCCTCCTGTATCCATGTGGGGGGAAGAACCGAATGCTACTTTCAACGCAGGTAACATCACTGACGTTAAATCCTATTTCCTCTGTCCGAACAAAACGTGTTATTGATCATCACTAATCCATCTCTTAGGTTTGAACACTGGTGGTTCTAGAGACTCTCCTCTTTACCTCATGGACTACGAGAGCACCGCCCCCAGCCACACACACAGTTACACACACGCACATGCAGTGGGCGGTCGAAGATTGCACCCGGCGGCAATGCTGGAGGAGCAGCTGCTTAGCTACAGCGAGAATGCCGAGAATGAAGGCGAGGAGGAGGAGTACCTGGAGGAGGAGGTGCTGCAGGTACAGATTTGCCAAAGACAACAATAATGTGGAAATAATATGGTAGAATTATTTCCAGCTGACACGATATAATTGAATGTTCTAGCCTCCTTTAGCCTCTTAGTCCGTGTGGACCACAGAAATTTGTTTTTTCACCAATGACGAGAGGGCAAAGTAACTGCTATACTGCTAGTTAAGGGTCAGTGAGTGGATAAGAAACATGCTTGGAGAGAAGGAGGAGGAGAGGTTTGGAAAGTTTATTTTGGGAGGAGGGATACACTGCCACTTACATTATTTCCCTGTCATTTTTATTAAGTGCCACAAATGTGTAAATTTTTGTTCATTTTGTTGATTAAAAAACAAACAGTCATTTCTATTTAAAGACAGGTGTTTAGCTTTTCAAGTGGATTTTAATTGATGTGTTTCTATGTGCTATAGAAGTGGAGAAATGGAGGTTTTAGTGAACACTGCAAGTCTGTTGCATTCATTAAAAAAAATCCCTCCGGTTTTAGGTCGTTTTCCAACAACCCCTTAGCTTTTAGAGAGTATTAGGGAAGCCTCAGGTTCTAAAGAACTAAACCCCTTTATTAATCCCTGAGGTTTACTGCTTTGCTTTGTTAGAGCTGCCCTCTGCTCCAAAAGAAAAAAAAAATTGGCACCGTGTCTGGCAATAAGAGCCAAGCAAATCTAAAGATGAATAAAATAGCCGCCCATCAGTCAGGTAGAAGTAATACTTTTGTTTCTATCGAAAGGTCATACGGGATTTTTTTTTTTTTCAGTTTTAAATATTTACTCCTACACTGACAGGTTGACATGGCAACGCTGGCAGAGCAGATCATTGAGGCCACCCCCGAGCGAATCAAGCAGGACGACTTTCCCAGTGGGGGGGACTCACCCCTGAGAGAGAGGCGTGACAACCCAGCCATACAGGACACCTGGCTCGCTACCTACCTGGACACAGTTGATGCCCACACACACTCCCCACCCAGGTAAGCCCCACCAGTATTCTGGGTGTTATAACAACACAACAACACAAGTGGAACAGAGATGGATGTATATATACACCCTTACAGGCGGGTGTGCCCCCCCTCACCCCTCAGTGCACTGGCCCTGCAGAGGCTGCGCCCCCCCTCCTCTGCAGCATGGGCAGAGTTCCTTAATGCCTCGGCCAATGGGAAGATGGAAAGGGATTTTGCCCTGTTGACGCTGACGGACGGCGAGCAGAGGGAGTTGTATGAGGCTGCCAGGATCATCCAGAACGCTTTCAGGAGATACAAGGTTCTTACACCAAACACACATACAAACATGATTATGGATGTAGTGAGAGAGGACATGAAGTTAGTTGGTGTGAGAGAAGAGGATGCAGAGGACAGGGTTAGATGGAGACACATGATTCACTGTGGAGACTCCTGAAAGGGAACAGCTGAAAGGAAAAGAAGGAGGATGTGTCTGGGTCTTTAGAGTTGACATATTGTCCACTGTTAAAAGTTTTTGTGGAGTTTCTCAGTAGTGTTTGGGCTTTAAGTGGATCATTGTCTTAGTTATTTTCTTTACTGTTTGTAAGGTTATAGTAATATGTCAAAATGTCTGAAGCAAAATAAACCTTCCTTTGTTTCTGCAGGGTCGAAGGTTAAAGGAGCAGCAGGACATGGCTGCAGCCGTCATTCAGAGATGCTACAGGAAATACAAACAGGTGTGTGTTAACGTGTGGGTGTGTGTGTGTGTATGGTGTTTGCAGACTTTGTCCTGAAGCTTCACTAACACTGAACTAACCTGCTGTGTCTCTGTCATCTCTCTCCTCTCTCTGGCTAGCTAACATGGATAGCTCTGAAGGTAATATGGCTGTAGATGCAGTGACGTGTAGTCAGTTCCCCCTCCTCTGTGTATTTGTGTGTGTGTGTGTGTGTGTGTGTGTGTGTTTGGAAGTTTCCTGTGATGTGAATCATCCTCATGAATGAAAGTAAGGGCAGTTAATATTGTATCTCTCTTACCGCAACATCAAGCATTGATTCGTTAAATTGTTGTATGGCCAAAAGTATATGAACAGTCAAATAGTCCACTGACCGAACAAACCTTTTTTCACTCTTCATTTATGAAATTAACGCTGTAGGACAGGACACATACTTTTGGCCATATATTGTAAATTTGTTGAACAGAGTGATTATAAGCACGATGCTCAGAAGTTAGGTATGAGCTGATTTCAGTCCTCAGATCTCCTTTGCTTTTTCCTCCATCACTTCCTCTTCACAGATTGTAAAGTGGTTGTTTCCTCTGGCTGCGTTTAAACAGTGTGACTCTATCCCCTCAGTATGCTCTCTACAAAAAGATGACCCAGGCGGCCATCTTGATCCAGTCCAAGTTCAGGTCTTACTACGAGCAGAAGCGTTTCCAGCAGAGCCGGCGGGCGGCTGTGCTCATCCAGCAGTACTACCGCAGCTACAAGGAATATGAGAGGCTGAAGCAGGCACCAAGAGGAGTGGCCAGCCACAACCCCAAGATCAAGTAAAAGCTCTGAGACATGTGTCTAAAACATCTGTAACATCTCTGTATTGTTTTACATTTCATAGCGCTTAAACATCTGCATAGTGACATGTGACTGTAGACTTTTGAGTTTGAGTTATTGATTAGTGATCTCAGTAATGAACATTTGTCCTCTGCTGGTCATTTGGCCATTGTGAAATAAAACTAGTACGTCTCAGGGACAAATAAATAGCTCAAATGAACAGAACACGTAGCACTGTCATGACTAAGATGTTTGTAGCCTGATTGTGCTTTAAGTCCATTCCATCAGATTAGCACATTTTTCAGATTTCAGAGATGAAAGACTTTCAGGTTCTCAGAATTCCCATCAAGTGGTGATTGACGTTGTTGTGTGTCCTTCAGGGGGTCGTTCTTGACGAAGAAACAGGACCAGGCAGCCAGGAAGATCATGAGGTTTCTGAGGCGCTGCAGACACAGGTAAAGTATTTGACATATTCATTAGAGGTGTCCCAATATCACTTTTTCCAAAGACTGAGTACAGGTACTTAGATTTGATTACTTTTAGATGGCAAACACTGATACAAGTTAAAATACTGTTTCTTCTGGTAGGAATCAATCCATTGCAGTTAGGCAAATCTTACGAAAATGGAAATTGTCACATTCTGCCAAAAACAAATGATGGCAGCAACCGGTGTTTAATAAACAGAACAACCTCTGCTAAAAAAAAAAAAAAAAAAAAAAACTACAAAAGACGAACAAAGTACACAAATACAAGTACACAAAGGCAGGGTGGGGCCCAATTCCCAGTATTGGTATCAGCATCAGGACATCCCTAATATTCCCGGTTTGCTGCGGTTAAATTTGTTTCTCCTCTTAAAATCTGTGCACATAGATTAATTTTCTATATGATGAGGTTGAGAATCATCACATCATCAAAGCTGTTTACCTGTTTTTTAATGCAGAATTAAAGAGCTGAAGCAGTCGAGGGAGCTGGAGAGGAGAGGACTGACCACTTAATCCATTTCTTCATTTCATGCCTTCTTCCAGAAAGGAAAGGAGGAAAGACAGGTGATGCACAGAGAAAAAAGGACAGATGTTTCAAGTTTACTATGATGTACAAAGGGACAGAAACCAAAAGACTGACCAAGAGGACAGAGACTGAGAGATGCCTTACCCTATGCCAACTCTTTTTCTTCCTTCCTATCTTTATCTGTCTGTCTATCTATCTATCTATTGCCTGTCTTTTCTCCTGGTTGAATGTAGCTGTCTGCAGCTTAAAAAGAGCTCCATTCAAAAATGCCATGTGCCCTTTTGCTCTGTCCTAAAGACACAAGGAACTCTGCGAATTGGCGCAGTGATGGGGAATTTGCAGTGTTGTCTACCGGCAAAACTTCGAGTCTTTCACTCTGTTGTCTACAGCCTTTACTTGGTCATAAGGTTCGACCTCTTTATAGTCTTTTGAAGACTAAAACTCTGACTTCCCAGTCTTAGTAGGTTTCAGCAAGGTCTCAAAGCAACTGTTTGACAATACTGAGTATGTCAAGGCCAATCCGGGTCTCTCTATTTTCCATAATGCTCTGCTTGTCCTCTGCACAGGATCAGGGGAGCAACAGGGCCATGTTTCCAGGGTCAATTCAGACTAAAAGAAAACCATCTGAAAACCATCAGAGCTCTAGCTGTGCATCATTTTTGGTTGGAGCTTTTCATTTGGAGAAAACATAGTATGTTCTTCAAAATGTACATGATTTTAACAAAGCTACTTACAATTATATTTAAACACAATCACATATATAAACATATATAAATACAGTATATATATTCTAAAGTGGGACTTTATAGATGCTATGGGTGTTATTTATTACAGCATGATCCGTTCATGTGAGTGTGTGGATGTATGAGTGTGTTTGTGTGTGCTGCACAGACTGTAAGGTCAAGTCTTAAGGAACCCCAGTATGACCTCTGACCTTTGGACAAAACTTAACAACCAGTTCTCAAATTTGATCTAGTTCATTAAGGTGGATCATTTTACATTGTAACAGATATTCACGTTGTAACTGAACAAAATGTGAGTAAATGTGGGCTGTGTTTCACACTTCTGCATCTAATTGCCGCAGTTTCCAAAGTTGTAATTTTCTTTTGACGACCTGTTCTACATTTTTAGATTCAGTGTCACCCCTCAGATTCTTTATCTGATCAACACTCTTCCATAAATCCATTTGAAAAACAGAGGAAAAACAAGTTTTCTTCCATCTGACGGTAATAGTTGTCTGTACAGCTACGGCTACACTGCAAACAGGAGCTGACAAGAGACTGTTTGGCATAGTTTTACTAAAGGACAGTTTAACTTTAATATTTTCTAAAAAATTATAGAATAAATAATATGCCATGGAACTGCCAATCAGACCCCATTCCTCCACACAACTTCTGATTAGTGGTTTCATGTTTGTGTGCTACAAAACTCAATATTATTCATGTACATTATGATTAATAATTAGAAGTTGTAAACACAGCCACTTTATTCCATTTATTCCGTTTAACTAAGGTGTAGAAGACTGATGTCAGACATGATGGCACAGGTCAGAGTGGGGTTCCCTTTAAAGTGTATTTAACTTGTCCAACAGTTGATCAGGGCCAGACTGATGGATGATGCAGCAGCAGCTACTGTAATAAGCACTTTGGTTGGAGCAACAAGTTGCTCCAGAAATCACTGCAACCCTGGTGCAGCTGGGTTTTCTGTCAAAGCTCCGACACAAGTCGCTCTGTTCATAATGTGAGCTCGTCTTAGGCAGACTGAATGTTGTCACAGCAACCACAAAGTCTAACGCCGAGCATGAGCTTTCTTTACAACTTGAGTTTTTCTTGAGCTTGTTTTCAGTTTGTCCTGAAATGAGTAAATGTTCAGTTTTCTCCTTCAGCTGTTGCAGTGATGCTTTGCATGAGTTTGTATTTAATTGTTCTGCATTTCAAAACCTTTAAGATGACATATTTATCAATATTCTACAAGTCAGGTGAATAAATCAGCTATTTGCTACTTGATGTTCTTTTTGTGTCGTGTTGGTTCATGGTGGCCTCAAAGACGATGTAAACCAAGCACAAATGCAGAAAAATCACAACAATTGCTGGTGCAGTTGGGAACAGGGTGGAGTCATAAAGATGTGACGATTACGACCCTAACTCCCTAAAGCCTTAGGTGGGGGTCCTTATGTGTGGCCGTCTCGGTGGATGTGTGAAGTGACCTTAATCTTCCTGGGGATGGTTGAAAGGGCAGCATGAAAAATGGGAGACCTCTACACAAGAGGATGGCCCAGCACAAGAGAAGCAACACCTCAGGACCACAATCAGTTTACCTACAATGCATTTTGGAAGGATGGTATGTGAGGACGTGAAGCCATTTATGTTCACATGGATAATTCCTTCTCTCAACAGAGGCGGAGGCCTCAGGCACAACCTGTCTCCATGTAGGGGGTTACATCCTGATGACTCCACCCTGTTCCCACCTAATGAGCCTATTCAGGCCGGGGTGGAACAAAGCTTACTCTGGAGGATCTAACTGGGTTCTCTAACCTCTTTATTCAGTTTGAAGAAGCTGCTCGGATAAGTAGCAAAATGTTTTTAACGGAGAAGAAAGAAGTCCAGTTGACATGATCTTGACAACATTTGGATCCTGGTGCAGGACCAGAACTTCCTCACCGCAGCTAATGATGTCTTAGGAATAATCAGCCAAAATCAATGTGATTTCTTTGAATTTAATTTGATTTAGCAAAAATTTAAATCAGAGTCAAACCGTCAGACTATCACTGAACAGAGGTTTTACCAAGACTTAAAAATGAGCACAAAGGGACATAAAGCAACCACACAGATGTGGGGGGGCACAGTCCATTTATCAGTGTCACAGCTTGTGTAAAGAAGCTGTTCAGCATCCTGCTGGAGCATATATTATCTAACTTGTTTTGTAATAAGTTAATATCTAATATATCCTGAGTGTTTGAATTCCCATGATTTTTATGATTCAATTCTTTTTTTCTTTGTGTCCTTTTAGTTGTGATAATAGTTTTCCTTTTCCAATTACAACTTTGTGGATCTCATATTTCATCAATTCCCAAAAGCATCCATGGGTTTTTATTGCACAAGCCTGCTTCCAATGATTGTCTCTTATTCTTTCCATTTCCAATTTAAAGTCATCATTTTTGTAATAATGTGTTATTGAGTTTCCAATAGCCATAACAGCATTTCTGTGAAGAGGTATCCTGTAGTTTAATTTTAAGGAGGATTCCCCTATGATCAGTTAAAATGGGTGGTTCTATCTAAACCTCTGTAACCAAGTTAGCCAGGTTATTGGAGATTAATCCTTGTGTATATATGTTTTCTGGGTTTTTCTTTCTCCATACATCTAGAAGTCCCAGTCACAAACATGTGTTTTTAAGATCAGTCTATATTACTGTTTTTTTGGTGGTATGTGATCTATGTTGCCATCAAAAACAGTATTGGAATCTCCTCCCTAAATCCCTCTAGCTGAAGGGTAAGTAGAAAAAAGTAATTTCACATTCAAAATGCATAAATGAGTATTAATGATGTTATCATTGCACAAATATTGATAAGAATAAATTAACTGTTTTACATCTACAACTAATATAATCCATCAGTCAGACATGTCCTTGTCACAAACTTATCTTTTAAGATCGCGACCCCTGCTGACCCATTTTTTTCATTGGCAAACCATAAATCATTACCCCATTTGTCTAAATTGTTCATCAGCATCCATGAGTTTCTTGAATGAAATACAAGTCAGCACCTTTTACTGTTACGGCACAAAAACAGAGCTTTTCTTTATAAACCGCACAAACGCCTGGCATTTAGAGAAAAAAGTGAAATAGACGTAAAAAGAAAAGAGGGAAATATGAATGTGTCTGGATTAGAATAATTAAACGCAAATGAACTCATAGCATTAACAATTCCACAACCTGTCAATATTTTCATTTGCTCCATTAACACGCATGAATTAAACCCTTTGGAATGAAATGAAACACTGGAAACATGTAGTTAACTGTTCGCCTTTGACATAGTTCCTTGATCCCTTGAACCATCAGTAACAGCTCGAGCACCACCTTCTCCACATCTGGCCACGAACGACTCCTTGCTGCTGTGTCGCTGGCGGTGAGATCTTCTTGGCCCCTTGCTGATCTCGATGTGAACCCCAATGTAATACTCTGACTTTGACATTGTCCTCTGCATTTTCAGCGACTCCATACAAACGGAGGCTCCAGCTTCTGCTGTAAAGCTCTTGTTTGTTAACTTTGGCTTCCAGATGTACACACTTTTCCTTTATTTCCACATTTTCTGTTTTCATCCAGTCATTCTCTTTCTTCAGGTCCAACACATCTCGGTGGATTGACTTAAGAGCTTCACTACTATTTTCAATTTCAGCAGAAATGTGATGAAAATGAGATGATCAGGCCTTTCATTATTTTTTTCAAAGATGATTTGCATGATATTATTTTGTACTTCAAACAGGGTTGGTTCTAGAGCATTTCTCATTTTTTTCGTGGATTGACTTTTAGTTGTACGGGTTTGGTGCTAGACTCGCACTCTCCGCCATCTCCAGCTTTAAATGCATAGGAGTAGGTTTCACACATCCTCCTTCTTTCTTTAGCTAGTTTGACTTCCATACCTTGCTCGGCAGCAGATGTGTCTCGAGTGGACATGTTGCTTTGCACTAGCTAGACTTTCGTTAACTTACATTAAGTCGTCTTGGGTTCATAGATAACGTTGTTTTCGAAGTTATTGCTGGTAGTTTTTTTTTTTTTAGATATGTTTACAAGACTTCCCTCAAACCCTAAAGGGTAAACGGACAGAAATGTCAAATAGGCAGTTGTGGACTTTGAATGTGACAATGTGTAAGTATCCCTTGTTTTTTATGTGAAACTAAATTATTGTTCCCAGTTCATCTTTTAAGGTAACAGTTCTTTAATATCTGCCCCCCATAAAAGTAAAAATTGGAATGTCAGACCATCCTAACCAGGTAATTTGCCTTGTGCCAATCTTGTAAAGCCTTCATTCAAATCAATTTAAGAATGACACTTTAAAAATAAATGAAATTGGTAATATAAGTTTTAATAGTGTCAGAAATTAAAGATTAGTCCTCACCAGAATATGATGAACTGTACAATTTAGAAAACATTTTGTAAAGTTCTCCAGCTACTAGTCCTAGTTCTGTGTTTTTACCATTATTTAGAAGTAAAGTGTGTATTTTTTCTTCACCTGTCTTCTCTTTGTTCTAACATTTACATCTGGACCTTTCATATGCTTATTGTGATTATTTTGTTAATAATATATCTAATTCCGGCTCTAAAATAAAAACAATTGCTTTATCATCCACTTGTAGATGAGTAGTCTTACAGATTACAAATCAGTGATCATTTGTTAAACACTTCGAGTTTAAGGAGACTTTGGTTTATCGTCTTTGGTTAAATCTTCTGAGGATTAAACTCCTGCTTGTTTGAATATGTCCAACTCTTTAGTCAGTCTCCAGATCCCATCTCTGTTATGTTCGATTCTCCGTTGTCTTTAATATCTATAGCATTAATATTAAGCGCTTTTCTCAGGCTGACAAACATTGTGCTGTTTTCCTTCATTTGTTTGTTCTGGCGCTTGTTACACTTTAAACCAGCTCTTAAAATCCTTAAATGGGTTTAGTGACACACAGAACTGAAAACGCGCTCCGTTTGTATGGTCGGCAGGGTCCTCTGCGGCTGCCGTAGACCGGAAGTGAAAAAAACAAAAGACAACATGGTGCTGGAGAAGAAAGTTTCCGGTGAGCTTTGTTTAATTTAAACAAATTATACATCAAAACGAGACTTTGCTGCGTTTAAAAACGTCTTGGTTAGAAAACACGGTTAACAAGGTTAAAAGAAGAGTCAGTGTGTTAAAGAGTCTGTCGTTTTTCTGCATGTTGGCGGCAGTGATTCCGGTTCTTATCAGCGAAAATTAAACTCCAATTATCCTAACGACACGCCTACAAATATACATATACATATACATATACATATACATATACATACAACCTCAATAGACGTGTTACTTGTTTCTAAGGTATGTAAACGTTAAATTCTGCATAAATGTGTCAAACGCCTGCTCCATGTAAACACAAACCAAAACATCCAAAATACGTTTGTTGAATAAATAACTCAACGAAAACCAAAAGAAGAGACTACAGAGAGACACAAAGCCGGGACAAGGACTTGATAAATGCCACAAACGACCTAGTTTTTGTGAGGGGTGGGGGCACTTCGGAGGGGCCCACTGAGTCATAACCTGTGTGTTTGTGTGTCCCTCAGCTCGGGTGGAGGCCGGTCAGCGTAGAGTTTTAGATGAAGCCACCAGACAGAGGAGACTGACCAGACAGCTGGAGGCTCTGGAGAAAGACAACTTCCAGGTTTGGTATCTGAAGCACTACATGGATTTACTATCGTTTACTATCGAATTTACTGTCTTGTGTTAGTTCATCCAATGTTTATCATCTATTTTCAGCCATTGATCTGTAAAACTCGAGTTCTTGCTTTTAAGGGTTATTTTTAGAATTTAGTCTCATTGTCCTTATAAAAAAAATGGTTGTTTGACAAGGAAAGTTATGGGATTTTCAGTACAAACCATATTGCTGAGATGCTGCTGCTGCTTTGTGTTTCCAGGACGACCCTCTGTCCTCCCTCCCTCCCCCAGGTCCTACTGCTCGCCTACCTGCTTTCAGTGAGACAGAGGAACCAGGTGAGACTTTATCTACCCTCCTGAAGTCTTCTTCTGGATTTCCTCTTTGTTCTCTTCTCTTCTTAAAAGTAAACAGTCTCTCTGTCTGCCTCACTTACTAAAGATAAAGATGGTGTTTAAAGAAACATGTTTCCCTCCCGTTGTCATCCAGAGAAGAAGAAGAGGAAGACGAGAGGCGACCACTTCAAGCAGCGTTTCAGGAAGAACTTCACCACGCTGCTGGAGGAGGAGGTAAGTCGCACTGTTTTCCTGCTCTCTCATTGGCTGAGAGTCTGCGGTTAGCTGACCCCCTCCTTTGCTCACTGATTGGTAGAACCTGTCGGAGAAACCGGAACCAAACTACCTGTCTGCTGCAGCCCCTCCCTCATCTCTTCCCCCACGCCACTTCTGCTGCGTCTGTGGGTTCCCTTCACACTACACCTGCACCACCTGTGGGGGGCGTTACTGCAGCACCAAGTGCCTGTCCACACACAGGGAGACCAGGTACATGAACACTAGTCTGTCTTTATTCATGAGGATGCTCTCTGTTAAAAAAAAGTTCTCATTCCTTATAAAATGCCCTTGATTATATCTACACGTTGGACAAATGTCCTCATATTGTAAAATGCTTTTGCCAAAATTGATATATTATTATTATTTTATATTATTATTAGTTTTAGAAATTACCTTATTCGTCCAACCAACTGTCCAAATAGTAAACAAAAAATATTTATTACCATCAGTAACTTAATGATTTGCAATTATTCTTAATAATAGTTCATTAACAAAAAGTTATTGCTTTTGGTGTCCTCTTTTAAAAACTCCACCAAGGTCTACATTTCCCACAAAGTTCTCTTTAAAAGACAAACTTTGCTCTCACAGTATAAATGTGTTTTTATTGGACAGGTGTAGGTCACTTGTCTCTGTGGACTGTCAATAAAGAATTTCAGTAGTGATTTCTTTTTTTTTTCCTGTCTCTGCACAGGTGCTTGAAGTGGACACTGTAGTGGCCTCCTTGTTGCCATGGTGACGTACCTTATAGGATGCAGCCACCTGTGGGGTTCAGAACATTTTGGATGATACAGTTCAGGCTTAGGACTTTGTCTTTTTACTCTTCATAGACTGAGAAATGGACATAAATATGCCAGCACAGCACATATTACAACTTTTTGGAAGGACTCTGATTGCTTCTCATCTTTCTCTCTGAGAGTTGATGTTAAATGGTAAATATTTTTTGAATTTGTGCTGATAATCCTCACAAACCATGAGGAGGAAACAGGTGGATAAAGGTAAAACAGGATGCAGTATATATTAGTACTAATTATATATTATTAGTAATAATATATTTCTCTGTTAACTAATCAAGAGCAGAGTTGCAATTATTTCAGTTTGTAAAAAATACCATTTGTTTCATCTTCTCAAATGTGTTGATTTGATACTGAATATTTTTGGACCAATGATGTGACGAAATAAGTACTTGAGCTTTCATATATAACATTTTATTGACCAAACCTTTTTTTTTTTTTTTTTTTTTAATGTGCATGTCTGTATGATGTTAATATTGTTGTAAATTAACTCCACCTACAAACCAGAAGGGCTCATTAGCAGTTGTTGGATCTGACTCAGCCACTTTGGACCACATTACCTACGTGAAGTGTTCCGATGATTTTATCCACCCTGGACATTATGCACAAAATGTCTCAAATGTGCCACAATGTGTAAATAATGACTTTAGTTGTTTTTAATTAAAAAATAATTTAATTCAGTACATCTGTATCCTCAATTTCTTTCCTTGTCTACATTAGCATCGGATTTTACAAGTGGAAGCGAACTAGAAGCAAACATCATAAACCACCGATTTAGTTTCCACAAAGAAGAATATTTATCTACAGACTACAGGCTTTTTGGTCTAGAGTGTTTCTTTGTGATTCTAGGAGGTCAGGAGACCTTTTGACTGCAGACAGCCACAATTGCCACCACTGTATGACATTAACTTTGTGTGTTCTCTCCTGTAGTTGTCTTTGTCCTTCTCTGTCCCCCTCTCTCTGTCCCTTTCTGCAGGTGTCCCCGGCTTTGGAGCTGTGTGTTTTCCAGCGTGCAGCTACTGGTCCTACAAACCTGCCAAGTTTTGTTGTTGCTTTTGTTGCTCTTTTCTTTTCTATCTCCACTTCCACCGGTCAAGGCAGATGGTCGTCCACCCTGAGCCTGGTTCTGCTGGAGGTTTCTTCCGTCAAAGGGAGTTTTTCCTCTCCACTGTTGCCTATGGCTTTTTCAAGGGGGAATTGTTGGGTTTTCTCTATACATCTTTATAGTCTTGTCTTTATTCTGTAAAGTGCCCTGAGATGACTTTGTTGTGAATTGACGCTATATAAAAGTTGAATTGAATTGGGTCAAACCTTCGCTACCAGTATTAAAACTAAAAAGGTTTTTTGTGAACAAAGTGTTTTTAGTTTCATAACTGATTTATTCTATAATTTCTCACTGAAATAAAAACAAAACAATGATCAAATTGACTTTTAAATGAAAAGACTGTGGTTAAACTGTTGATTTATCAACACTGAACCTGACTATTCAGATTGCGGTTGTTGCTTTGAACGTTTGAATAGTGTTCGTGTGTGGTGGGTTCAAAGTCCAGCTAACACTCTCACTCTTTTTTTCCTTCCTGGTATCCATGGCAACCGGGTCATAAAACTACGTCAATAATTATGTGGACCTTTGAGGCTTGTGGTGCGTGTATTGCATGGATTAAGTTTTCTCTCCAAACCTGTTTCTCTCTCTCTCTCTCTCTCTCTCTCTCTCTCTCTCTCATACACACACACACACAAAGTGTATTCATGTGGTAACAACAGAAAGGAGAGTGAGTGTGTGTATGTGTGTTACAGCTGCACAGACTTTGTCCTGGCTGTAGGAAGTCATCGTCGTGCCGTCACAGTAGTGACAAGCTTCACATCAGCAAGTAAGAACAAACTGGGAGAACTGGGAAGGGAGGTGGTGATTGACGGCAGGACAGGTGAGTGTGAGAAGACACAGGGATTTGGGGATTATCTGGTTTCTTTAGGCACTGATCAGCAGGAAGACGCCCCGAGTGTGAAACTAAGTAGAAAAACGTCATTTCAACTTAACATTCACTCTATTTTACTGAACTGTTTAAGATTTAACAGAAACGAAGTGTTCATATGAAGTTAATTTGGTGCAATAAATATTTGAATTTGTATTTTATGACTTACAAATTTAGATGGTTTGGAAATAAAGTTTGTACTGGTATTTGTGCAAAATCACATTTGTAAATTTCAGTGCACAAATTCATTCAAGTACAAATCCTGTTTTGCAAATACAAATTTTGATCTACGCATTCGTGGATGTCAAGTCGTGCATTTTGTAGCTCTCATCCTGTGAATATGTATCTTCTCACATACACAAATGATCTGTGTATCCCATCTGTGAATACAAATCCTTTTTAGCCACACTGATCTTTTTTTTGCACTTTATTCCTGCGGGAGGGGTAAAAAAAAATTTAAACTTATATCAGCCAATTACATCGCTTCTCCTCCAGCCAATCAGAGCGTTATGACTTTTGAACTCTGACCGATTAATGTAAACAAACTGGAGCGTTGGTTACGTATTGTAACCCCAGATTCTATGAGTACAGGCGTTGCCCTCTTAAGAGCTGTCCCTAAGGAGTTTATTCCGCGCGCATGCGCAGTTGTGAATATTTACTTCTACGCCTCCCTCAGGTCTATATAATAGCGTTCCGCCCTGAGTTCTGTTCCCAATAAGCCAGCATTTTTACTTCAGCCGACTCGGGTGGGCGCAGCAGGCCCAACAGCCTACGGGGCTACGCCTATACTCATAGATCTGGGGTTACAAGATGTAACCAATGTTCTATTACATATAGGCTTCGCCCTCTAAGAGCTGTCACTATTGGGATATGGGCGAAGCTTGATGTGGTCAATGCCCAACTGGACCACCGGAGTCCATAAAAGCACAAAACACACCAGCTCAATGCACCACAGAAGGTGCCCAAGAAAAGAAAGTAGAACACAGCACCCACACAACCTGAATGCTATTGAAGGAGGACAGTGAGGATTCCTGAGAGCACATAAAACCAGTGGTAATTCCCACTGAGGCGTCATTGAACGCATCACGGGCCCTGCCTTCTCACTCCCTTTAGAAAGCATTTAATCAGAGGATGTGCAAAGACAGATCTCTCTCCAAAACCTTCATGCCGGCTAGAAACAGCTGCAGCGTAGGTTTTAATTGTGGATAGGGCGAGATTTCTCTCCACTAAGAGCTGGAGGAAAGTCAGGATTTGAGAAAGTGGACATGATGTGGGGTCCATGCTCCTCTACAAACACCATCGCTGAAAAGCAAATCCTTCTGCTGCCTCAGAGGCTGTTGTGGATGGATGGTCTGTATAACTGCAGGTGGGAGCCCTAAGCTCTCCAAACGCTCCCGTTCAGGGGCCAAGACCACAGGCGCTGACCTATCAGCGAAAAATGGTGGATCGAGTCGTCCACCTGTCAGAGTGCGTCTCTGCGCCACGGGAGTCTCCACCGTTCGCTCGACACTCGCTGAAACATTGTCGGGAACCTAGATCTGCTCGTGCGCTCTGGAGCCACTAGAAAGACTGATAGTTGCATTTCCTGTACCCGCGCTAGGAGGCGTGGGATTAGAGGAATCGGGGGAAACAATAGAGGAGGGCTCTGGACCACGGGTGGTAAGAGAGGGCATCCACACCGAGAGGTGGATCGTGCTGCGCGCTCATGAAGAACCACAGACGGCACTGTGTGTATTCGCGGGAGGCGAACGGATCGACCTCTGCTCTCCCGAACCTGTCCCACAATGGCTGAGCGAGTGAGGGTTTCAGCCTCCACTCGCTCGGAAGAGGCCCTCCCCGTGACATCAGGTCTGCAGCCCGGTTATATTTCCCAGGGATGTAGGGCGCTCAGATGAAGACCTCCGGCTGTTTTGAGCAGGCGAGCGGCGCGAACTCCGGCCTGACGATTGATGTAAGCGGCAGCTCTTGTTGTCTATTCTCACCATCGCGTGTTTGTCTTTCAAAAGTGGAGCAAAGTGTTTTAAAACTGTGGAAAGTTCCAGACAGTTTATGTGGGAGATGGTGGCTCTCGCCAATTTCCTCCCACGAGCGGACACAGTCATACACATCCCGCCCAACCTGAACAGAAAGGTGTCTGTGACCGCTGATATGTGTGACGTCACTCTGCCGAGGGGAGTTCCCGTTGCCAGAACAGCGGGGGATTTCCAATACGTCAGATCTGACAGCAGGATGGAGGGACAGTCACCAAGCGTTTTTTGTGGCGTATTGGGTCGAGGCGGACACGGCCAAACCACTTCTGGATCTTTCTCATGTGGATAAGGCCCAGAGGAACAACCTCGTGACTGGCTGCCATGATGCCAACAGGCGCATCACAGACAGAGCTGATACTACTGCGTGAGGCGAAAAACGTGACAGGAGAGAAACGAGCCTCTCTCTCCTCGCGTGAATGAGCTTTGCCTTCATGCTGGGTGCATCCAGGTGAACTCCCAGATAAAGGAACTGCGGAACGATGAGGCGCAGGCTGCACTGCCGCCGCGGCCTGAGACGCAGTGGCAACAGAAGCTGAGGTGCGTCTCGGCCCAGGGCGATGATCTCTGCCATCCCACCAGGAGCATAAGGGGGCGCAGAGACCTGGATGGTGCATGACCCGTCTGCCTCTTCTGGCGCCCGCTGAAAATGGGCGGCGGGAGAAGCGGCCCAACGAGCCCAACGGGGCTGATGGGACCGTTCAGCAGGCTCTTTCTGAACGGTTCAGGAAGCTGGAACATGTGCAGCCACATGTTGTGCAGCAGCATCGTCATCCAAGCCATGAGTCGCGACTGGGCCACGGCCGCCGTCAAAATGGCGTCTGCTTAAGAATGTTGCTTTGGGAGGCAAAATGGAAGCTAGACTGGATTCTAGTGGTGGAACGGCAGGAAAACCGTGCTCCGTATCTCCGTGGACTCTGGTGAAGGCGTCATATCGTGCGACTGGCGCCCTCAGTTTTCCCGGGTATTTGTCGAGCCTCCAAAAAGAAGCAGCGGGTGTGAAGGTCTGTTTCCATGAAGTAGCCGGTGTCGCAGGATCCTCTAACTCTTCTTTTTGCTTCTTCGTATGGCTGCTTCATACGCTGAAGTTGAAAGGGGAGCAGAACTCAGGGCGCATCGGAATTATATACTTTGTGTGCGGACTTGAGGGAGTAAAAGTGAAAGCGCCAAAGAACCGCTTCACGACTGCGCATGCGCGCTAGCACAAACCCAATAGCGCCCCCCAGAGTGGAAAGCACTGAACTGGAGAGTGAGGAGTGTGAAACGTCTCCAAGATAAAACCGGACGTAAGAGCAGGTGGAGGACCATGATGCCGTCAGGCAGATGTGTTCCACCGACACCCCTCTGAGCAGTGCCCCAGACGAGGCTATTCCTCTTATGGAGTGTGCACGGATACCCTCTGGTAGCTGGACCCCAGAGGATTGGTATGGTTTCACACAGCCAGTGGGACAGGTGCTCAGCGGAAAGACAGAAAGACCGGTAGCACTGGCGATCTTAAGGATGTCTGGAAGCTCTTGTAGTAGCTGGACCATGACGGGCAGCTGGCGTAGATGATTCTGAGCTACGGCGAAGAGGGTAGTTTGGAGTGGGCTGCTCCAGCCCCACAGGTGGGAGAGGGGGGAGCAAGGGGGAGCCCGAGGGTGAGCCGTGAGATGGATCCTGATGATGTTGCTCAGTAGGCCGACAATCAGGAGGCTCAAATGTCAAGGACATCGTTCAGAACCCAGTACTACTCCGGGGGTTCAGAGAAAAAATCAGGCCGGGAGCATAGGGTGTCCTCGGGCAGAAGCCTGCAGAACATGCAGGAAGCCCGCTCAGTAAGCGCGAGCCCCGTGTGTTCCGCTGCCAAGCAGCCAAGGCAGGGAGGGTGAAGGTCATCGGGTTCAATATAGCCGACGTGACAGGAGCTGCAGATGCTGACGCCGCCTTCCTTAGCTTTGCTCCCGCCACTGTTCTTCCCGCTGCGTCGAAAGGACATATTTGCTCTGTAGAAAAGTAATTTCTCCAGTTGGCACAAGGCTGAACCAAAAAGAGGGAAGAAGTGCTGCAGTCGCCGCTGTCTTGTGGCGCGATTGCTGACGTAATTGGGCGCAGCGTGAGAGAAGTACAGTAGCAATTTTTGGCCACTCACCGGTGGGCGTGGACTATACTGCTTCAGTTGGCGCGAGCGCGCAGGGACGCGTCTGCCCATCAAGGCGAAACCGAGACTCGTCTGGGCCATTTATCCCCCATTCATAAGTGTTACAGTGAGAAAATACATATCCACAGGATGAGATCCGCTAATGCGTAGATCAAGATTTAAACTTGAAAGAGTATCTTTGTGCAATTAAATGTACAAATGTGATTTTGCACAAAAAATTTAAAATCAAACATTTTAAATCATAAAATACAGATACAAATATTTACTGCATCGATTTAACTCCATTTGATTAAGTGTCAACCTTCTCTGACTACAGCTGCTGACGTTAATAAAAATGTCTTTAAAGCTCCTCCACCATGAAGTCATCATCAGTGACAGCTACACAGGAAACTCAGCTCCTCCAGTCTTCATCATCTCCTCCTCGTCGTCCTCAGCTGTCTCTGCAAAGTCCAGAGCTGCAAGCAGAGTTTCTGCAAGGTGAAAATCTCCTCTTACCTCCTCAACCTCACAGACCTAGGACCACACACAAACACAAAATAGGCATAAAGAGACAACAAATTACTAATAAGAGACAAAAAGGATTAAAAAAAAAATGATCACAAAAAGTCCCTGGACAGGACAGAGCCTTTCTGTGTGGAGTTTGCATGTTCTCCCTGTGTTTGCGTTGGTTTGCTCTGGTTCCCTACCAGTAAAAGCATGTTAGGGACCAGGTCAGGTTAGTTGCTGTGGCTCAGGACTAACCTTTCGTTGTACATCTTGTATGTATAAAGACAAATAAAGTCACCTTTACCTTTAAGAACAGACAGAAATTATTACAAAAATGACTTAGAAGTTTCACAAAGGTCAAAAGACAAGGAAATTACCAAAAAGAGACAAAAGAGATAAATTGAATAAAAGGTCTATGAATAGAGACAAAAAAGCCACAAAGCTTCAGAAAATACTAACAAATAGATGCAAGATGTCTAAACAGAGACAGGAGGTCCACAAACAAAAGATGTCTCATGTCTCACTGTAACCTTTTTGTTTCCAGAGCGTCAGAACAAACTTCGGCCTTGCAGCAACAGTGACTCCGGTCTTGTCTCCCCCTTCTCCCTAACCTCTTCTACCTCGCCTCCCCTGCCCCCTCCCACCAGTGACACTCCTTTGTCCTCTCCCTGTAGCTCCTCCTCATCCTCCTCACCATCTCCCTGCTCCGACAACAGTTCAGGTGAGACCAGCAGCTGATGGGGTGTTTGGGTTACAGCTTCCCCTGGTGGACTGACCACAGCACTGCTGAGCTCAGTTTGTTCTTGAGCAATAGAGCCTCATACAGTTACAAGTCTTGTTATATTTGCTGTTTTGTTGAACTATTAATGTTTTACTTTTCTCATGTTTCTCTTGATCTTCACTGTGTGCAGCCCGTTTGTCCCTGTCCAGCCCCGAGCTCCTCTCAGAGCTGAAACAGTCCCGGACACGCTCCCTCAGGCATGTTCGTACACATAGTGGACTGACCACCATCTTCTCTGGACGAGGAAGACGAGGAGGAGAACAGGTGAGCGGAGACAAATCAGCTGAAATTAGAGTCAAAAATATTTACTTCACAGGTGAAAACTACACAACATTCTTCCTTTTTCAACTTCCACCACTTCGTCCTCTGCTCTGCCTTAGTCCTCTTCATCTTCCTCACCACCAGCATCATTTTACACACCACCATCCTGTGTTGTCTGGCTACAGTCTCCCCTACCAACACTTTACAGTCACTGATCTCTTTCAGATTACAGCATCTACACAAGATGTCGTCCACCTGAGTGCTTCTACCTCCGCTCTTATACGTCACCCTATGTTCCTGCCTCTTCTGAATGAAAGTGTTTACTACAGCCATTTCCATCCTCTTTGCAAAGTCAACCACCATCTGACCTTCTGCGTTCCTGTCCTGAAGACCAAACCTGCCCATAACAGTCTCATCACCTCTGTTCCCTTCACCTACATGTCCATTGAAATCTGCACCAATGACAACTCTCTCACCTCTGGAGATGCTCTGCATCACTTCATCTAACTCACTCCAGAATTTCTCCTTCTCTTCTAACTCGCATCCTACCTGTGGGGCATAACCACCAACAGCATTGAACATCACCCCTTCAACTTCCAGCTTCAGACTCATCAACCTGTCTGATACTCTAATCACATCTAGAACATTCCTCACAAACTCCTCTTTCAGTATAACTCCTACTCCATTTCTCTTCCTATCTGACCCATGATAGAACAACTTCCTTGGTTGAAGGAGAGGAGGAACACACCTTCCTCCTCTCCTTCAACCAACAGTAGTCCAATTTCCACTGGCACCCTGTAGTTCAACAGCACTGGGGGTCGTCGTTAACCTGGGCTCCCAACTGATCTGGTATGGAAGTCAGATTCGGTGTGGACGTCATGATTTGCATGTTTAATTTAGCGTGTTTTACGTCGGATGTCCTTCTTGACCCAACCTTCTGCATTCATCCAGACTGGCGACTGCCACAAGGTTGCATGTGGTTGCATTAATTTGAGACTTTTCATTAATTGTTTTCATTATAATAATTTATAGTTAAATTATTTACAATTCTTTTTGAACAGTATTTGATATTTATATTCACAGTTACTGTTTATATTAAGAATACTCATATTTTTGAAATAACTTATTTGGGCACATGACATTATTCACAATATTTTATGAATATTCTTGGGAATGGATTGTCATTATATTAATATTGTAATTAGTTCTTAATGTTAAAATTTTAGTACTTTACCTTATTTCTTCAGAGTTTTGTTAGTATACTACAAACAGCACTTTTAATAATTTATTTAATGGGACCAATTTGCTCAAAAGCTCAGAAATGACAGCTGCACCTGCCTTTAGCTGACATCTAGTTGTTGCTGGTAAAAACCCACGTGTCTCTATGTATATTTGTGTACATAACTTCCCATTTAGTTGATGAAATGCAGTGGCAGTTTCACTTTAAAAGCCTGGATCATGACTGGGTTTGAAATATATGAGGATCAGTTCACTTTGCCTGTAATAATAATTGAGTGGATTAAAACTGACTGACTTATAAAACCACATGATGATGTTTGTCTTCTCTTCCAGGACACTGCTGCAAATCCCTCCACACAACTACCCACTCAGAAGACTTTACACTGAATTTATCTACAACATCTGCATCTTTACCAGATACTGGACCTCTGTCTTTATGGACTCTATTCTGCTTTAATTGTCACACGTCTGTCATTTCAAACCGAACTCAAACACTAAAACATACAATATATGGATTTTGTGTCTCTGGAGTAATTCTGCAGTAGATTTACTTTGATGTTTAGGGATTGTCCCGCTTCATCACTCAGCTTCTTTTGAGACGTCGGTGAATAAGGGTCCAGGTCCAGGGGCACTAAAACAGCACCAAGTCATGTTGGTCCCTCCACCATACTTCACTGCTGGGATGATGTTTTCATGTTGTGTGCAGCTCTGTTTTTACACCACACATAGTTCTGTGTTGTTCTCAAACGATTCTACCTTTGCTTTATCTGTCCTCCAGACATTTTCCCAGTAGTGTTGTGGAGTTTTAAGGTGGTGTTTAACAAACTTCAGGCACGTCGCATTCTTTTTGTTTTTGTGAATTGTTGACTCATGACCAGAGATGTGAACCGACTCCAATGAATACTTCCGGTCTGTAGCTGTTACTCTAGAGCTCTTTTACCTCATTGAGGACTCTGCTTAGTGCCTTTAGAGTGATCTACTGTGGCTCTATGGAAAGTAGCCACATTACCAATTCATCTTAATTTATAGACGATATGTCTTAACTGTGAACTGATCTAAAGGTAGTGAGATTATTCCAGAACCATTTCCTGCTACGTGCAAATCAACAACTCTCGATCATAGTCTTCTGATGTCTTTTTCGTGAGACATGGCTCACATCAACTGATGCTGCTTGTGAATAGTACTGACAATGTTTGAGGTTTTTATAAGTTAAGGTTGATCTAAACCCCAGTCTGAGAGTCCTTCTGGTGCTTTTTTGCAAATGTCCACTTTCATGTGTTCTGTCTAAAATCTTTGCTGTATCACAATGTGATACTTCAGTTTTTTTGTTTTGATATATTTACAGACATCTAAAAAGTCTGTTACCTAGTAATTATGGGGTACTGAGTGATTAATGCGGGAAAAAAAAAGAATTATACAATAGTATCAGGCTGCAACATACCAAAATTAAACAAGTGAAGGGGAAACTTTCTGAATTCTCTGTAGATAAGCTATTTTTTGACATTTACATTTACATTTACATTTAGTCATTTAGCAGACGCTTTTATCCAAAGCGACTTACAAGTGAGGTACAAGGCAGCAAAAATCTAAGTCAAGGAGAAAACATCAAAGCAAAGTCCTATCAGAAAAGTGTTCACAGTTCACGAGATACAAGTGCAAGAGAGCAGAAAGATTTTTTATTTATTTATTTTAAAGATTTAAGTGCATAGGAAGATGCGGAAGAGTTCAGTTTTCAGCAGTTTTTTGAATATTGGGAGAGAATCAGCTGAGCGTGCAGCGTTTGTTAGCTCGTTCCACCATCGTGGGATCATTGCACTGAACAGCTTTGCTTGGTGTCTTCTATGCAGTGCTGGGACCACCAGACGTCGTTCGTTAGCAGACCGCAGCGGGCGAGAAGGGTTGTAGACTTGAATGAGTGAGTTGAGGTAAGCGGGAGCTGTCGAGTTAACAACCCTGTAAGCAAGAGACAGAGCTTTGAACCTGATGCGAGCAGCTACACTGTATAATGGTATTATAAGCTGGTTTTGTTGACTGAGTTATTGGTTGCCAAAAAGCATTTACCAACAATAAATTAAAGCAGCAAAGACTGAGTCATGACTCTCAAATGATGGCAAGTAATGTACAACTTTAATGTATTTGGAAAACACTATTCCTTGGTGACTTGATATACACAATATATTGTACACAAGTTAAAAAAATCATAATTACAAGACAGACCATTGAGAACGGAGCAAATTGGGAAAATAAGATTTTTATGTATTATATTGTGAGAAAAGCTAAAACAGGATTTATAATTTAAAAAAAATGTCTCACCAGGATTTTTAAAAATGCTTTTAATGTGGAATTTTTGACAGCTTTTCTAAAGAAAACTCAAAACTGATGCACGTTCTGATTTTCTTCTGATTTAAATTGCAAAATTGCACAGAATTTATAGGTGAATGGTTGAGTTGTTCCTGGCGGGACTGATAACTAGCACTCAAATTGTAATGTCATCTTAAAAGACTTTCTGATTGATTTTAAATGAGAATCAGGAAAAAGGTGATAAAAATCACATTACATAAATTCCTTTTTAGCAGGACTCTACGTTAAGACTATACTTTCTTAACTTCTCTATAACCAGTTTCACACAGCGATCATAAAGATAATTAATGCCACATAGTCAGGAGACATTTAGCATAAAGACATCTAACGTGGTCCTGCTGAGAAGTATAAAATACTGAATGTAGACTTTCACAGTTTGTCTCCAGAGTGAAACAAATTCAAGTCTGTCCTTCCGTGTAAAACCTTTTCCACGCTGGTCACAGCTATATGGTTTCTGGTCACTGTGAATGCGCTGATGGGCTTTCAGGTTACTCAACTCTACAGGTTACTGTGTGAACTTGTTTGTGGATTTTTTAGTTGCCTGGATTGTGTGAAATCTTTCCCACAATGGTCGCAAGCTGTACTGTTTCTTCCAGTGTGAATTCTCTGATGAACCTTTAAACATTTTAATGTTGCAAAGATTTTATCACATTGCTTACAATAATGGCATTTTGGTCTTGTTCCTCTTGGTTCCTATAGCAAAAGACAGAAATAAAAGGTAAGTATATGCCAAAAAAAAATTATACTCAGGTTCATAAATATTGAAACAATAAAGTTTTGGGGGCATTTGGCTTCTGCAGCACCACATTAAAGTTAAACACACAAGATGTGAGCAAGTCAAGACTTTCCGCTTTGATTTAAGGGGTTTGACAAAAGTGTAGCATTAACCCTCATTATTCCACGACTAAACACTGGTGCAGTAGAGTGCAGCCTACTGACCATAGGGTCGGAGGTTTGCACCCCGCTCCTCCGAACCACGTGTGAAAGTGGGCAAGACACTGAACCCCCATCCCCGCGCAGTGCCGGTTCTGCTGGGAGAGTTCTGGCTGGAAGGGCATTTGGCTTAAAAACTCATGCCAAATCAATGAGGTGAGACTGACAGTAATTCTCCCCCAGTCCCCCCCCCCCCCCATTCATTTATTCATACTTGATGGAAAATCTAGTCTGATTAAATGATGCATTTGACTCTTAGCATTTTACCTTGTTATAATAGCAACTTGTACTCTGTACTTTTAAAATGTTGTTCAAACTTTGTCTCATCTCCATGTTTAGTCTTGAAGTGTTTGCAGTTATTGTCTAACAGCAGACCATCACACACTGTAGTGACCCAGAGTCACTTCATGCTCACAGCTGCTTATCAAAGTGCTGGAAAGGGAAAAGGTTTCCAGAAAAGGAGAAAAGTGCTGAGAGCAGTAGCCCGAGGGTGGAGAATGTTCTGCCCAGCAACAGGAGGTTATAAAAAATGTGTGATGTATAAAGTTTAGAACTGAATAGGATGGAGAGTTGAAACTCTGTCGATGTTCTCCTCTCTTCCTGGATATTGAAGCTTCTTTACTGATGACACTTGAGGTGTCTAAGACCAGATATGGTCATTTTTGCTATGACACCTGCACGATGTTTTGTTGTTGCGGTTTTCTTTTCTCTCTTCACTTTCCACTCACCCCAACCGGCCAAGGCAGATGGTCGTCCACCCTGAGCCTGAGGAGTTTTTTCTCTCCACTGTCGCCTAAGGCTTTGCTCCAGGGGGAATTGTGGGGCGGCGCCCTACATACTTGTGTAGTCTGACTTTATCATGTAAAGTGCCTAGAGATGACCGTTGTGAATTAGAACTAGATAAATAAAGTTGAATTGAATAAACAGTCTGAATAAACTAAGGTGGTTCTGAGTTTTATTTACTTTAACCCAATGCTTGGGAACTAACTGGCAGTTTAGCAACACAAAAGAATGTTTGGAAGACCACAGAAGATGACTAAAGTGTATGAGAGCAGAAATCTGTCCATGATAGAATTAATGGTGGAATCATGTTTATCTGCTAACATATCTGAACCGGGGTCACTGCTGTTTACTGAGGATCTGACTGCTAAAAGTAGCAGGATTCATTCTGCAGTGTATAGGAACAAACTCCTTGGATTCAGTCAAATGCTGTAAGACAGATATTAAACGGTTTCAGATTACAGATGGATAATGACCTAAAACATGCAGCAAAAACTAACCAAATGTTTCTCAAGACAAAGAAACATGTTATCTTTTAGTATCTCAGCCAGTCACCTGCTCTCAGCCCAAAAGAGCAGCTTTAAGAGGGAAAGAGCCACAAACACAGCTGCAGGAAGCATCAAAGGGAGGAAACTCAGCATTTGCTCCATCGGTTCCAGACTTCAGTCTGCGACTGCAAAGGGGATTTCATCAAGTATTACATGCGTTTATTATGTTTGTAATTAGATTAATTGGCTCCATTATTTACAAGCTACAAAAATGCGTGTGGTTGGACACACTATCATCTAACCCCTTAAACTGAAAATGACTTCAATCACATTGTTTCATATCAAATTTGCCAAAGGTCTTATTACTGTTCAAGTACTTGAAAATCTGACTGTAAAGTCAAACGTGTCATTTGTAGATATTTTCAACAGCGGGACCTGAAGTTAGTGTGACCCACAACTACTTTAAACAGACTATTAGACTTAAGTTGTGAAACCTACATTACACTATACAAAGATAATTTCTGCTGACTATTGGCTCTGTCATCACTGTCCTCATTTTTGTAGAAGCAGAGAAGCTAATAAAAAAATGTGTAGTAAACTGGTAAACAGATAAAAAGGTTGTAATGCAGCCTCCAAAAACTTCTTCCACCTGTGATCACTCTCCATCCCCCAGACCTCCAAAGAGCAGAGAGGTCACAAAAGAACCTTCTTTAATGGCTCCATACACACACCTTCGATGAAAATCTTTTTTTTTCATTAAATTTTTTTCTGTTGCAAATTCATCAAAAGTTTCAGTTTGTTCCTGGATCTGAGTCTAAGGGTATTTGGGAAACAGATGTAAAGTTCAGATAAATGTTGTCAAACATGATGCTGATTTTTTTTTTTTAAGATTCGATCTAAAACCAGAGCGACCGGATGATACTCGGACCCTCGAGACTCGTCCACATGTCCTTAGTCTTGTTTCGCTCATGAAAACAACTACGGTCACCTGTTGGTCAGCGGGGTCACTGGTCCACTGATCCAACCCCTGGTTTTCTTCCTCCCTCCTTATTTCACCGTCGTTCCGATCTTGGTCCTGGTCCTGATTTTCCTCCTTCATTGTGTTGATGTAACAAAACTGGTTTTTGAAATCCAGCAGCTCTGGTCTCTGACTGAATCCCATCCGCGTTCTCACGACATCGCAAATATTCTGCGGTCTTTGTTAGACCACTATTTTTCTATTCTTTTCTATTCTATTTTTTAATAGAATCTGAAGTTAGTAGCAATAAAAATACAAATGTTGAAAACTACACACCAAGGAGAAACATTTACTGTCAACTTATTTTAAGTGTGTGCTGTAAACTTTACTACAATTTTATTTTGTAGTTTTTTACGAATCAGCACCTGCAGTAAATGATGAGTAAATAAACTTCTTAGATGCAAGTAGTGAAGTAAAAACTATAATATTTCTCTCTAAATTGTAAACCAGCTAAAGTACAAGTACCTCTAAGCTGCACTTAACTACAGTACATGAGGAAATGAATGTACTTATGACCTCTGAGTACAATTGTCTTTACTACACACAAACATGTCACTCTGTTGTTTTGTTTATAGTTTCAGTTTTAAATGTTAAAAAATATAGATTTATTTGTTTTTCACCAAAAATATAAAGGAAACACAACTGATTTGACTGTGTCATCATCTTGATATGTTCAGATTGTGACCCTGACAGATGGAGACACATTCTCAGCATAAAACTGTAAATCTCATGTTATTGGACTCTGATCACAGACAGGGAACCAAGAACATGATGATGACTATTAATCAATATCGGAAGCTAACACATCAAAAGATCATGATTCATTTCTTTTTCTCTGCTGGTTAGTGATTAGAACTTTTCGTCTATAACGGCACTTTGTAAATGCAGTGTCATTCAAAAACAGAAATTCATGCAGAGTTGATGTACAAGAAAGAAACTGTCATTGTCAGCATTGTTTCACAAAGGCCTTTTTTGTTTGTTTGTTTTTTTGCCAGCTCCTATTTATTTTTGTGAAAAATTACTTCTTCTAGGCTCCACAGCTAAACAGTGATTCACCTCTGTGCTACAGTGTTAACAGGGATTTTAACTCGTATCCACAATGTGAGCCAAATCAGATCTCACAAGAAAATCTATTCTACCAGCTGAGCAACAACTCAGACTCCCAACTTAACAGTCAACAACACATTTAATCCATCAATTATTCACCATACGAATATTTAATTAAAACTTCAGTTGAAAACATAGCTATAATAACAAAATGCAAAATAAAAAATTTGAGGAATCCGTCACTGAATTAACAAACAAGATACCTGATGCATTTAAGCATAAACAATTTCAAACCACACTCCTCTCTAAAAATGTAAAATGATTAAATTGTAACACAAAAAAGAACAAATTGTTGCTGCGTAAAATTAAACAATAAAATACATTTTGACTTTACTTTAATTTGTAATAATGAATCCAAATACACAAAAAGTCAGTTTCAAACCTGTCTGACAGTTTCACACAGCAACAATCAGAAGTTACAGTAACTTTACATTTAAAAATCATATAAAAGCCTAAGAAACATACACTCACTGGCCAATTTATTAGGTGCAATCTAATGTGATGCAATGTCAAGGGAAATGTGACAAAGGTGTTAAACAAATTCACAGTCACAGTGAGAGATTCTTTATGTTTTTGGTTGTGAAAACAGAACTAGTGTTGAGCATGAATGTTACAAAAACACTGTATGTACAGATTAATGTAACAGATTCCAAGGCACAACAAACAAGGATAATATGACAAAAGTATGATTATCAGACAATAAGGCTAATGTACAGAAAACACAAAATATTTAAAATCAAAGATTATAATGAGTGAAAAAAGATTTTTTTAAAATCAAGTTACATTTTGATAAAGAAAAGACATATAGACAAGGATGCACAAAAAGAAGAGGAAAATATTACCATAAAAAAGTACAAGCTAAAAAGAATTTATATATAAACTTTATTTAGCTTGTACTTTTATATATATATATATATATATATATATATATATATGTGTGTGTGTGTGTGTGTGTGTAAATGCATCATATAACAGTTAATACATGCACACGAATAGTGCACTTTAAATAGTTAATTAAAATCCAGGCTAAAAAGACGACTTTAATGTTTAAAAACATCAAGACTTTATGTTTTTCTGAGTTTCCACTTTCTTTCCAGTGCCTAACCCGAACCAAACCCTTACATTGCCTTTTTAGGGCAAAAACACTTTTGGCACCATCAGGTGCTGTGCAAGAATGGTCGGTAGGAATAAAGGGGCTTTGTTGGCGTTGAGGTGTGGGGACAGGTTGAACGTCTCCCAGCCTGTGTTATCCTGTATCACAGCACACACGTAAAACTGTAATTATTGAAGTTTAAATTAGAACAGTTTTAAATTTGTTCCAGCTTTACATTCTGCTCTACAATAATATTCTTGGTCCTCAGACCAAATAATCAGAAAAAACCCGATCACACAGCAAAAATATTGTTAGTATAGAGCAAAATTAGTTCCAGAAAGAAAGGCTATATTATTGTACAACAAAAAGTGAAACCGTAAGAGCTGAAACACACACACAGACTAGTTTTAGGTGGTTTTTTAAACATGTAAACAGAAAAGACTTTCTCTCAGATCATCCGGTCATTTATTTAGACAGAGCATTTAGTAAACAAATACCAGATGAGCTGAGGCTTCTGGCTGCCAGAGACACAGGGTGTCCAACATATTTGTGGAGGAAGCTGGGGCGTCGACCCTGAAGTGAACTACTTTGTGCTAAGAGAATAAACTTATCATATCTGTTGGTTGTAGGTATAAATCTGTAGGTGTTGAATTTCTGGGAAATCTGTCAGTGGTGCTACAACAGAAGGAGGCATCGTTTTATTTGTTAGTATCATACGATCCAATCGATCATTTCGTGTATTGTTTGTATTCATGAAGAGCATTTGACCAGAGTGTTCTGGTCATGTTGTCTTTTCCAACTGGTTACAGTATTTTTCCAGCTCTTTGTGACCCACATGTTCCTCTGTTTTAATGCTCAGTAACCTCGAATAATGTAACGCACAAATGATCCACCATCGCATCGCATGATGACAAAGCGAGAAGCTTTAAATATTACAGGTGTCAGCTGTGTTAGCGTGGACTCAACATACTCTAATGTTTTTTAATACAAAGCAGGCTGTCTACAAATATGTGATCAGAAATGGTAACTTCCTGCCCTGCTGATATGGCGACATCCAGACTTCTGAAGAAACAGTCAAAGAAATCTGTGTTTGGTAAGTTCTGGGTTTTATCATGATCAAGACAAACCAAGTGTTTCTGTTTAATCTAAAACATTAGTTTTAATCACTAAGTGTGTGTTGTCTAGAGATTCTAGTCTTTAGTCTCACTACCTGTCTCTGCCAGTTGTTCTCCCAAAGATTTTAAACACGTTTGGTATTTGCAACAGGTATCAGCGACTAATGATGGCACAACTTCGGGAAACGTCCAGTAACTACAGCTTTACCTGAACGCAGCTTGTTTTTATTCCAGCTGTGTCAATCATCCTGAAAGCACTGCAGGGGTAAAGTAAGGGTGAGAAATCTTTAATCTAGTGACTTTTTCTACTCCTGCCATCATGGCAGCACACACAGATATAATCATGTGACATCCTGAGCTCTGTGTCCATGAGTGCAGACATGTATTTCCATGGTCTCCTGGTGAGACGCTCGTGCAGATCATAGGAAACATTAGAGACACTAGTTATTCGAGTTGGGCTCAGAGGCTCAGTGTGCAGTAACATGACTGTGCAGACAAATCAGCAGCAGGTTCACACAAGACTGAGAAAATGTCTAAAAAACGCTGCTCTCATACTTTCAACTTCTGGAGCCACTGTGTGTGTTCAAACACAGAGAGGGAAGAAAGGTAGTTCCCACGTTCTAATTTCCTTGACTATCTGAAATAATCTGGATGCAGCGATGCCGGGAAAATCCAACTCTCATAAAGTTCCCCTCCCACTTTTTTACCCAATAAAAACCTCTGTGCTACACTGCTCTGTCACTGGAGGCATCAGCTGTAGTTTCAGCTCCGACAGCAGCAGCTGCTCTCATGGCTTCATCAACATCTGGAACATCAGTGGCTGTTTTCACATGTTTATGCTTCTTTTTTCTGACGTTTGCAGGTGAGAACTTTGGTTGTTGCTGTTATGTTTGATCAAATACTGTAGTTAAGTACAACTCTAAGCTACTTTTACTTCCTTTTATTTGGGAGTTTTAGTTACTTTACAAGTTAAGGTGTTTGCATAAAAGACAATACTGTGCACAGACCAAACCAACAGATTTATATTACACAGCTATTATAGTATATATTCATATTTGACATAATGATGAGATTCCACTTTTTCAAACTTTTCAAAAATGAGGTTTTGCTGCTTTGTCTTAGAATCATTTGAATGTTTAACACATTGTCATTTTAATGTCATTTGCATATTCACAATGTGTTTGTTATCAATAAAAATAGAAAAGAAATGATAATTCAGCGAGACACTAATACCTGCACTTATTTCAAAAATGATGTAGAGTTTCTCCAGATTTTGTTGTGTGCTCTCATTGTTCACATCACAGTTTGATATTGTTTCCTCATGTCATTCGATCATAATTCACACGATGCCGTCTGCAGCTCTGCCCCTTTCACATGAAGAAAAAACTTTAACCCTGGCTCTGCTTCACAGACACAGTTAATGACCCACTTCTTGTTACCAGGCTAATGTGACACGTGTGTTTTAGTTCAGTCTGAAAATCTGCACATGATTTTTTTATCCCACTTTGTCCATCAGATCCCAAGCTGCAGCATGGAGCAGTGTGTGAATATGAATGTGTCCAGGTCTCACATGTCCCCATCTGACATTACACACGTTTAGAATAATGACTTCACTAGTACAAGAAAGTAACAGTCTAATCTGCAGGTTTCACTGTTTCACTTTGCTTAATGTGAAGTTCTTCATTCACGACTGATGTTTATTTCTAATGAACAATTCACTGGTAGTTGAAGGAAAACTGAGGCTTCACAGATTCAGTAGAACTGATGACTTTGACCTCATCAACTGTTTTACTGATGTTTACTTTGTGTTTTGATCTGGATTTTATGGTTTTTGTTCAGACCAACAACAGATCACAGTGAAGACTGGAGATAATGTTACTCTTCAGTGTCATCACAGAGGTGGAGACATTCAATTGTTGGAGTGGAGGAGACTGAACCCGGAAGAAGACGTCTTTGTCTGCAGACATGGGAAGAATGACTGCAGCACTCCACATCCATCTTTTAAGAACCGAGTGGAGCTGAGAGATCCAGAGATGAAGGACAGAGACGTTTCTGTGATTCTGAACAATGTCACCATCAATGACACTGGAACATATGAGTGTTATGTTAGAAACAGCAGCACAAAACCACCACCTCAGCTCTTCAACACCACCAGGCTGACAGTCACAGACTCAGGTGTGTGCAGTGTGTGTGTGTGTGTGTGTGTGGTACAATCACAGCTCATCAGCAGCATCCAGCTAAAGGTTAAAAACTTAGGTGAGTTTGAAGTGCAGCTGCTTCCACATCACTGTTGTTCAGGATTTTTCCACATCATCAACAAACTGGACTGATCCAAGTTGTGACTTTAGAGCTGTGTGAATTTGACCTCATCAGCTGTTTTACTGATGTTTACTTTGTGTTTTGATCTGGATTTTATGTTTTTTGTTCAGACCAACAACAGATCACAGTGAAGACTGGAGATAATGTTACTCTTCAGTGTCATCACAGAGGTGGAGACATCGAACATTTAGAGTGGAGGAGACAGGACCTGAAGGAAGAAGTCTTTGTTTGGAAACATGGGAAGATGTCTGATGACAACCAGCATCCATCTTTTAAGAACCGAGTGGAGCTGAGAGATCCAGAGATGAAGGACGGAGACGTTTCTGTGATTCTGAAGAACGTCACCATCAAAGACACTGGAACATATGAGTGTCGTGTTAGAAACAACAAGACAAAACCACCACCTCATCTCATCACCACCATCAACCTGACAGTTGTCAATTCAGGTGAGAGAGTGTGTGTGTGTGTGTGTCTCTATGTGTGTGTGTGTGTGTGTGTGTGT
The DNA here is from genome assembly GCF_033026475.1 of Channa argus. Classification (NCBI taxonomy): domain Eukaryota; kingdom Metazoa; phylum Chordata; class Actinopteri; order Anabantiformes; family Channidae; genus Channa; species Channa argus. Next base: position 2,902,113 of record NC_090208.1, read on the forward strand.
GTGTGTGTGTGTGTGTGGATCAGAGGTGAAGCTGCTTCCTGGTTGTTGATGTGAGAGTGAACCATCACAGATCAGATGTTGGTGTTTTCTAAAGATGTTGCTGATGAGACTTTGTAGCAAACAGCTGCTATGAGTGATGGGATCAAAGTGCAGTAGATAATGTCTGACAGGAGTTTGAAGAGGAAATGGATTCATCACCTACCTGACACCTCACACCTCACATCTCATTCTCTTCTTACAGGTGCTGCTGAGCATGGAGGAGACAAGTATGGAGGAAAGAAGGATGGAGGAAACAAAGATGGAGGAAACAAGGATAAAGGAGACAAGGATGGAGGAGACAAGGATGGAGGAAACAAGGATAAAGGAGACAAGGATGGAGGAGACAAGGATGGAGGAGACAAGGATGGGAGAAACAAGGATGTAGGAGACAAGCACAGACATCTTAAACTGGTGCTGACTGTGTTTGTTAGTGTGATTCTTGTTGGTATTGTTGGTATTGTTTGTGTGACCCACAGAAAATGTAACGGCCATTTTAAGAAAAACTCAGACGTTTCTCTTCCTGATGAAGCAGCTGATCAAGAGCCAACTTGAAACTTCTCTTTACTCCTGAATCCTTGTGTCCTGCTGCTGTTACACAAAGATGGAAAACTAAAAGCAAAAACCCACCAAAGACAATGACTTTGTGCTGTGAGTCAGGATCAACTAGCTTCAGACTAATGTTCATCATTTGATTTATTCCACAGGTTTCTTTTTATCTAAATGTCACTTTGGATTCACCAAACTGTCAACTGCACAAACCAGTGCAAAGCTTCTTTCAGCTTGAAACACTGGATGTTTGTGACATTTTATCAGTTACAACTGTTCAAAGCTGCTTGTTATGCTCAGTAACAAAAAGCAGATTAAAAAAAACCTTCACTTTCCAGAGTTTCAAGTCCTGCTTTTGGTAATGAAATTGAAGTGAGTTGTGTTAGAAATTGTGAAGGCAGCTCCTGTGCTACTAGCTAATGTAACTAGAAAAAAAAAAGAATGTAAGTCTTCCTCATGTTTACATAGAGAAGATGAACATGATCTCAGCACTGCAACTATTTCCAAAATTGAATGTTTATCACTTGGCATAAGGAAGTAAACAACTTGTGTTCTTTTTCCTTCACTGGCCTCAGTGTTTGTGTGATGCTGCACAGCTGCATTCTTATTGTATGAAAGATGCTGCCTTGTGCGACCAACAAGACAGAGCTTTACAACATAATAATAAGAATGAAATAATATAAAACTATCATTTTTTTTCTGTTCGATATAACTTAAAGCCATAGACTATGTAACTTGATTTATAAAAGCAACAAAGTGTCAAAGAAAAGTTCCTACATTTCTGAGAATGTGTGATGTTGATTATCTGCTCTTAAAAAGCTCAGATTCACATGTTTTATTGTTACACTGAAATCAGCTGTGTGACCCTGAATGTCGTTGTAGGTTGATCTGATAGTTTGTTTGATTTTACACTTTGTGACTGCAAACAAAAAAAACAAAACTACAACAGCTTGAAGTGGAAATGTGACTGTGTAACATTAAAAAAAGAGGAACCGGATGTATAATTAATTATTGAAGTTCTGATAGAAAGATCAGAGTGACTGAACCATCCGAAGAAGTTGTTGTATATTTAGAATCTTTATTGGTGGTCACTGAGCACATATACAGAGTTCAGTCTGTGCATTTAACCCACCACCCTGGGGTGAGCACTGGGCTGCAGTACTCCACCTAAATATTTGAAGTTTGTTATCTAAACCAAATAGACTTGAGCTGGTACTGTGCAGTGGAAAAGAATGCTCCGCCCCTTTCTGCAGGTGCCCCCAGTTTTGGGGCTGTGTGTTTTCCAGTGTGCAGCTACTAGTTCTACCAACCTGCCCGATGTTTTGTTGTTGCTTTTTGTTGCTCTTTTCTTTTCTCTGTTCACTTTCCACTCCCCCCAAATGGTCAGGGCAGATGGCAGGTTTCTTCCGTTAAAGGGAGTTTTTCCTCTCCACTGTTGCCTATGGCTTGTTCAAGGGGGAATTGTTGGATTCTCTCTATACATCTGTATAACCTTGACTTTATTCTGTAAAGTGCCCTGAGATGACTTTGTTGTGAATTGGCGCTATATAAATAAAGTTGAACTGAATTAAATTCGTGCCCCTTGACGTTGTCACCTCTTTTTGAATATACACAGTGTTATCTTTGGATGTCGACATTGGCCCTTTGTTTCTCTTCTGTTCAATTTCTTGCTGTGCTAAAATCTGCTTTCCTTTGGATTTTAAAGAACTAAATTTGAATTTTCTAAAATGTTACACTACAGCATATATCCCCATTTTCATCCCCAATTAATATAGCTTTCAAGATATTTGAGGTTTAGTTAAATATAAATCTCAAAATAAATAGCAAATGTTCAGTTGCTAAATTTAAGTGCAACAGACCTAGACAGTTGTGCAGACTGTGGTGGAACCTAAAGAGTTAAATAGAGCTGCAGTGGAGGGGGAGGGCTGGGTAGAGCGTGAATTCATTTGAAGTCTCACACTACCACTAGCTTAAAGTTGCATATTGTAGCTTTGGGGTTCGTGAATTGTGTGCATGCCAGTCTGTGGGGGATGATCACTAGTGAAAATATTTATTTACATTGTAAATGATGAAGCATTCAGGATAGATTGATAGAAGCTCGAGGGCAAGAAAAAACAGCTGGCCTCTGTTCTGAGCTCTAAAATGTACAGTGTAAGTCATTACTGAGTTTTCATGACTGCTTAATGTAGAAAACATCCACAATGGCCAAAGCTGTACAGTTTGTGTCCTGTGATGTCTTAATAAGTGACTCCTTAGAATACAACCTTTTTCAACTTGTTCACAGCATTATGGTTTTTCTCCCCAATGAATTCGTTGATGGATGTTTAGGTCACTTTTTTGTGTGAAACTTTTCCCACATTGTTGACAAGGATAAGGTTTCTCTCCGGTGTGCACAGGTTTATGCATTTTTAAGTGGCCAAATGTAGTAAAACATTTTCTTGCTCGTGGTTTTCCTCGTTTATTTGGGTCATGTACTGGTCTTGCTCCTGGTCCGTTTAGTTCGTGTAGTGATCCTGGTCGATATAATCCGGGTCCAGGTGCTCCTCCTTGATTCTCCAGTTAAAGTCATCCTGGTCTATAAAACCCAATTCCCGGTTCTCTTCTTTTATTCCGCTCTTGTGTTGACCATGGTTGATAAAATCCGGATCTTGGTAATCTTCCTAAATTTCACTTCCGTACTCTTCCTGGTTCATTAAACCTGGACCCAGGTTCTCCTCCTTTATTCCATCGTTGTACTGGTCCTGTTGGATAAAATCAGAGGTTTGATTCTCCTTCTTTATTCTGTTCTTGTTCTGATTCTGTTATGCAAAATCTGGGGCTTCTTCCATGTCGGTGTCAGGATTTTTGGTTAAGGGAGGGACCAAGTAAAGAGACCGTGAAAGGGATTGGAAATAAGGGGATTTTATTGACAGATGTAAATGGTGAACAGGACCAGCACACGAAAGGAGTTAACTTGAAAACAAGAGGGGAACAGAATGACCGGAATAAACACAGCTAAGGGTCAGGGAATAAGTTAGACTAGGAGAAGAAAGAACTAACAGAGGCTACTGAGTAAATAAGGCACAGATAAACGTTAAACCACTAAAGCACATAAACACAAGGACTAAAGGGAGGCAGTCACAAACAAACTCAACATAAGGCACTGGCAAACTGAAGAGCACACAAGCGAACCTAAACATGAAAGAAACCAGGATAAAACAAGCGGAGAAAAACTATGGACTAGACCAAAATACTGAATTAAACAAAAGGCAAAACCTCAGACCAAAACCACACAGGAAACACAGAGTCCAGGATACCAAAGTCCAAGATGCAGGAGTCCAGATTTCCCAAGAGTTCGAGAAACGTAAGTTTCAGGCTTTACCAAAAGTCCAGAGTCTACTGTGGAGTTGGTGAGGGTAATAATGATGACAATGATGCCCACGATGAAGACAGTGACCACGATGGCAGAGACCACATTAACAATGACGAGGATCTGGCAGGGGAGTGAAGGGAAGACTGAACCTAAATAGAGGGTGAAACAGGTGCAAACAATGAGAGACAACGAGGGTAAAGCTGGGTGAACAGAACCAGGGACAGGAAGTAAGGAGAAGGGGGCACAAAATAAAGGTCCAGGGACAGGAAGTGCAACAAGATCCTGACAGTCGGTCGCTGCCATGTGTTCTTGCGATCTCACTCAGTGATGTGACGTTCAAGGACGGTCCTGTTCCGTCGAGGTCCATTCCCTTATTTCACTGCCTGCCCATCCCACTCCCTTTTAGGTTAACAGTCAGAACCAGACCGTTTACAGGGCGGATCACTGACATTTAAAGTCTTGAAATAAATAGGATTTCTTTCATACACACACTGAACTATTCAACAAGAGAAGACTATGTGTGTTAATATCACTATTATTATTTTTGTTGATGTTACACAATTGATTTGACCATTATTGTGATCTCTGATATGCTTAAAAATGAATTGTTGTTCATTATTTCACTAACCAGTGTATAAATTGCACAGTGGCCAGTTGCTCTCACAGGCCGTCATCAGATCTCCATCATATCAAGACAAGTGAATTCCAGTGACAATTCCAGTATTTGGTAAAAATAGGCCTTGGAAACAATGGGCCTTATAGAAATAGATATTATGTAGTACTCAAATCTTATCCGGAGGTATCATCATATGAAACCTCAAGAAAGCCGCACCTGAGAGCTTGGATGGCCTTTTCATAATGACAATATCAATATGAGAAATATATCCAGATCAAAATGTATTGATCCCAGAGTGGGGAAAGTCCCTCGTTAAGCAGCTCAACAGCATAAAGTGCGAAAAGCATTTTTATGAATTCTTTACAAAACTTTAAAAGTGGAATATCAAATGTGTAAACAAACCAACACACAGTAATCAATCATGAGCAGAAATATTCAGCTGAAATGTTGAGTTGTACAGTCGCACAGCGGTGGCAATGATAGACCTGCTGTAACGCTCCTTCCTACACTTCTAGCTGTGAGACATCAGTGCTAACCACTGCACCACCGTGCTGCCCTTATCCATTCGCAGTCAACTTAGAAATTATTATATATTACGCCACAATCTACATAATACAAAATTGTCTTCTTGACCTCAAAGCTTTTGTTTACTTCAATTTTCACACATTTTGCTATTTATTGATATGAATGGACATATTAGACTCACTGGCCTCTCATTAAGTACGATCTTTGCTTTTACAATGTTTTAACTTCTCAGTTTTTAGGCTGGAACTGTCAGAAAGGTGATAATTACTATGTAATAATAATAATAACTACGTGTTTATTATTGAGGTCATAGTGGGTGGTGTTGTCATACTGGTGCATTATAGGCAGAGGTGGTTCTAAAGTTTTGGCACCTTATTTGACATAAATAGGATTATTAAGATTTAGTTATTATTGAGGTTTCCATCAAATACTTTGTTGCCTCAACCTGACATTACAACTTAAGAGGAAGCCCATCAATCATTTTTTTCCCAAAAGAGCCTGCATGTGACCTCATGATGAAGTTTGCTACTGCTGCTGAACCAACATTTTCATTTGCTTTATGTTCAAATTAAGTCGGCAATTTTACGAAGCTGCTACACTAACAAAACAATATATTAACAATACTGATTATGGTAAACGCATTTTTGGTAAAGGTGGAGCTGATTTTAACCCCTTTCTTTGCTGACAGGTGGTTAAACCAATATGATACATTAGCAGTTATTAGTTCATCATATTTTAACCTATTTTTAAAGGAAAACCATACGGTATTATAGTTATGGCTGATCGCTGTATATAAGCGCGTTTTTGCTTTTTCGTAGAAAAAGGTTTTCTGTCTGTCAGACAGAAGGAACCTTAATCTCTCTGTTCGTGTTGTTAACATCTTTTAGACATGTTGGATGGTGGATCTGCAATTGCATAATAGTAGCAAACATTTTTGCTCATTTAGCATATTGTTGTGTCACCTTGGTGTGTGTGTGTGTGTGTGTGTGTATGTCAATTCATGGTGTCAGCCTGACAATGACTGGGTAAGTAAGATGTAACTGATAAGATGAAAGACAAACTATTGGGCCAATCAGCTGGCTCCAGCTCTTAGCATTGTATAGGCTGGGTCAAAAAGAAAGAAAATCAGCCCACTGGATCTGGACTGACCCACCAACTTACTGGCCCCCGATCTATTGCTATGTATGCCAGATGGACAGTCCACATAACATGTGAAGACATTTCTGTACTGTGAAGACATTACTATATTTAAATATAGCTTAACGACTTCCTGATGTGTCATTTCCCTATTTGAAATTTGAGATGTGGTTTTAAAGTTCAGGGTAGGGAGGCGGGGTTAGTTTACAGAATGTATTATGTCAAAATCTTAGTCCCCACAAGCACAGAAAGACAAATGACGGTGTGAGAGTGAAGGTTGAACACAAACGCTCTGTTTCCCATCTGAACCGTCCAAACAGAAGTGACGTCTGACATCCTCTATGAACTAAAACAGTCAGTAATCAATAAGTTTGGGGGGTGGGGATGGGGGGCATAGTGCTGTGCACTGGCCCATGGTCTGTGGAAGCCTCCAACACAAAAAACACGATGTTTCTCCTGAAATTAAAAATAATATTAGTTTTATTCAGCATTAACTAACCTTGAACAAATGAAATTATGCCCAAAAAAAGTTAATACCAGCTGCAACACACAGGAGCATATTTGTACTTTGATGATGTTTTCAGAAAACATTGAATCGGGATTTAAAAACAGATTATTAAGCAGTGTTCAAAAGCTGACGTATCACAAGATTACAATACAATATTAATCAAAAATAAAATGCGAACTGAAGTCAGATTATCATAGAGTGAGCTAAATAAAGAGATGTCATGAAAAGTATTTTAGGTGAGCTTACTGATCCTTATCAGACGAAAAGGAAACACGAACACGAATAGAAATGTTACACCCAAACACTGCTAATACTGGGGGAAAAGTCCTTAGTGAAAAGAGCAGCTGCACTGCAGCTCATCAGTTATGATTTTCACAAAGTTTTTCGACAATTCATCTTTTGCAAAAATATGAAAACCTAATGTAATTTAACGATTTCCGATAGTGACATTTGAACACAGGGTTTCTTCAGCAGGCTGGATTTTTATGTATTAGTGTGGTTACAAATCTCACTTCTCACTTCTAAACTAGAACTTGAAAGTCTTGGTTTTACATAGATTTTCTGTATAGCGTAGGAAATATAACTGTTATGTACAGTTGCGTGTAAAAGTATGTTTCACCTTATTTTGAAATGGCCAAAAAGAGTAAAACATTTCACTGTTTCTGTTTTTTTACATTCAATGTGCATTAAATTTGTTTATGAAAAATAAACATTTGTTTTTCTCTTAAAGCTATTTCAAAACATGTGGATGCAGACTTTTGCACCCAACTATAGTTTGGATTAAGGTTACGGTGCTTATTAGCCAGTCTGCATCGGTTAAATTCTGAATTAATCAGCTTTGAACACGTTACTTTGTTTTATATGTGAATATCAGCTTCATTACTCATTACATTGAATTCTCATTACTGTCACAGCTCAAAAGTCATGCTCAGTGGTGACATTAGTGAGGTCATCGAAGTCTTCGTCACATCTCTGACCTCCTTCAACATCTGGTTGCATATTCATGGAGACGACTGCTGGGAGCCCTTAAAAAAAGATTATTGGGTTTAAATATTTCTCACAGTATTAACATGACAACAGCTTGTAAACGATTACACACATAACATCATGGTGGTAAATCTGCTTTATCAGGCGACAAGAATAACAAAACAGTTAAAGGGCCTTTGGCAGGTTGCAGTCGTTAACGTTACACAATTGTCCAAATACAATTACCTCCCTTGACCCTAATTCTGCTCATTGTATGTAGAAAAAATGGCTTCTCAATACACCACAAGATTATTTTAGTTTAACATGTGTCATGTACACTTTGTTTACTAAGAATAGAATAAAAAATGACTACTCTCAGTTCGCCTGACGTCAACAGGCCATCTAATTAAATCGCCTCATGTGGGTCTAATGACATATAGGAGGTCTTGAAGTGCTGTCATATTTCATAGTGGGATATTTCAACCACTAACCCTTATGACTCTGATTGGAGCCAACTTTCTAAAACAAGGGGGAAAGATGATTCACTAAGACTAGGCCTTAGTGAATCAGACAATACAGCTAGTCCACAGACCTTTGTACCAAAGTACAAAGTCGTTGTCTGACATTTCCTGTTTGGACTTCTCCAGCTCCTCTGTATCTGTCTCCAAGACAAAACTTGCTAAATGAGGGTCTGAGTTCATGACAATTACCCGTCTTCATGCTCCTGTGGACAGACGTCACCAGGTAGGTGGAGATGAAGTATGGAATGAAGGCTACCAAACGGAGTAAAGTCATTATTGGAGGAGAGGGAGGCGACAAGGAGAAGACTGTAAGAGAACAGACAGTTTCAGACACTGTAGTAAAGGTGTATTACTGTTGGAGTGTCAGTCATTTCATTCACCTGTACAAACAGTCACTCCAGACAGCAGCACCGACCCACCTGCAACAGGAGTGAATCAAGTATTTAGCACCATTGGTTTTACTGTGTATTGTTCAAGTACAGAGGCTGGTGTTTTCATAATCTGTGCCTCTGAAGCTCAAATCCAAAATAAGCTCATTTTTATCAATTATTATCTCAGTTTCTCAAAAGTTATGTTTCTATGGAACTAAACTGCAAAAACCTTTGAAGAGGACAACATGACTGGATGATTTTTTTCTGACCCAGCGATGTTTTTTTAATGAATGAAGCACTAAAGCTCTCAGTGGATGGAGTGATAATCCTTTTGGTTAAGATTAGAGAACATTTGTGGTTTTGTGTTGAGGTAATAAACATGTTGTGTCTGAAGTAACTTTTAAATGTTTCGTTTTATTAAACAGACCACAATCATTCTCTAAACTTAATGGTGTAGTTATTCAGACCATATGTTGTTTTGCAAGACTGCATAGTTTGCCAGAAACGGTTGTCTGGAAACATTTTATTGCTTGTTACAACAAAGTGAAGTTTTGCAGTTGAGTTGTATAGAAACGTAACTCTCATGAGAAAGGATGAGTCTGGATATATTGAAGATACAGCTGTCACGCAATTGATTAACTGTTTATAGTTAAATACAACAAAGTACTATGGCCAACAATCAGCCTTTGGCCCAGGTCGAGTCCGACGGTCAAATTTCTCCCGAGCATCTGTTGGCCTAGTTTTTGCCTTTGATTTGATTTGTCTGTGTTCATACTGGAACTGTAATCGATAATTCACGGTAAAATGTTGGTGCTCAACTCACCAATGATCACAGGGACAGACAGAGACTTGTAGTCTGGATGACGACCAAATGTCCGTCTCAACATAACAATGACACCTTCAGCTTCACCACTTCCGATTATGCTCATAATAGTAACCAGAACACTGCAGTGTCCTGGTGAGAATACAGATTTGGTCTTGTGGTTAAAGTGAACAGGATGCACATACAGCAGGTATATTTCTGTAAACTCTATCTGGTAATGGAGACAGTGGTTCACATAGTTGTTCAGCTATGAACTGTTGTTTCAGAAGAATTGTAACATTAATATGTGGTTGTCTGGAACTTATTTCTCCATATTTAGACCTTTAAATCTACTTTCCAACTGTAGGCGAATGTTGGCAATGCTGTGTGCAGGTTCCTTAAGGTCAACCCACAGTTATACAGCTAAATATCACTAAAATAACAATATCAACTGTCTGTGTCTCCAGGAGAAAACTGTGTCCTAAGTGAAGGACTGAACTCGTGATACTCACCCGTCTTCGTGCCCCTGTGGAAAGACATCACCAAGTAGGTGGAGATGAAGTATGGAATAAAGACCACTAGTTGGAGGAGTGTCCTTACTGGAGGAGTCCAAGGCGAGAAGGAGAGAACTGAACGAGGACGGACAGACAGTTACAGACAGTAATATGTCGGAGTGACTTTGTTGGCGTGTCAGTGATTATATTCACCTGTACAAACAATCAGCCCTGGCAGCAGCAGCACACACACACCTGCAAAGGTAAATGACACAGAACAGATACTTTGGCACAACTAAAATATTGTATGTTGTTCATCGAAGTGTTCTGTGTTCACATATTTATTACTTGTCATTTACATTAACTGTTACCATAACTCTATGGTCAAATATGTAGTAAAATATAATAATTCCACTACTCCCAGTGAAAACCATGAAACCCTCAGCCAGCTAGCAGTCTACAGTACCAAACTTTCCTTGGTGTCATACCAAATATATTTTAATATAACACTGTATACTTTATCCTGATGTTAATGTGTCTATCTTTCACTAGTGTGGTAAAAATGTGTTTTCTCTTTCATGAATGAATGTAAAAACTGTTTGACTCACCGATGAGGAAGACAGACGGAGTTTTCATGTTGTCTGAGCGATGGCTGAAAGTTCAAGTGAAACTCAGAGTGACATGTTTAGTTTCATAACTTCCTGTTTACTGCCTCAACACCATATGCAAAGAGACAGCGATAAGCAGAATACTGCGCAGTACTGGCCAGTTTCTGGCTAAACTAAATTCATCATGGGGGCAGTTCAGGTGCTTTCATTTTGTACATTGGCAGGAAGGGGGAGGCATTGTCCATCATTATATACAATCTATGGGTCCAACACAGAGAAACATCCGCAGACACCATTCACATTCACACCTAGGGGCAGTTTAGAGTCACCGATTGACCTAAAATGCACATCTTTAGACTGTGGGAAGAAACCAGAGTACACAAAGGAAGCCCAAACTCCACACAGAAAGGCTGCACCAAGCCAGGGATTCAACCCAGGGACCCTCTAACTGTGAGGTGGCAGTGCACAGAATCTCATTAGTCTATTAGTGCAACTCTGTGCACTAGCACAGTTCATCCAGATACAACCACGTCTATGTCCTTTTATTGCGTGATCTCCGAGCTGGGTAGTGGCAAAGCACATTTAGTGAAAAGAGGCTGTGGTCATGGACACAGGGGACACTGTAGATGTCTGTGCAGTGTCTCCTTAAACAGTTAGCATGTTAGGCTCTATATAACTGGACTGTGATGGTTTAAATAGAAGAAACATAATAAAACACAAAATGTATTTCATTTAAAGAATTCCACTGGAACATCTGTGGCTTGTGTCAGTGGTGTGTTCCAGGTCTCAGGTGAAACCAGCGAGATATTGTACAAGACACACACACGACACACAGTAACAGGTTCTTGTTTTTATTTGATGAGCAGTTTGTGCGTATGTATGTGCTCATTACCAGGTTGGACAGAGGGGAGAGGGTTAGTGGACAGGTCCTAGAGGGTTTAATTTTAGATCTGTAAAGACACTGGAAACAGATGATTTCTGTGATATTCAATACAACTTTGACTGGTGCAGAGAGCTGCAGCACGGCAACACAAAATGCAAAAGAAAAGTCCATGTAACAGTAATGTAAGTGTTGTTACCTGTAAGTCTTGGAACAGATTTTAAAACATAATCTTTATTTCTTAGCTGGGGTTGGCACAGATTATCGTGTAACTCTCACATGCTGACGTTTTACAGGTCTGAGCTGCAGCTTGAGGGCCAACGCTGTGCTACATGCTGATCTCATGTCTTATTTTTAACAGTTCGATCCATCACATCACATTTTACTTCTACATGTTCATGAAACCAAGTTAATGCAAAACATTACCACTGAAAATACACAACGCATACAATTTACTAATTAATCTGCCAGATATTTAGACATGATTTCAAGAATATTCAAATTACCCAAATCACTTTAAGGGCAACCTCACCGATTTTCAGCTTGCTTCCTTTTGTTTGAGTAGCATCCGTCCGTCTACCCTGTATCAAAATCTCTTCTAGTTAAAAATAACTCCAGATTACGTCACAAGGAGGGGTTTTCCATCATCAGGGATACTGATGATGTCATCAGGCTGATGAAGACTGCAATCTCTGTAGTATGAGCTGTAGTACGTAAACAGTAATATATGATGAATGTGTTCAACCCCAGACTATAACGTTTATGCTATTCACAGATTCAACTTCACAGTTAAACCTGATGTAAGGATGGCAAATGATGTCTTTTCACTGACAACAGCAAAAATGGTTTGGCATTGGACGATGGCTTGTTTCGGAGCTCTGCAGTCAGTGTTTACAGATAAGGTGGGGAAGAGGACAGAGTGAACGTGACCTTTTTCACAGTCTCTAACATGAAAGAAATACATTGTCTGCCTGAAGTTTTATCCCCTTTTCAGTTTTTCATCTAGAAAATGATCATTGTTCAAAAATAGTTACCATTATCAGCATTTAACTTGACTTTGCCTTTACCTTAAGAGCAAATATTTACAAACCAATAATGTGATAGGGAGCAACGTTTTTCTTCTGATTTGCAATATTTAGGGTACTTTTTTCTTTTGTTGGCTAGAAAAGGTTTCAGTCACACAGCAGTGATTCTTTCAAAGTGCAACACAACTAGTAAATGAATTTTGGAATAACATTTGTTTCAGCCAAAAAGCCTTTTCCATTTATAAAAAAACCGTAGTAGATTCACTGATTATTATTAACCCAGTGTTGTGTCGTGTGTTAATGCATTCATGCCTTCTTAAGCCACTAATTTCAATGAATCTTCCACACTGGTCACAGCTTTAACGTCTTTGTCCAGTATGAATCTGTTGATAAGTTTTTAAATTATCTTCCTAAGTATAAAGTTTCCCACATTGGCCACAGCTGTATATTTTTTTTTCTCCTGTAAGAATTTGTTGTCTGTTTAGGTCTTTTTACAACAGAACTTACAGAACATTTCCCACATTGATCACAGTTGTACAGTTTATCTCCATTGTGAATTACCTGATGGATTTTTAGGTCAAAGTTCTCCCACGCTGATCACTGATGTTGTTATGATGAACAAAGACACTGAAGTTATCACCTTGTGTTGAATATTTGTTGAATGCTGCATAAGATGGCAGCCTGCATCCTTGACAAGGCAACACAACGTATCCTGGTCTTTTCTATCCTCGTGTTTTCCACCGTTGAAGGGCTCCTGGTTTTTAAAATCCAGGTCCTGATTTTCTTCCTTTATTCCGTTCTTTTGACCCTGGTTGATAAAACCCAGGTCTTGGTCCTCCACCTTCATCCCGTTCTCATTCTGGTTTCAGTTGATTGAATCATAAACTTCAGATCCAGACTTTATCAGGACATATTTATTTTTAGTTTTAATAGAGCTATTCACAGATACTGAAAGGTGATAAAATAGATTTAGGCATATAATGTAAAACTTTATGAAATCATTTTTTTGTTACAAATTCTTATTATGAGGAGCAGAGACAATTCTTTATTTTTACAGGTTATTTGAAAACACTACACAAACATAATTTGAAAAGAATAAAACTATGTGTACATGCACGGTATATACAGCTCTGACTGAAACTACTGAATTAAAATACAGTATCACAACAAATACAACCATAAATCAAACATACACTACAATGGTTGTGTTACTAATAATAATAATTTCCAATTCTAATATAACAAAAATAGCTTATACACTTTCCCAGAGTCTAAAGTGATTTAGGGGTCTAAGAACAGAAAATGTGATCTCATATGGAGTTTATAAGTTGTACTATGTAAAGTGTCTAGAGAGAAATTTGTTATGTTGGTTTATAGATTGAAAACTTGATTTGATCTGAACCTTGAAAATAATCAAAATGTAATTTTTTGGACACATTGCCTGTTCAGAGTTTTAATCCTGTTAATGTTCAGATCTTTCTTAACAGAGCATATTGAACTCCTCCTGTCCCGGGTAGACAGCTCTCGCAGCAGATTCACGTGCTTTTCTTTCTCCCCTGATAACATAGCTGCAATAGCAGATTTTGTGAAACATTTCCTACTGCATGTTTCATATATTGGTTCTGGTTACATAAATACCAAGGTTGAAGCTGCACATTTTTTTTTTTTTCGTCATTTCGTCAAACTAACTAAAGTGATGTCCCACAACATGGTTTTTGTTCTCCCATTTCATTTGAATATTTATTTACTTTTGTTGCTGGCAGTTACAATATTACAACACTGTTAATTTCCTTTAACTGGAAGGAGCACAAGGACTCTAGAGCTAGTGTCACCAAAAACTGCTAAACAGGCTTTTTTAAATACAGATCAGTTGTATGCTTAAGTAAATACCATTACGCAGTGACAATATACAGATAGCATCTTACAAAAGGAAATATTACAGGACATCACCATATAAAGTTTAGTCCCCACCCTTAAAGTGCAGCGTGCTTCACTAGTGAGTTTTCAGACTACTGAATCAAGGTTTTTCTACACAATGGCCAGAGCTTCAGTGTGTGTCCCCACTAAATGCAGTGATGTCTTTTTAAACCAATCCTTCGAGCAAATTCTCTTCCACATTTGTCACATCTGTATGGCTTTTCTCCAGTATGGATTTGTTGATGCGTGTTCAGTTCCATTTTACGAGCAAACATTTTTCCACATTCATTACAACAGTACAGTTTCTCTCCAGTGTGCACTGGTTGGTGCATTTTAAGGTGGCCGATTGTAGCAAAACGTTTTCCACACTGCTCACAGTTGTAGGGCTTTTCTCCTGTATGAACTCGCTGATGGGTTTTTAGGTGATCTGTCCGAGTAAAAGCTTTTCCACATTGATCACAGCTGTATGGTTTCTCTCCCGCATGTATATATTTATGAACTTTTAGATATCTTAATGCAATGAAATCTTTCCCACATTGCTCACAACTGAATGGTCTTTCTCCAGTATGAATTCGCTGATGGATTTTTAGGTGAGTTGTCCACGAAAACGTTTTCCCACATTTGTCACAGCTGTATGGTTTCTCTCCAGTATGTACATATTTATGAATTTTTAGACGAGGTAATGCAGTAAATTCCTTTCCACACTGGTCACAGCTGTAAAGCCTTTTTCCAATATGACTACGCTGATGGGATTTTAGGTGACTGGTGCAACCAAAGGTTTTGCCACATTGATCACACATATAAGGTTTATCTTCATTATGAATTTTTTGATGAGTTTTTAGGGAACTTGCCTGTGTAAAACATTTCCCACATTGGCTACAGATGTATGGTTTCTGTCCAGTATGTACATACTTATGAATTTTTAGATACCCTAGTGCAATGAATTCTTTTCCACACTGGTCACAGCTGTAAGGCCTTTCTCCAGTGTGACGTCGCTGATGAGATTTCAGGTGACTTGTGCAAACAAAAGCTTTCCCACATTGTTCACAGCTGTAAGGCTTCTCACGATTATGAATTTTTTTATGAATCCTCATGAAAGTTTTCTGTGTAAACCTTTTCCCACATTGGTCACAGCTGTAAGGTTTCTCTCCAGTGTGAGCATTTTGATGAGTCTTTAGGTCTGATGATGATTTGAAAACCTGGTCACATTGCTGACAGTTGTAATGCTTGGGTTTCCTTTTGCCTTTCTTTATAGTGAGAAAGAGAGAGAGAGAGTTAGGTTTTATATTAGCCCAACTGCCTTTGCAAGAACCTCTAAACAAAACAGCTCTATCAAATGGTTTGACAGAGATATACTGAGATGACACTGAAAATTCAATCTGAAGCTTCTGTGTTGGCACAATGATTAGTGGACAGCATCTGTGTAATAAAAACAGCAAAGAACCATTAGATTAAACTGGGGCACTACAGTAAATGTCCTTATTTTGAGTTGATCGAGTATTTCTGCCAAAAGATGCAGTTAAAATAGTACAAATGCTACTGTATGTAGTTTTTACATATTAACAGCTTACTAACTTTGGTTCGGCTTATTGTCTCACAGCCAATTGCTTCAAATAGGCTATTAGAGCTCCCAATTCAGAACTATAATTTGATTTATTGACATTAGGGGTATAAAGAATTGATAAAAGGGGTAAGAATTTCTGCCTCTCTAATGATTCAATAAAAGACAAAACAAAGGATTCAGCTGAATTTGTAACAATACAGTACAGTACAATTCAGGGCTGATTTGATTTGATCAATTCGACAATATTAATTTTAATATTTAGTATCAAGACTCGGAATGTGAAAAGTAAATAAAACCGTCCAATAAATGTGCGGACGTAAATACTACAACTCTTCCTACAAAAGTGTAATTGGGTGAAATGGAAATACTACAACTGCTACAAAAACTGTCGTTAGTTGCAGTACTTTAGTGAATGTACATAATTCCACCAATGCAAAATGCAAACATTTTATACACTGTGTATTTTGAATACGTGTGATGTATTACAGATGATTAAATGCAGCTTTTTAAATGCACTTCTCAGTTGACCCATTCCTCCCGTGTCATATTTAAAAAACTATCACCATGTTCATAGTTTGAATGTCCAATATCTTACAGATTACTGGGTTAGAAAAATATCCCAGAGGGAAACAAAACTACATCGAAGCTAATAATATTAGCTTACAGTTCTATGCAGTTTAACATTCCGCTATTAAAAGAAAAGTTTACACAATGCTGTAAATTTACTGAGGTCACAGATGTAATAATATGAACCCACTTAAAACCTTTTAGTTTTCAATAAAAATGTCTGTCACTTCCTTTTCTTATGGCTTATAGCATGTTTTTTACAGCTTGCTATATTAGTGGAAGAACTGCTAAACGTAACCACTAATTTTCACTTGGTGTTCCTTCACATTAAAAGCATAACATTTTCATAACACCAGGTGGCTCTAATTTGAAAACAGGAATGAAAAACTAAATCTTCAAGTGCAGCTATTGATTAGAGAAAATACTCTTGAAGGTGCATCAGTTTGAATATTGACAGGAAGAGATGTGTGGACAAGAAATAGACACAGTGAAGCTGCTGTATGAAAAACGTGCTGTCTGTGAACCAGGAGGTCAGATCTGCACAAAGCATCATCTTTGAATAGCTGGTGCCATCTTTAGTTTTCAGCCACTGAGTAATTGTGCAGTTCATTATATGAAGGGTTTGTTTTTGGTGTGAGGATGGTGCTGTTCAGCTGGAGGCTGTGTTCTGACTTTCTGTCATGATTCTGAGGTATTTTCCACAGTAGTGCCACTGTGACTTTAACTGCATCAAGAGTAAATACACTAACAGAAAACGTTGTAATGGTCACAAATGAAATTAAGTACTGACTCTAAGCAAATCACTTCAAGTACTTGTTAAAAAACTAATGTTGATTTGCTTTATTTAGTTTTTAACGGTGGATACTTTTCATTTGGTTTTACACTTGTCATCAAAAATTGCTCATCAACTAATATTTTTTAAAAGTTTTCATCAACATAATTAACACTGAACACGATCTCATTTCCCTGTAAATGAAGGGGTCGTTTGCATGTTTTGATATTTCTGATTTGCCCACAAACCACCAAATTAACTCCAAATTAAATAATAAATAATTATTTATTTCAGATGTTTCCACATTTGATCTAAACCAGAATTACTCATCCACACTGACCTGGCGTTCGCTGGAACCAGCGGGGTCAGTGTTCGTCTCGTCCGGGAGCTGGTTCTCCTCCGTTACCTTGGCCACATATCGTTCCTGGTCAACAAAATCCGGGTCCAAATTCTTTTCCAATATTCCTTTATTGAACTGATCCTGGTCTACACAATCCAGATCCAGGTTCTCCTTCTTTATTGCACTATGAATGTGGTCCTGGTCTAAAAGATCCGGTCCCAGATTCTCAACCTTTATTTCGCTATTGGGGTAATTCTGTCCTACAAAATCCCAGTCCACGTTCTCACCCTTTATTTCGGTTTTAAGGTGATCGTCTTCTACAAAATCCGAGTCCGGGTTCTCTTGTTTTATTCTGCTACAGTAGTGATCCTGGTCAATCACATGCGGATCTTCTTTACTTCCTTAATTTCGCGGTCCAAGAGGTCCTGGTTCTCTTCCTTTATTCCGGTCTTGATGTAGTGCTGGTCCATGGGACCCGGTTCCTGGTTCTCTCCCATTTCGTTCGTGTTCCTCTCTATTGAATCTCTACCAAGTTCTCTCTCTCTGCCGCTGCCATATTTGGCCTCACACACCACCGTCGTGGTCTCGCAGTAACAGGAAGCATCGCGGTGCCTGAACCAGATCCTGAACGGAAGGAGAGTTGCGTGTTTTCTATGGAGAAGAGCAGGATTTAGCATCAAATGACTAGATTTGTTGTCATGTGCAGCCCTTCTAACTAGTTCTGTGTACTGCAAATCGATTTCCTGAAATATTATTTACATGTACAATGTTTATTTACTAACTAACATTTCGAATATGTAAAACAAGAAACTGCTATTTATCAACACCTTCGAAAAGCAGTGAGAAGAAGCAATAACTTATTTAATATGATCCCTTCTTCCTAAGCCATTTACAAATAATTATTAAATCAGCTTCCTGTATTGCTATTTATAATATATATATATATATATATATATATATATATATATATATATACACACACAATATTTAATAATGAAACATAGGGACTAATACGACATTTATACATATAAACCAAAATCAGAAAAAGAAACTTCTGCATTCACCCTGTGATGGTCAGTCCCTCGAAATCTCTGTACCTCTTGAAAATCTTGTCTTTATACATTAATTTAAAGACATTAATATTTTGGGCTCTGCTGTACTTTATTTCTAAACTGTTCCATAGTTTTACTCCACGTATCCAAACACAAAAGCGTTTTCTGGTCGTGCAGTTGCTTGTGGTTTTGAATTTAAGTGAACTCATAAAAATATCCACTCTGTCCGAAAATGTCCAAAGGCTGCGTCCTCCTTAGTTACTGTTTCTAAACTGTCATGTTTTCACTGGTTACTTCCATACCTCTTACATAATAATTATAGATTCATCCTCTGCTTAACTTTTTGGCTTTTTCACTTTTAATAAACATGTGGACTTGACCTGTGATCTACACCAAAGACACCTTAGGTCTGTGGTTCATGAATGAAATGTTGAAAAAAATTCTAAAAAACTAATTAACTTCTCAGAATTACACAAATGCTATAGTGTGCATTTGGTTTGCTCCCCCTCTTCTATAAGTGAGGACATAGAGACAGAGACAGGGATAGGATGAGTACACTAGTGTCACCAGGTCTGTTTTTATACACAAATATTTATCATTTCAAATTCTTAATTTATGACAGTACTATATATTTTTGGCCACTTCTTCACCTCTTTTCTTTTGTACTTTCCCCTGTGGGACAGGTGAGTATTGTCACATCTTTGAGTCGACACCAGAATCAACACCACATCTCCAATCTCTGACCTCAGAGAGCGCAGTGGCCACGACCTGCCAGCAGGTGGCGACAGAGCTCTTCGTTCCCACTTAATAGTGACAGACTTATTCAGACGCAGCTGTGATTCACATGTTAAACTAAATGTTTAAATAAAACGCAACTATTGCTTCTCTACTATAACTTCAAATACTGGACACACTCTCAATACAGTTAACAGGGTTTTCTAAAAAAAAAAACTGTATGTTACACTGTTACATTCTGAAAAAGTGAATTAATTACTGTAGAGCTGTTTTAAATCTTTACCAGAACACACTGCTGTTTATGTCAGTAAACACAAATTTGAATGTCTGGGGTGGCACAAGCAAGAAGATGACAAAAATTTGATGCATTAATGATGAAGTCTGTTTTTTTATTTATCTCCATCCCTTTGTTCACTTGGAAACATGTCAGAAGTTGATCATCTCCAAGTTAAATATAGAAACCTAGTACTCATCTCTCTAACAATCACCGAGACAATGATTTTTCCAAACTGCAAATCTAAAAGCTCACTACATATCAGTCACTCAACAAATCTTCTCACAGAACAAATAACCATAGAGAAAACATCAGCTACATACAAAAACAATACAGCAAACTTTGATGAAATGTAGAATCCATATCGAGAAGATTTCAGTTTAAACAAAACGTTGTTTACTCCTTGCACCTCCATTACTCCTAGCTTACCCCTTTCCTTATTACTTATTTAAAACGTGTATGTATTTATAATTATTATGATTATTACTCACTCATTCTACTGAATGGCCTGTCTTAGGCTCCTGATGGAGAAGCACCTTGGTTGCTCTGGCTGGGACAGTATGGGTCACTAAATTTCAAGACCATCATACTTCTCTACTGTTTCTCCCTAATAAACAGGCCCCTCCTCAGGGTCAGGGAGCTGTTTTAGAAGGGAAACAAGCAGTGAGCTGCCCCTCACTCATTGGGGTTGAGAGAGACTCAGAGCTAGAGAATGACGGTCAGCCAAAAACAACACACTCAACACAGTTAACCGAACAAAATGCAACACACAAACTGGACCATGTTGATGCTCTTTTAGATGTTTTCTGCTAGAAAGTTTTTCTGCACTGATCATATGAGTGAGGTTTCTCTCCAGTGTAATGATGCTGGTGTGTTAGTAGGATACTGTGTGTGCCACCCTGTGGTTGTGTGATGAGAAGTGATTATAATCTATAACTATTGAACAATCAGGATTGTTTTTTTTAGATTATCTCCTTAGTGTTTAGTACATAAGTAAAATATTTGTAGCATGCAAAAATTATTTTAGGTCAATCACTTTTACTTGTTGAGTTTGTGTAGTTATACCACGTCTGCACACAGTGTATCACATGTTTCTGTGTATGGGGCTATATGCAGACTGCTCAGAGTGGCCATGCTGATCCTGGTCCTCCTGGACATCAAAACCTCCTGTGTTAATGTTGTAGTTGATCGGTATAGGTTCAGCTTGTAATAATTCATCAGTATATGATGAACTATAGTAGTGTATCAGTGTCTCTAACGTTTTTTCCTGGTTTGTAGACCTGACTGTGAAAAACAAGGTCAAACTCTCTAGAATAGTTACGCTAGGTTGTTCCACCATGACAAGACTCAGGATGGTTCCCTGTGCAAAGCCAAATGTTTATTAAACATTAGTTATTCCATGTGCCATACGTTAGTTAAACCAGTAAGAAACTGGTTACAACAGACGATTTAAATGTTTCATGACATTAAAGTTTTTTAGAGAACGTGCTATTAAGTTCCCCATTAATTTTCTGATGCGACATTTGGACAACTAGCTATTTTCTCATATCACAGATACATAAACGTGCCAGCCTTGATTATTGCTAATGTTGTGATATGAACACACATGCAGATGGGTGGTGGTGGCTTAGAGTGCTCGAGCACCTGCCTCTTGCTGCAGCAGCCTACCTGAGTCCCCTTTTGCTTCCTCTTACTCTCTTGCAAGGGACAGGACGTGCAGTGCTACATGCTCATCAACTTTTGTCTTTGAGGTGTCTTCTAGCTCTACTTGTGAGCACAGATGAACCCAATTTGACCTGATGCAGCAGTTGGTCTTTATCAGTGGTAGTTCCATAATATTGGTTTAGTTTGTCACAGCCCTTCAGTGACTTAATCAGATGAACGCTAAAATATCTCTATTAAAGTTTTGGGCCTTTTTTTTTCTCCCTCGAGTTGCAGAAGACATGTTGATGCTCCTGCTGACATCAGAATTCCACATTTTGTTGCAGTGTTAAATTTTTTCTTCTCTTCGCATTTAATGTTATTCTACCTATGTAAGTTTATCATGCAGCTATGTAGAAATGTCAGAAAACGTTCAATAATATGTTAGAATCGCCTTTTTTCTTTGCAGATTCATGGTTGAAATACCATTTAAATAAATCAAACTCTAAATGTAGCCTTTGGTCAGGTACCTTTGAAGCTATTAACATCACATTATTAAACATCTAAATCTGTTTCTCACTCCAATTAACTCATTTCAGTCTGTGTTTTAAGAAAATATAAAATCAAAAGTACATTTATTTGAAATTAATGCAAAGATAAAACAGAGATTATTAAATGTTCTAGGACAAACAGTGGGGATTAATGATTGGCTAAACACATTGACTAATCATCTCTTTATAAGGGGCACAGACAGAAGCAAACTGCACACAAACACACGTTCACATGCATAAATATTTATTGAGGCCTTTACACAAATAATTACACAGGCTGCCATCTCAATAGTACACTGTCAGCCTGTGCAGCCTGTGTGAACCTAATAAAAACTTGTAACCTAAAAATTAAAGACATGAGTTGAAAATAAAAAAAGTTGGTCTGACCACGTTCAGGGCTCTAAAATGTGATGCAATGTGTTGCTGGGTTTAAAGAATACTTTGTGTATTCACAGCTTGACACTGTCTCCAGTGTAGATGCACGCATGTTGTTTTAAGGCACTATTCCGAGTAAAACATTTTCCACATTGGTCACAGCTGTACAGTTTGTCTCCTGTGTGACTGTGTTGATGTCTTTTTAAGCTACTCTTCAGAGTGAATGTCTTTCCACATTGGTCGCAGCTGTATGGCCGTTCTCCTGTATGAATTCGCTGATGAGTTTTTAGGTGACTTTTCCGAGTGAAAGTGGTCCCACATTGGACACAGTGGTATGGTTTCTCTCCAGTATGTAAACGTTCATGGACATTTAGCTGACTTGAGCGAGAGAAAGCTTTTCCACATTGGCCACACCTATAGGGTTTTTCTCCAGTATGTACACGTTTGTGAATTTTTAGCTCATTTAATTGACTGCAACTTTTCCCACACTGGTCACAGCTGTATGGCCTTTCCCCAGTGTGAATTCTTTGATGAGTTTTTAGGTTAACTAGTTGAGTAAAAGTCTTCCCACAATGGTTGCAGGTGTACGGTTTCTCTCCAGTATGAATTAGTTGATGGGTTTTTAAGTTACTTGATTGAGTAAATGTTTTCCCACATTGTTCACAACAATACAGTTTTTCTCTGGTATGTACCGCTTTATGCTTTTTTAGCTGATATTGTGCAATAAAATGTCTCCCACATAGATCACAGTTGTATGGCCTTAATGCTGTTTCCTCAGAGTGAATACATGTGGCTTGATCTAAAGATGTCCCACACTGATCACACCAGTAAGGTTTCTTTTTTGTGTGAACATGTCTGTGTTCTTTTAGTTTACTGGATGTGGTGAAAGCTTTGCCACATTTATCACAGATGTAAGGTCTCTCTCCAGTGTGAACTCTCTGATGATTCCTTAGACGCGATGGTGTTGGGAAGGCTTTGTCACACTGCTGACAATGATGATAATTAGGTGTCTTTGTGCATCTCAGTTCCTAGAGTAACAGAAATAAACAGATTAGTTACACTACAGGGTGTTAAAAACTGTCTAAACATATTTATATTTGCCTGGTGTAAATGTTAAGAACATCAATCTTTAGGGTATAGTAGTACAGGTGACATTCAAACAGTTGTCTGTGACCAGGCTGAGCAGGATTCACAAGCTAACAATTTGTTTACCAATAAAATAGCACTTTGAAAACTTTGAATCTTATTTAAAATCAGATCCCAGACAGTTCAGCCATTTTCAAACACATCAAGCTGTATGTGAAGAAAATTCCCATCACTATAATATATAAGTGTATATAACACAAAGTCATTTACTCAGCATGTTTTAAAATTTCCATTATCAACGAATTCCCAAATCTCCAGGGACTTTTTAAAAATTTTCTAACAGAATGTTTGTAGATTTAAGATAAATATTTTGAAACATGTCCAATATTAAGAATGTTTTGACAATAACTCTTGGCATAGTATCTACAGTGATGTATGAACATGTGATTACTACCAAATGTGGAGTTAGGCTTCATGAATCACAAATCCAAAAAGGTATTTATTTATTTATTAGGCTCTTAATAAAGCACAGATGAAGAAAATAATCCAGGTCTCCAGATTGGAGACTGACAGACTGTGTGACTGTTGATTTAATGCCATGTCTGGGGATAGTTCAAAATACCATCAATTTAAAGGTAAATTTAATTTAAAAACCTTACAACTTCAGTTATTAATCAACCACAAGAGCCTGAGTTTTAATCCACAAAGGGCACCTACATTACTTTTCAGTGTGATTTCATGTTTTTCCCCTGACGTCTTAACTGTTGTCAAATGAACATGTTTAACCGAAATGCTGTATTATTAAAGTCAGGTGAAAAAAAAAAAACACTTCAACTGTGAGTTTTGTAGTTTTAATATAAAGTAATTTTACTTTTGATTTCCACTGATCACCTGATTGGGATGGTACATAAAAATGAGCTTCTAACCCGCCTTCCAGGGTTGTGATTGTGATTTGTGTGCGATTAAAAAAAATAAATACTGAATCACTCACTCTATTTGCTAAAGCTATTAAAAAGCTATTAGCTATAAAGCTATTGTCCAGCAGATGGAGACAAACACTGGCAATGACTTCTTCAGTGAGCAGTACCACTGGCTCCAAAGTTTTGTGGATCCAATTTGCTTACTGGGCAGCAGGATGTGCTGAGGAAGCTGTAGGCACTTTACATCATTTGGTTCAGAATCACTTGGTGGTGACAGTTTTGTTTGTTTCCTTTTGTTGGTTTTCCTCTGCTTGTAATTGTAATCAGGCACATATTTTAACAGACCAACTCAGCGGCACCTTTTTAAAATTTCCCCTGGTCTAAACTGGACATCATTGACTCTCACTTTCTGAGATCTTTCATTTAAAAAGTTAGTCGTGGGTTGATTAACTTTTTAAGGAAAGATCTCAGAAAGTCAAAGTCAATGATGTTCTTTCACCACTTCGTTTTAACTCACCAGTGTCAACCTAACTGTGAGGGCAGAAACAGTCTGTTTGCCAATGATTCAGTGATTGCATTGATTCTCTGTGACACTGACAGTGTCCATGGTCCAGCGATGGATGTTTTTAGCAAAGGGTGCAAACATTCCTTTTTGAACAAAATGTTTCAAGAACTTTAGAGATTATCATTGACTTTCGGAGGAAATCTTTACCTGCTTGTATCTATGGTTGACACTTTTGACATGGTGCAACAGTATGAATAAACCAGCTTAAACCCAAAAAAACATTTAATAAAATTACAGTATAATTAACTCCATAAAACAAATCGCTAAGACATCCAAAAGAACCGAGGATCAATGAGCGGACTCAGACTTCATAACACATATCATATCATATCAAATTCCACCTTCACTTTAGTTTCAGGTTGTAGGTGACTGCAGCTACAACAGTTTCTTGGTCAAAACAAGACCAGTTTATTAATCATCCTAATTATTTATTGGAACAAAAATATCTGCTGTTTAACCTTCTTACATGTCATTAAAAGGTCAAATTCAGTCATCTTTTCAGGGGCAATTTTAAAACTACATCCATGTTTTTATTTTAAAAGAAATACGACAAAATTAACAAAACAAAACGATTACACTTTAATCCCTTTATAGCCAGTATTATTTTTGATATTTAGAATATTCTAAATGGATTATTGTTGTTACTCAGCACCGACCTGCTGACTGCTGGGACCAGCGGGGTCGTAGCTCTGGTTGTCCCCCTCCTCCTGAGGTCCCTTCCGGTTCTCACACTGCTCCTGGTCAAATAAATCTGGGTCCTGGTTCTCCTCCTTTATTATTACACTAATGTAGTGATCCTGCTCAGTGGAGTCCGGGTCCTCTTGTTCCTTCTTTATTCCGCTAAAATGATGATCCTGGTCGGTGGAGTCGATGTCCTGGTCTTCCTCCTTTATTATTACGCTAATGTAGTGATCCTGCTCGGTTGCGTCCAGTTCCTGGTTCTCCTCTTTTATTGAGCTAATGTAGTGATCCTGCTTGGTGGAGTTTCGGTCTTGCTTCTCATCCTTTACTCTGCTTATATTCTGGCCCACGGCGATAAAAGCCGGAACCATCATCTCCTCTTTTACTCCGCTATTGAAACGATCCTGGTCGATCGGACCCGGGACCCGCTTCTGCTCCATTCCGTTCTTTCGTTGGTTCTGGTCAGTTAAACAGGCCCCTGTTCTCTTTCTGTCGCCGCCATTTTGTACCTGCACCTCCCTCTACTTGCGACCTCACATTCTCGCGGTAACTACAACAAACCTTCAGCAGCCTTCGGCCCCTTAGTTAGTGTTGCTAAGGTGACAGATGATCCTCCGGAAACTGGGAGGCAGCTTCATATTGATTTGGTTTATTACCTTTTGCTGTGTGAGCTGCTTTAAACTCACCATCCTGTTCATGACGCACTAACAAAACTGTTCTTCTATCAACATATGATACGATGAGGACAAAAAGATTCGATCAGATTGTTATGAGAAAAACACAAAGGAAACACTGATGCTTTATTGTTTCTAATTCTAACTGCTTGTATTATATTTGTTGAACATGCCCCAAATGTTAAGGTACCTTTAGGAGATGTATCAGCACTTTCTGTGTCAATCTACTAACGAAATACAAAAGTCATTATTTACAGTACCTTTAGGTTGGTTCAGCGGAGGACAGCGTGGACGTCACTAAGAAAAAAAATATCATCATAACATGTTGGCAGCAGAAGCTTCAGTGATTACCCTGTAATGCCAATGACTGCTGTGCCACCTTAAAAGAAAAGAAAAATGAAGGTACGTTCACGGCCTCTTACCTTGGTCAAACACTGCAACAGCTTAAAATCAATTGTTCCCCTGTCATTATGAGTTATTCAGATGATGACAAAGTTATTTATTGATGTACGTTTGACAATTAATATTAGATTCCGTTGTTTTTATCGTGTGACAATCCCAGAATACACTAAAGGACAAAATATATTTAATATATAACAAAGAATACATACATGATAAATGAAATGCATTTATTAAGATGAATTTACTTCATTCCCATGATTGCACTGTTGCAGACCAGCAGGGGTGTTTGTGTGGCTTTAAAAGAGCTTTATCTCGGTCAGTATGCACAGAGAACAATCAGAAGTGAAATAACAAAAAGTCAAAAGGTGCGTACATTAGTACATTAGTGATGGGCAGAAACAAAACGCGCTTCAAAACATTTACCACACTTCTGTTTTGAAACACCTCTTCGGAGTCAGTTGATATATATTCAAATGAGTTCAAGCTGATCCCCAGTCAGAGATAGCGGAGCTCTCAAACGCTGACACTGCGTGGGAGCAGTTTTATTTGGTCCAACCCAATTTGACAAAATGCATCATTTGGGGTCTGTATAATATTGCAACAAATCTCTCTATCCCTGCAGCATCTGTTCAAACAGAAGCAAAAGAAGAAACCGATAAAATCCCAAAACATTAAAACTAATTGTTTTTCTCAATAAAAACTCATTCATCTATATATCCTCAGTCACAGAGCATCTCATTCCACAATGAAAGGCTACTTAATATCCATTTGTTCCACTAAAATGAGTTCATTCCCAAATTAAAGTATAGCACGTGCATGTAAATACCAATGCCTTGCAATCAAATATAAATATGATTTACAATTATTACATTCACATTTACATTTAGTCATTGAGTAATTTGGCAGTTTTATCAAAGTTACAAATTGTGGTGTTTTTATGTATTCTTCTTTATATTTAAGTGGATGAGAAGGTGCAGAGGAGTTCTGTTTTCAGCAGTATTTAAATAATGGGAGTGAGGATGCAGTTTGACAGCTCATTCAGTTTATTTACACACATTCTCATACTAAATACGACTGAAAGTACCACATATTTTTTGCAGAATTCTAAAATTGGCAATTCTTCAAAGAACAGTATGTTCTCCAAATCACCATGTTTCCATGAGATCTACATACAGTAGGTTTCCAAAGTGCTGATTCAAATGCTTCCAAAATCTGAACCATTTTCTAAATTGATTGCTTTAAAAGGTTCAAAGCTTCAGAAAGCCTCAACTCTCCCGTCACTAGCATACATACAGAGATGAGTAGTAAAGTTGCCGGGGTGAACTATGGAAATAAGAAAAGAGACAAAGGGAATAGAAAATACAAGCCAGGAAACAGGGAGTAGAGAAGGAAGGAGACCGAGAAAAAGCTGGGCTGGAAGAGAGAGAATGAGACTGAGAGGGAGAGTGCAGGTATGGGAATTGGAACTGGGTTTAACAGTGGGTCGAGCAAGGCAGGTAAACAGAGTCCAGAGTGGGACTCACAAGATTAGTGAGGCACCCTCTCACTCTCACACAGCCAAGATATTGTATTTGAAGAGAAAAGACTACAAGTAATAGAAGTTAAAGTATAACAAGTCTAAATAGAAAATTATTCAATCTGTAAAATCAGACCGAAAAGCAACAGTTTGTTGACATTAAGGCAATGAGGCAGGTTTCACAAACTTAACAAAGTGTCCAGGCAAACAGTCCGAACAGTGAATACATGAGGAAAACACACAAGTGAAGTAACAGATTATAAGCTGGAACATAAAACAGGTGTCATATCAATATACAATAAAAATATTTGCTAGCTACAAATGTGCTCTAATCTAAATAATCTGTGATATGTGATCTATTTTATTAGGAGAGTTATTACACACTAACCCAGTTACTGTTGTTGTTTTTGAGACTCCCAGACTGTGTGAGGCTGGGTTCCTCTCCAGTGAGGTAAAGGTAACGGTGACAAAGGCCAAACACAGAACATATGAGGATTTGTATGCTAGATTAGACACTGAGGAGGGAGAAATCCATTTGTACAAGCTGATGAGCCATGGTGATGGACAGGCAACCATATTTGCTATGAGTATCAGTTCACCGATTTTCTCACACTGATTACAGTAGTTGAATTTCTTGCATTAACCTTGCAGTTGATGTTTGTGTTAACTAGTTATAGGTTTTACAACTGTGACTAGTCTGGAAAGCTCTTGTACGTTAGTTACAACTGCAGCCCCACACTGGTTTTCTCCAGCGTGAACTTGGTGCACTTTTAAATGAGCCTTTTGAGTGAAAGCTTTTCCATATCGATCGAGAAGGGTTTCTCTCCAGTGTGTATGCGCTGATGAGCTTCCAAGTTACCTAAAGTAGTGAAAACCTTTCCTCACTGGTCACACCTGCTGTTTTTCACTAGTGTGAATGTGCTGGTGGAGTGTCAGATATTTTGGTCATAAAAACCTTCCCACACTGGTAACAACTATATGCTTTTTTACTAGTGTGATTGTGTTGGTCGACATTTAAGGAATTCAACAAGAAGAAAGCTGCATGAATGGGTTGGTGACAAATCAGATGAAACTGCCTAGTAAATGCTTTTCCACAATGGACACAGCTGTACATTGGGGCGGCTGTAGCTCAGTTAGTAAGGCAGTTGACCATGGTCAGTGACCAGTGGTCAGTGGTTCAATCCCTGCTCCTGGCTACAAGTCGAAGTGTCCTTGGGCAAGACACTGAACCAAGTTGCTCCCGGTGGGTCAGGTGAGCACCTTGCATGGCAGCCACCGCCATTGGTGTGTGAGTGTGTGTGTGAATGGATGAATGGGAAGCTACATTGTAAAGCGCTTTGGATAAAAGCGCTATATAAGCGACTACCATTACCATATTACCATTTACATTTGTCCATTGGGAATGCATTGATGAACTTTAAGGGCACCCTGCGCAGAGAAATGTTTCCCACATTGGTCACAACTGTAAAGTTTCTCTCCAGTATGAATAAGTTGGTGGGTTCTTAAGTACCTTAACTGTGTAAATGTCTTCCCACTGGGTTACACAGTCTGTTTGTGTTAACTAGTTATAGTGTTTGGCCTTTGTCACCGTTACCTTTACCTCACTGGAGAGGAACCCAGCCTCACACAGTCTGGGACTGTGTCTCAAAAACAACAACAGTAACTGGGTTAGTGTGTAATAACTCTCCTAATAAAAAAAAAATTAGATCACATATCACAGATTATTTAGATTAGAGCACATTTGTAGCTAGCAAATATTTTTATTGTATTTTGATATGACACCTGTTTTATGTTCCAGCTTATAATCTGTTACTTCACTTGTGTGTTTTCCTCATGTATTCACTGTTCGGACTGTTTGCCTGGACACTTTGTTAAGTTTGTGAAACTTGCCTCATTGTCAAGAAACTGTTGCTTTTCGGTCTGATTTTACAGATTGAATAATTTTCTATTTAGACTTGTTATACTTTAACTTCTATTACTTGTAGTCTTTTCTCTTCAAATACAATATCTTGGCTGTGTGAGAGTGAGAGGGTGCCTCACTAATTTTGTGAGTCCCACTCTGGACTCTGTTTACCTGCCTTGCTCGACCCACTGTTAAACCCAGTTCCAATTCCCATACCTGCACTCTCCCTCTCAGTCTCATTCTCTCTCTTCCAGCCCAGCTTTTTCTCGGTCTCCTTCCTTCTCTACTCCCTGTTTCCTGGCTTGTATTTTCTATTCCCTTTGTCTACTACTCTCCTTTCGGCTTATCCCGTGAGTTC
The DNA here is from genome assembly GCF_033026475.1 of Channa argus. NCBI lineage: Eukaryota > Metazoa > Chordata > Actinopteri > Anabantiformes > Channidae > Channa > Channa argus. Next base: position 2,932,396 of record NC_090208.1, read on the forward strand.
GGGGTCGCCACAGCGGATCATCGTCCGCATGTTGATTTGGCACAGTTTTTACGCCGGATGCCCTTCCTGACGTAACCCTCCCCAATTTCTACCGGGCTTGGACCGGCACTGCATCGCTGGGGAGGGGGAATGGGCTGTTAGGGGTTCAGGGTCTTGCCCAGGGACACTTCGACATATAGCCAGGGTCCTTAAGCAACTGCCTTTACCAACTGAGCTATAGCCGCCCCCTCATTTTCTATTCCCTTTGTCTCTTTTCTTATTTCCATAGTTCACCCCGGCAACTTTACTACTCATCTCTGTATGTATGCTAGTGACGGGAGAGTTGAGGCTTTCTGAAGCTTTGAACCTTTTAAAGCAATCAATTTAGAAAATGGTTCAGATTTTGGAAGCATTTGAATCAGCACTTTGGAAACCTACTGTATGTAGATCTCATGGAAACATGGTGATTTGGAGAACATACTGTTCTTTGAAGAATTGCCAATTTTAGAATTCTGCAAAAAATATGTGGTACTTTCAGTCGTATTTAGTATAATTATGTGTGTAAATAAACTGAATGAGCTGTCAAACTGCATCCTCACTCCCACATTGGTCACAGCTGTTTTTCCTCGGTGTGACTATGCTGATGGGTCTTCAGGTGAGTTGAGGAGTTGAACGTTTTCCCACAATGGATGCAAATGTATGAATTTTTACCAGTGTGAATAAGTTTATGGACCTTAAGGTTATACAGCTGAGCAAATGCTTTCCCACATAGTTCAAAGTGATAATATTTCTTCCCAGCATGAAGAAGTTGGTGGTTTTTTAGGGAACCCACACTGGTTACAGCTGTGTTGCTTCTCTCCAGTATGAATGATTTTGCGGGTCTTCAGGTTATATACATTACTGAAAGCTTTCCCACACTCGTCACAGTTGTAAAGTCTCTTTCCACTGTGAACTTTCTGATGAATCTTCAAGTATTTGGATGTTGTAAAGTCCTTATTACAGTGTTGACGGCAGTGAGGTTTAAGTCTATTTGCTCCTCTCTGTTTCTATACCAACATACAGACGCACAAAGAGAGTTAGTGAGCTGCCAGGGGGGAAGAATCTAAAATGAACCTACAGTACATGTAGAGCAAGTAGTTTGGGGTTGTTGTAAGTTGGAAAAATATTTGTATCGAGGCCTCTAATAAAATTTCATGGATGACAATAGATTCTTGAACTGCTTATACATCCACAATATATTTTGACTTACATTGTGTCAAATATAGGATACAGTGTTCTGGGAACTTAACACACAACGTGACAACAATTGCGGCTGGGACCGATTTTCAGAGTTGCACACTCTCTTACTCTGGACATCTCAAACTAAAACAATTTGACCACTTTTAATTTGAATCCCTTTGACCCTTACAACTTATTTTTATGTTTGGTATTGTTGTTGCATCACCCAGTTGCACTTGACCTTCACGCTAAAGAGATTTTCTGATATTCTTTCTCAGGTAGAAAGTGAAACCCATAATTATATACAGCAGCCCTGGCTAAGGCAGCAATCTGTACATAGTGTCTCTCACTGTGGACACCCAGAGCCTTAGCAGTAGCTTTCAGACTGATGTGTTGGCATTTGGCTGTTGTTTTTGGATGTAATGACAAAAAGGGTGAATACTTTTTTCTTGAGCCCCCAAAATATGATTTGACCCCTGCTGCCCACCAAATCAACTGACTGAGGAGCTGGCTGAATGGGGAAAGGCAATTCCAACTGTGCCAAAAGCCGTGCAGTCTGCCGAAAGAAGGAAGCAGAAGAAGAAGCCACATTTCTAAACCTTAATAATTAACTCCTCACTTTTTGTGGACGTTTTTCCCAAAAGACACGGCAACAGGTGAATTTAAGCTGTTCTAAAAAGAATGTTGTTAATTTACATTTTAAGAATGTTTTTAATTTATTTTAAAGACTTGGTTTTAAAAACACCCTGTTATTTAATTTTTTTTCAATTTGTTTTGTTCACCCAAGATGTGGAAGCAGCTACAAAAAATCAAGCTGTATTGAAAATAATTTGAAACGTTGTGTTTGTGACCATTGTGCAAGAAGATGCTGCGTTGGCCAATCACATTCCCAATATAGGACTTTGTACGTTGTCTTGATTTGCTGGTATAGATACTGAACAAACATTTTGTAGCCTCTGGAACAACTCAGAAAAAACTGTGACTGTTTAGTGTGGATTTTGCAAAGCGGATCTAAAACCAAGATGACCACCTGGAAACAGGTCTGCCCACGCTGCCCTTTTGATCACAGGGGCGAGAAGACCAGTCTGCTTTGCTACGTCCAGAGGGGTCGTCGTTCCGGTGATCCTGGCCCTGGGTTTCTTAGTGGATTTTACATTTGTAGTCATCCTGGTCGATGTAATCCTGGTTTTTCTCTTTGATTTCACTCTTCTTTAAATTAAATGGTCTCCACTTTTCTACCTATTGGCACTCAAAGCGCTTCACACTGCTTCTCATTCACCCATTCGCACTCACAATCACACACACACGTGCACATTAACCAAGTATCCTGTGTTATAAATACATTTATGGTAAATTGGCTGTATATTCAGCAACTTATGATGATTCTAATTGTGGACATACCTGCTTCCATAGATTTACATACCTTTGGAAGTTCAGGTTTTCTGTACAAACATTGTGCCCATGTAATACATTGTCACCGATAGACAGAAGCAGGCATCTACGTAGATATGTTATTTGAGATGAACTGATCCACAAGTGATTTATCAACTAGTTCCAGGCAGCTAGTGTCTCACCTAGGGACATACCTGATGGGTAGGCTATAACTTGATCATGGCCATCCTTCTGCTCTACCAATTGAGCTACCAGGTCACCTGCTTGAATCTTTACTTTATAAGTTTGTCTAAACAGTTCAGTTAGGAATTCAGATGCCAACATAAATTTATTTTATAAAGAAAATTAAATACTTTGTCTGTAGTGTGACATCTTAGTTGGTTGGTAAAGTATGTTTTTTCATTATTCCTAAACTAGTAGAAGGTAAAAAGACAACAGTTTTCCTTTTTTTCCTCTTGTTATTATACAAGAAATTGCCTTTTGTTTTGTTCATTTAGAATCTAGAGTGTTGCACTTAACAAAAGAATCAGGCTATTGTCTCTATTATAGTTTTGACCACACCTGTTCAGGTGACTGAATTCAACTGGAATGTGTGTGGGTAACTGCATTGGGGGACAACAAATAGACAATTATCAAGTGGGAGACAGCAGCTTAATTCCCACAAAAAAATTAAATAAAAATAATGCACTTTTTTTGGACCAAAATCCAAATGTTTTACTAAAACAAAAGACATGGCTGATTTGGGTGGGACAAGTGGTGGAATGTACAAAGTACTTGTACTTTGTTACTTAGGATTCATTTGTACAAGTAAAAGTAATTTGATTCTGTACTTAAATACATTTTCATATATCTGTACTTTAAATTAAGTCAATTTAATTATGTTAACTTTGACTTTTACTTCACTATATTTAAGAGCAAATATCTACTCCACTACATTACTAATCAAAATTGACTTACATTTTCTCCTTCCGTGGTTTAAAAGACTTATTTGACATATTAGCTTTACTCAAAGTGAGCTGGTATGCAGTAATTTTCCTCTTTGGCTTCCGGATCTTAAACTTGACATTGCCTACACCTTCTTCTCAATCACATACGAACAGCTCAGGAATAAAAGTGAAAAAAGGAATCAGATCATATAGTTAAAGAGCTTCAACCCATCAATTATGTCTGGTAACATTAATTACCGTTAATTACTATTAACTGCAGTTTTTGAGTACACATGAAATAATCACCTGATATACTTTATTGCTTTATTTTCTATTTTATAGAAATAGCTGAATCAGTAGTTTTTGGATGACTGGGGCTCAAGTCGAGATAATGTTATGATTTCACGTGTATTAAATGAGCATATATTAACACTTTATTGCCTTATTTTTTTTTACCTCTCAACATTTGCCCAACGTCTTACTGAGTTGGCCGTTGAACAGAAGGCAGGTTCTTTAGTTTTTTAATTTTGTTTCATTTCACTTCAGACCACCAGGGGGCAAGCGAAAACTACAACCCGAACGGAAGTAGATTGAAGCGGAAGTCTCGTTGGTGTTTTTGAGCTCTCCGACTGGCGGCGGGATAATAGTGTTGTTGCCTTGGTTGACGAGCGAATTTCGTGGTTTTTACTGGCAGACGTTCAGGTAAAACACAACTGCAGATCGATTAACAGTGTTTGTTAGCTAAATATCAACGCCAGCACGAACTAAAGAGAGTAGAGGCCCGAAATATTGCAGCGTTAGCATATTGGTTTAGCTAATATGCTAACTAGCTTGTTAGCTCCGGTAAGCACGCTACATGCTAACGTTAGCGTTACACATTATGGTGCAATTTCGTTGTTTCTTTTTCTATACGTTTAAATTATGCTTTATCTTAGTTTGTAGACAGAGGATGTAGCAATCAACATGAGTCTCTACCAATAAAGTTTCTTTAAAGCTAACACGCTAATCATCAGTTCAAGTTCTGACAATGACCAAACCTCGACTCTGTCTGTAACAGCAGTGCCCAGGGTTTAAGTACATGTATGAAAGGGTGAACTCTACTACGTTCTACTAGTGATTTAGTGAAAGAAACACATTTCATAGTAATAAATGTCCCGCAGGCGGTGCCTCAATATGACTGAAGCTTGAAGTTGCCTATGGAATGCGAAGTAATAAGATAAGACAAACCTTTATTCGTCCCCCAGTGGGGAAACATCCAGTGGTCGCAGATCTGTACAGCGGCAGCTGTTCTCTTAAAGGCCTTTTGTGCATTGACCAGTCTCACATTCCATAAAAGGAGTTCAAGAAGTTGACATCTGCTAATATTTGCATCGTGCGAGCACGTTCAAAGCTAGTTTAAAGGTACAGTGCCGAAAAGGTGCCACTGAAGTTTGGATACTGTTTACACCCAGATGAGTAGATGTAAATTAAATCTAGCATTGTTGTGAAGTCATTGATCATCAGAAATAACACAGTTATCTGGAAGCAGCTCGTATTAGTTGAGAATCCCTCTTATTGTCTGACTTTAAGTGAGTTTAACTGAGTGAAAAGGTGCATGTCACAATTAATATCATGTCTGCATTTATATTTCAGTGAGTTGTAATTGATTTATGACACAAAATCTATATGTTGCATTTAAAGTAACTTAGCTTAATGTTCTTGAGCTGTGTCACAGTCACTGCTGTTGCCTTGATCCACCTTTGCAGTTAGAACTGCAGAAACAGCCCTAAAAGCACCAAAAGTTGCTAATTTTGTTTTTTATTAATTATCGATTGTGTTTCTCATTTTCCAGGAAAACCTACCAAAATATATTTGTTTAAATATGACAATGTTTATATTTGGTCTTAGTACAGTTACATTTTTTTTCTCCCTGAACTTGCACAGTAATGATGCACTTTAGCCTCCAACTTAAGTTTCTAATAATGATATAAAAATATTGGATGTTCAGTTTTAGTCCAATGGGCGACAGTGATGACGAGTTTGACAGGAGGAGACGAGACAAGTTTAGAAGAGAGAGGAGTGACATGGAAAGGTCAAGAGAGAGAGAGGAAAGACGGAGGGATGACTGGCCTGACAGGTAAACACACTTGGGTTTTAGTAACAAAAGCTATTTTTTATTTTTCACCTTTGAATTAGTTTGAAGCTGCATCATTTTTCTTGACCTCTTTCCTATTTAGCCATGTTTTATTATTATTTGAGCCATGTTTATTAATCTGTGTAGATATTTGTACTAACTGTTAATAGGGCTGTGCAATAGATGGTTTACACTACTCACAAAGAGTTAAGGATATTTGAAGTTCTATGATGATTCTCTTTTCCATGCAAATTTTCCAACTGTTCAATGTTTGAGTACTTACTGTATAACACGCTGTTCTCTAACAAGTTGATTAACCACATAAATATCTGATGCACGAATCGACCACTAAATGTTCTGGTTCACTGACAATTTCTATTTAAAGAGTTGTCTCCATTATGCTGTTCACATTTTGACATCATGAGACCAAGAAGACACCTAACAATTGATCAACAGTACCTGGACATTGCAAGGCTTCAAATGGGATCCTCTCAGAAGGAAGTTGCCCCTGAGTAGTATTGTTGTCAGCAGGTTGCAACAGAGTCAAGAGAGACTAGAAGTGGACGTCCTTTGGCCACATCCCATGCTGATGACTGCTTCATTGTGAACAGTCCCCTGCTGAACCGGATGATGAATGCCACTCAACTCCAGGCACATTTAAGGGATGCGAGAGGCACATGAATGTCACATCAGAGCATTTGAAACCATCAGCATCAGCATGGTCTGCCTGCTAGAAGACCTGTAAGGGTACCTGACTACATTACCAGGCACAGTCATCATCATCATCTTGCATGGGCCAGGGAGCATTTGCACTGGATAAGTAACCAGTGGGCCTCAGTGCTGCTCTGATGAGAGTCTATTGACATTGAGCAGAAATGTTGGCCGCCAGTGCTGTTGGAGATGTCAAGGATAATGCTATGCATCAGCCACTGTTGTCATCAGACGGTGATGTTACAGTCTGGACAGTTGTGTCTAGTCAGAACAGAACTGCCCTACACCGTGTGATTGGTGCTGTGTCAAGCCAATAGTACATGAGCATCACAGGCCTGATCGCATCTTCATGGATGACAATGGCGAAGTTCATCGAGGTCGCATCATCAGGAAACGGCTGCTGGAGGCTGGGGTGCCTCCAATGAAATGGCCCACACCTCCAGACCCGAATCCCATAGAAAACCTATGGATCAGCTGATTTGTCGTGTGGAGGGTCGTAACCTTGCACCCCAGAACCTCGATGACCTGAGGGCGGCTCTTCGAGAAGAGTGGAAGGCCATGATTCAGCAGACAATAAGTCGAGTTGTGAACATCATGGGGCAGCGTTGTCAAGTTGATGCTCAAAGACAAGTTACTGAGACGTTAACATACCCACCACTGTTTTTAGATTTTGTTTCAATAAATTGTTTGAGATTAAGAAATGACCATTCTTCTGCTTAAATGCTGTAATTTCATGACATATCACTGTAGCTTGAACTTTTTAGATTTTCACCTAAAAGTGGAATATGTCTAACTCTTTGTGAGTAGTGTATATGCTGTCATACTTGCTCCTTACAGACCATCAGAGAGTAGAAATCTGTGGAAGTAGGTGGAAATAGTGTTTTTTAAATTTAGTTAACATTAGCTTGCAGCATCGCTACAGCTCCTCAGCTACCAGCAACTTTTAAGGTGGGGTGAAATGAAAACTAAGTAAAGTTGGATGAAAAAATTGCATCCCGTTATGATAAAATGGTAAAAAGCTTAATCCTTAATCCCCCTGCCATATATGTTCTTATGAAGGACTACTTGTACTAGCTATTTGTGCATTCTGTAATATATTGATGAAATGTTTTGGTCATATTGCACAGCCCCAACTGTTAAATTTATTTCTTCGTACTAAGCATAACATGTTTTTTCAGACTTTTTCTTTTTATTTTTCATCTTTCAATGAAATGTTTCCATAAAATGTTCCATGCTTTAGGGAATGGGACCGTGGCAGAGAGAGGAGGCGGGATTATGATCGTGGTCGCAGAGAGAGATTTTCTCCACCTAGGCACATCAGCCCGCAGCACAAACGCATGAGGAGAGATTGGTGAGTGCGTAGCAGAAGCACATATAGTTGTGATTGTCTCTCTCTGTCCCTTCCCCCACGTGTCCCCGTCTTTGGAGTTGTGTGTTTTCAGTTTGCAGCTACTGGTCCTACCAACACGCCCGATGTTTTCTTGTTGCTTTTTGTTGCCTTTTTCATGTAGGTCTTGCTCGAGGGAGAATTGTTGAGTTTTCTCTACATCTTGACTTTATTATTTAAAGTTCCTTGAGATGACTTCGTTGTGAATTGGGACTATATAAATAAAGTTCAATTGAATTGATTTTTAAAAATATGTATTTTTATTTTCCAAGTGTTCGTGTGTCAGCTTTCATTCTAAGACTCATATTTTGTAATTTTCCAGGGAAGACCACCGAGGGGAGCCATACCACTATGACTTGCCATATGGAGGAGGTGGGGGACCTTTTCCAGGGGCAGGCCCTCAGGGCTGGCACCCTGATCTCCCCCACCTTCACCCACCTCATGGAGGTCACCTGTTGCAGGGCAGGTAAGCAGTTTGTTATTGTTAATGTTTTTCCCATTTTATTCCTATATACATTAAAAAAACCTTTATTTCATTGAATCTTACATGTTTGCACACCAGGGGAAAATACTGACACATTTTGACTGTCCCTTCTTCACCGGCCTTGAATTAAATGCAATTAAATAATCTTTTATGGTGTCAACTTTGGTTGAACAAATTTAACAAATTATATCCAGTAATACAGACTAAAGGAAACATGCTGGATTGAATGGTGGTTGGTACACTGGAGTCGACAATGCTTTTATGGGGCTATGCTCTTCTGGCTTACAGACTTAAGTTTGAGGAGCAGCCAGTTCATGATTGCCGTCCTTAATAGTAGTGTTTTTATATATAATAGCATTGAATTTTGAATTCATGAATGTTTGTTTTCTCAGGTTAGGGATGGTGGATCCAGACCTCCCTCGCCCTGGTCCTCCTGTCATGAGGAGCTTTAAGGTCAGCAAGTAAACAAAAAAGTGAAAGCTGGATGTGGAAGTTGTAGAGTAGTTGTCTTGATACCTTCCTGTATGTCTCTGCAGGAGTTTCTGTTGAACATGGAGGACAGCGTTGATGAGACAGAGGCTGTGAAGCGCTACAACCAGTATAAACTGGATTTCAGGCGACAGCAGCTGCAGGACTTCTTCCTTCAGCACAAAGACCAGGAATGGTTTCGCTCCAAATACCACCCCGAAGACATTGCAGCGAGGAAGGCAGAGTCTCTAGACGCCCTCAAAACCCGACTGAGCGTCTTCCTATTTTTGCTAGACAATAACTGGCTGGACAACATGTCACTGGATATGGACCATGGCCCTGCCATCATCAAACTTTTGGATGCAGGTGAAGTATAATAAAATGGGATTCACAAACTAAGAGACTTACAAAACATTCAAATAATGCACTTATATGGCTGTTTGCCACTGTTTGCATTTGTTTCCATCCAGATCCAGTTAGGTTTTTGTTTATTCACATTTGGAAAGTATTGACAAAGATATGACTCAATTGTTCGACTGTAAGAAAGTTACTGAGCGTATGTGGCATTAAGAAATTCTTAAAGTTAATTTAGTTAACACACAGAAACTCTGAGAAAGAAAAGTCTTTGCAAAGGTGGATTTGCAGCTCTGACGTCTCTGTTATTCATCTGTCTGGCTATGCAGCTGTAATAAAAATGGAGGGAGGAACAGACTTTGACCTGCAGGTCCTGGAAGCACCGACTGCTCCTGCCGGTGGGGAGGCGAGCAGCAGCAGCAGCACTGGAGGCGAGAAGGGTCAGGGAGATCCCAATGGAGCAAACGTGAGCGCTAACACTGGCCCTGAGCCGTCAGGGAGTCGGACAGAAGACATGAGCAGCAGAGAGACAGGAGAGACAAAAGACTCTAATAAGGTCAGAATCAGTATCAATTGTCAAAGTAACAGTGCCAACTGAAAATGTCATATTGACTATAATTGGAAGGGAAATTGGTGAAAGTTCAGAACAGATACAGACTGATATAAAAACTAATATTTAACTGTGATTATCTGTGATCCAAGGCTGAATCAGTTTCTTATGTGAGTGTTATTGTTTGTGATAAAAAGAAGTCACCAAGTCACTTCGCTCTTTTCTGTGTGATGAAGCTCCACAGCTTGTTTTCTCTGAAAAATATTAGACCCTGTAGTTTTCTTTTCTGTTTTGTCTCAGGACTGTGAAGAGGAGGCCAAGCAGAATGGAGAGAAGAACAAGGATGAAGAAGAGGAGGAAGATAAGAAAGACGAAGAAGAGGAGGAAGAGGAGAAGAAGACAACTAAGAAAGTGAGTTCAGTATCATTGCAGCTGATGGTGAAACAATTAAAGTTCTTGGTTTAAATCCTTCTCCTTTTCTTAGGGTAGGAAGCGAAAACGCAGCATATCAGCTGACAGTGGGGAGGGCAGTGCCTCAGATTCGGACTCCTCACACTCTGATGGAGAGAAAGATGAAGATGAGGAGAAGGAGGAAGAGGAAGAAGATGGAGAAAATGGTAAATGGACATAAATCCTCAGTCCAAATTATCAGTTTTCGATCAGATCTGATCTGTTAACAGCTGTCGGTGTTGTGGATTCATGTTTTTGTTCTTAAGTCTGAACTATACACGTGTCCTTGTTTCTAGAGCGACGTAAAGAAAGAGGGAAGGAGAGAGAGAAGGAAGCTCCGCCGAAGCCCCGTCCCCTGCACCTCACCACCTCCCTCTTCATCAGGAGCATCCCTCCAGAGGTGTCCAAGGAAGAGATTACTGCTGTGAGAAAACACACACACACACACACACACACACACACACACACACACACACACACACACACACACACACACACACACACACCAACTTTTAGCACCTTTGCTAACCTGATTCATTTGGTTGTAGTTGTGTCGCAGGTACCCGGGCTTTCTGCGGGTGGCACTGTCAGACCCTCAGCCTGAGAGGAGGTGAGAAGTATTGAGTTATAACAAACACGTTAAATATTTTTTATCGTCTTTGTCAATGGTAATAAATGTATATTTTAATTATCCATAATAAAGAAGTGTAATGCGATAATATCTTTGAGCCTTATTGCCCAGTTTACGTTATTTTAATAATCTAAGCTGACCCACTACTGGGTCGTACTTACATATTTACCCTGGGACTTTCCATCTACTGCCATCACCTGTTAAGTGTTTACATTTTGTTTTGGTATATGTTTAATTTGCTCGTGTGTGTGTGTCAGGTTCTTCAGGCGGTGTTGGGTGACTTTTGACCGCAGCGTGAACATTAAGGAGACGTGCTGGAATCTTCAGAATATCCGAGTAAATACACAAATACGCAATCAGCATAAGTGTAACACAGGCCGATGGATGAATGTGACGATGCTTATTTTCCTGTCTTGGTCTCTCAGCTTAGAGACTGTGAACTGTCACCGGTGGTCAACAGAGATCTGTGCCGACGTGTTCGCAATGTCAATGGCCTGACTCACCACAAACCGGTGGTGAGGAACGACATCCGTCTGTCTGCCCGACTAGTCCACAGTCTGGACCAGAGGGGGGAGTTATGGGCTGGACAGGTACACTCCCGGTTCCATTAATACTCCTTTTGACTCTGTTTTTCAATATTATCCATAACACCTTAGTAATTGCTATTCTTTGTGTGTGTGTGCATGTGCAGATGGAGACCAACCCCGTCCTGAAGAACATCACAGATTACCTGATAGAGGAGGTGAGCGCTGAGGAGGAGGAGCTGATAGGCGCCGCTGGGGGGAACAATGACGATGCAGGTGACAGCAAAGATCCTGCCTCCTCCTCTGACGTCACCGTGGAGACAGATGAGAAACTGCTGAAGGTGTGGGGAGCTTTGCCTGTCTGATTCTGTGTCTTCCATTTCAAAGTTTATTTTCTGATGGCAGTGAATTTTTGTATGTACATTCGTGCATGCAGGTGCTGGACAGACTGCTGCTCTACCTGCGTCTGGTTCACTCTGTAGATTATTATAACTTCTGTGAGTATCCTGCTGAGGATGAAATGCCTCATCGCTGTGGGCTTATCCATGTACGAGGACCCTTACCTGTGGCTAAAATAACAGCAGCTGAAGGTAAACACTCACACACAGAGATAAATTCTACCATTTATATAACTGTTGGTCAGAAATCCACATATTCTTTGTAGGATCCACAGAACATTAATGTAAATGTGTTTGAAGACTTGAAGTGAATTGGACTGATAATAGTAGTGTGTGTGTGTGTGTGTGTGAAACTCGTAGTGTAACCTGGTTCTCTGATTTTTTTTTTTTTATTTTTTTTTTATTATTTTGCACAGTGAGTGAACATCAGAGGATGTGCGAAGAGCGTCTGGCTCCTCTGCTCTCCCCTTCAGAGACTCTGAGTGAAGAAGAAGCTGCTAGACTGGGGAAGAAAGACCCAGAAATAGAGGTAGATGTCAGACTCACTGTCTTTATGAGCTGTCAAATCAAAATATTTTAGGTACTTTTTCGGGGGCTTTTTTTCTGCTTGCATCTGGTTGCCAGTAGAAACTCTAAACCAGGGGTCTTACACTCGCTGCCCGGGGGCCATGTGCGGCCCGTGAGACGATATGAAAGTTTGATGTTTTATGAATGGCAGTCTACCGTATTGTGTGGTGAAGGTTCCTTTTTTGTGCAAGCTGAACAAACCTATCAATAGCAGCGGAGTATAAGGCTCCCGGGGGCGGGGCCATCACCCGGGCTTAATGCAAGCGGACAAACATTGCACAACTGTGCAGGCGCCCGTGTATCACCACATAGCCGTCATAGAATTACTACTTCTTACTATGTTTGAAACTAGCATGTTTGACTTTGAGCTGGACGAAGCCAACGTTACAGGCGTGAACGACATCCGTTGGGGCCACTCAGCCAGCTCCCGCCTGCCCTCCCGCTTCAGAGGCAGGCCGGAGCCTCATCAGGGGCTCACCCGCCTCGGTTATGTAATCGACGGAACATCTGTGGTAGCTAGGACGTACCGCTGAATCCATGTGGTTATTATAGAAAATAATGCCCCTCCTGTGCTTCAAATGGAGCTCACTGACCTACAAGTGCCACTCTGCCCTCAAAGCCAAGTTCAGGGAGGTGAGTGGAAAAGCAGACAAGCTTGGGCCATGTTTGAGAGAATTGACCCCCGGCTCCCCTGAGCTTTCTAAACTGTTCAAGTGGACCATGTGACTTTTTGGGAGCACATATTTGTGCGAAAAGTTTTTCTGTAACTTGAACGTCAATAAGTCAGAGTACAGGTCCAGACTTACTGACGATCATCTTCAAGCCATACTGAGGGTCTCAACTGCTTCCTCCCTCAAGCCAAATGTGGCTCAGCTATGTGAGAGGAAGCGCTGCCAGGTCTCTGGCAGCAAGAAGTAGGCAAGAGAAGCCATGTTTTTTTTTTTTTTTTTTGTGGAATACCTGATGCTACCCAGCCTCACCTAGACTCTGCCTCCTGCGGCCCCCAGGTAATTTGAGTTTGAGACCCCTGCTCTAAAGTGATGCAGACTGGCTAATGGTGGGTATGCATTTATGTATTCCTGGATTGATTTGTGGTGAGTCGTTAAATATTTGTAATAAATCTGTTTCCCTTTAGGCAAATGACCGTAAACACATCATATTTAAACTCTGAGACCATCTTATCGGGCATAGTGCTTGTGCTGTGGACACGCAAAAATCAGGGACTTTAGCCAGTTGTTTTAAAAACTGCAATAAAGTTCCTCTAAACTGCTCTCTGCGTCTGTATAACCTCTCCGAATGTGTTTCCAGGTGGAGAAGTTCTTATCCGCCAACACTCAGGAGCTCAGTAAAGACAAGTGGCTCTGTCCTCTAAGCGGGAAGAAGTTCAAGGTGAGTTCAGCTACCTGTGTGTGTCTGTGTGTCCAGTATAACTCAGCGGGTACAGTGGTAACGGTTGTTCTTACTGTTTAGGCACCAGAGTTTGTGCGTAAACACATCCTGAACAAACACGCAGAGAAGGTTGCTGGGGTAAGACAGGAAGTCGTGTTCTTTAACAATTTCCTGCTGGACGCTAAAAGACCTTCTCTTCCTGAGAACAAACCCCTCCCACCACCAGCACAAGGTGAGATGGCCACTTAAGACATCATCTGACAATCAGTCATCGTTGCTTAATTTCACTACACAAACTCAACAAGCTGACGTTCCTTCTGTGTGGTGTTGTACTGGGAGAAGTAGGAAACTAATATTTCGGCTCACTGTCTTGAAAACAATGTACTGAGAGTATCTGTTGCTGTTACAGCCACTCCCCCTGGTATACCTGGATTTCCTGGCCAGTCGCCACAGCAGCAGAGTCTCCTGGGATATCCACCTGGAGTCAGACCTCCCATGCCGGGCTTCCCTGGTACACACTCTCAGACACTTACATCATCACATGCAAGATTTGTATAAAATCTGAGGAACATAATTGCTTTGGTGTAATGTTCAAAGAGACTGTTTTCTGTCTCATCATCATTGCAGGGGTTAAAGTTAAAACCTCCATAATGTGAACACTGAGAATTTTACGCCATTGAATCAAATCAAAAGTTACAAGCGATTTGACTGGAGTCTAGTTTGCTTCTGTAGGACTTTGAGTCAACGTTGCAGCGTGTCAGGGAGTCAGTTTTTACATACTTCTGTCAATGTTTTAAAGCATGAAAAAGTAAGTGACAGATTGTCTGGGCTACTGTTTGATATTTTAACCAGCAAATAAGTAGCCTACTACGTCAAAGTGAGGGGAAATACTCCTCTAGTTGATTGATCGTGGATTCCGTCATTCTCTTAAGATGGAAAAAGAAAATCATACTTGTGCAGCCGTAACTATACATCAGTGGCCTGCCCGAGTATATTCTATGTAAGGAAGCTTTGCAATTTGTTGGGCTTTCACAATATTGTTTAGAAAATAGGAACCAATTCATCATAGTTGTTAATATTTTCGTTGTCTCCTTCTAATTTTTTGCCATTTGTAAGTAAATATTGCTTTATTTGTATTCCACTGGTTAAAATGAATGTGAAATTTGTGTGTCTCACTTTCTGTACTGTCCCTGTCAGATTATTACTGTATTAAAATATATTTATGTTGGTATCATGTCTGCTAAATCAACCGTTCTGCTCTGTGGGCGGTGGGAGAGTGGTTATCACTCTTGCCTCACGGCAAGAAGGTCCTCGGTTCTAAAAATGCGTTTTAGGGACCAGGTCATGTTGACCCATAAGTTGCAGAGGTTCAGGACAAACCATCTATAATTTTTTTTTATTTAATTTTTTTTTTTAATTGTAGCGTATCACAAAGCAATAATTTACGGTATTGGTATGCATCCATGTGTTTTGCAGGTGGCGGCGCTCCATACCCCCCCAATCAGTTTTCAGCGGGACGTGGTAACTATGAAAACTTTAGAGGTCATTTAGGAGGAGGAGGAGGAGGAGGAGGAGGAGGAGGGTTTCCTGGGAAACAACGAAACAGCAGGTAGAAGACACAAAGATGATGGTGCACAAAGAAAGGCTCCATTGTACATAGTTTGACTCCCTTCACTGTGTCTATGCAGGGGCATGCGAGGGGACCCTCGGTCCATCATTGAGTACAGAGACCTCGATGCTCCAGATGACCTCGACTTCTTCTAAACATGACAGTAAAATCACAGGATGTTATCTTTTTTTTTTTTTAACCTTTTTTTATATTTCCCCTGATTCCTTTGATTTTTCCCTCCATTGTTTGTTCACCTTTTATTTCATTAGGACAGAAACTGTAGGGCTGTGTGTGTATGTGTGCGTGTCTGTGTGTGCGTGTGTGTCAGCAGGCACAATTTTAACTGCCAGTAAATAGTGATGATGATCAGATTTGTTCCACTTTTAAATAAAGTTCAATACAGGAAGTCTGACGATGCTACTGTGGTTACAGTATTGATACATGAGTTGTCTGCCTTGATGTGAGTGGTTGAGCATTATTTGTTCCTTGTTAGCAAACGAAATGACCGATACATGTAACTGATGAAAAATGATTTTCCTCCTTGTCCACCACAACCTGTAATTAGTTTCTGAAGTGAGCCAACTTTAAAGGTTACCAGAATACTTAATACACAGATTGAGTGCAATTGACTAGGTTAATTTATGTGGACAGGTAAGAGTTTATGGGAATTTGAGAATTAGAGTATTTAGAAACTTTCCTTGAATTCATTTCCAAGTTTTCCGAGCAACTTGATCGTATTTAAAACAATTTGCCTTACTGACTGCAGTAAACATTGACAAAAGTTATAGAAAGGTAAAGTACCTTATTTCTAAAAACACAAGCAAATATTGACAACTCTGAACTATCACTGTTAGCAAAATGATCAGAAACCAGGGACCAGCCCTACAGACAAGCAGTAAAATCATATTTAGTTATAATTAAACAATGGATACAATAAAATGACGTTTGGTTTAAG